>NC_138202.1:261203819-261543819 GCF_964194415.1 Vipera berus | reverse complement strand
TTACCAGCCCCACTTTGAGAATATGTATGTTAGTGTGGCAATTTATGGTTTATTTGAATTTAATGCATTCATTCCAGTCTCCATAAAAACATCCATTTGATGAATCAAAAATGTCTATAAAAGTAGCATGGATTATCAGTGCAGTTATCTCAGGTGGTTTACTGTACAAATATGCTCATCTCAGAAGCTTGCAGATATTATTAGACTGTAACACTTCACTGGATAACTTGGTTGGTCGGCTTTAATATTTAGCTAATATATCGTAATGTATAAAAACATACAGGTTTTCTTTGTTTTGTTTTTCCTTGGCAGGTGCTAAAGTATAAATTGATCCCTTTTGGAGCCTTCCCATTACTGTTACCTCATCTCTTTCCTTCTTTACAAAAAGCTAGGCCACAATAATAGCTTTTGATGTCTAAGATGCCAGCATTTGTACTGTATGCCTCCACCCTGAAGAACATTTTTTTTAAAAAAAGGAACACGTTTGTCATTTACAAATTCAGATTCTAAGTTTAGTTTTTTTTATAATGTAACCTTTGATGGAATTAATTTGTTCAGATTCATGAGAGGAATTTTTCTTCTCAGCATAGAATGAACAAGTGGAGATCACAAATTATGGACTGGAAAGTAAAAAAAAAAGAAAAACCCAAAAGGAGGCAATGTAAGACACGTCTACAAAGTCAGTAGTTTACTAATTAGCTGGCAATATCTATCCAACCTTGGATAACCTTGAGAAATTAAACCCAGTCATGCTGTAAGTACTTGAAGGGAAACCACAAAGAAATGTAATTTTATTTATATATTCGATTTTTATCCTGCCTTTATTACTTTATAAGTAACTCAAAGTGGTGAACATACATAATACGCCTTTCTCCTCTATTTTCCCCACAGTAGCAACCCTGTCCTGTGAGGTGGGATGATCTAAGAGGGAGTGACTGGCCCAAACGTCGCCCAGCCAGCATCTTGACAACCTTGGAAATTGAGAGAACATTCTGGATAAAGGCAATATCAAATCATGTTCTTATTGTTGCTATTAAAAAAACACCAGAAATTAAGGCTGAAAAAGGGAGTCATCACCAATTTTCAACCAGCTACAATATATTGGTAATGTAGATACTATAAATACAAGTAGGACTTTCCTAAACGTTTTGTCATCACACCTCCCTTTAGTGTAATCTTAATGTATACACCTCCTCTAATAATCCAAATACCACAATGAATACAAAGTAAGAATGCAACAATATAATGAAACTTTGGGAAAAGTGGATTGATTGTAACCTGTAACTGAAAGGTTCTTCACACACCTGCTCTGGACTCTCTATCTTCACTTTAAGAGAATGTGAATGTAGTACCATTGAGGACTACTCATTGAGTATGGTTTGTCAGCCAGCTACAAATCCATCTGGTGGTGATGTTGTCTATTCCACCTTCCTCTAGCTTATCAAGCAGTAGATTGTAGTCTACTTTGTTGAATTCCTTACTGAAATCTAAGTATACTATGTCCACAGCGTTTCACTGGTCTACTAATTTGGTCACTTTGTCAAAGAATGAAATAAGATTGATTTGGCATGAACTGTTTTTAACAAACCCATGCTGGCTACCAGTTATAATTTTGTTTGCTTCTAGTTGTTTGCAGATCTGTTTTTTGATTATCTTTTCCAGGATCTTCCCAGGTGTTGATGTTAGACTGATTGGTCTGTAGTTTCCTGGGTCTGTTTTTCCTCCCTTTTTTGAAGATGGGAACCACATCAGCCCTTTTCCAATCCTCAGGTACTTCACCGGTGCTCCAGGATTTTTGAAAGATATGGTGCAATGGTTCTGAGATAACATCTGCCAGCTCCTTCAGAACTCTGGGATGTATTTACATCATTTACTAGGAGACAGAATCTCCCTAGGGAAGTCCACATAAAATTTAGTAAGAGATCACTACGAGAGGAGGTATATCAGGGATCGAGAAATCAGGTGATAAAATATGCGGGTAGGCAGGTCACTATTTTGAGACAGGTTCCTAAGAAAGTGCGTGATCAAAGACAGAATTACCAAGCCCTGACAACAAAATTATGCAAATATGGGGTGAGATATAAATGGCTTCTCCCAGATGGGCTTTTGGTGACGTGGCAGGGGAAAAGAATACGCCTTGAAACCCCCCAGGAGGCTGATGAATTCCTCGAGAGCAAATTTATAATTTGGGAGAAGGAGAGAGGAAGAGAAGATTTAGAGGAGGTAGATAGTAATGGTCAAGAGAGAGAGTTGGAGGAGAAGGGAGCGGTAGGAGGAGGAGAAGGAAAGGGAGATGAGGAAAGGAACCAACGGGTAACTAGACAGACTACTAGAGCAAAGAACGTAGATAAGTAAGGATGGGGGAAGAAATATGTTTTCTCTAAATATAAATGGTCTGAATGCACAGGTGAAAAGGAAGCGGGTTTTTAAGAACTTACTGAAATTGCATATGGATGTTATATGTCTCCAGGAAGTTCACATTAAAAAACAACATGAGTCAGTTCTGCATTGTCCAGAACTTGGTGAGCTGTTTGTGGCACTAGCAGATGAGAAGCAGAGAGGCGTGATTTTTTATGTTAGGAATTACTTGGAACCAAAACTGATTTATAAAGATGAGGAGGGAAGAATTTTAATGTTAGAGGTACGCATAGGTCAATTACAGGTCCTCTTGGTGGGAATATATGCCCCAAATAATGGACAATCTGATTTTTATCAAATGGTGTATCAAAAGCTTATTGATTTACAATATGACCATGTATCCATATTAGGCGATTTTAATGCAATAATTGACAGAGATTTGGACTACAAACTGGGGAACAGTCAAAAGAGAGAAAACAGGAGAATTCTTCCGAAAGTATGTGTAGATATGAGGGATGAGCTGGGTTTTATGGATATTTGGTGAGCCTTCCACCCTCAGACAAATCAATACACCTTCTTTTCTCCCAGGCATAGATCATGGTCGAGGCTTGATATGGTGTGGGTAACTATGGACCTAAAAGCACGTATGGTAGAGATTGAGATAGAGCCTAGCATTTGGGCAGACCATAATCCACTGCTGGTTAGATGGAAAGGTGATAAAATTAGAAGAAATAAGAGGTGGATGCTGAGAACAAGCATCTTGACAGAGATAGAATTCCAACAGATGGTAAAGAGAGAAATGGAAACCTTTTTTATGGTCAATGATAATGGGGAAACCTCGATACAGAACTTGTCGGATACGGCTAAAGCGTATAAGAGAGGGTTAGTGATCAAATATATAGGTGGAAAGCAAAGACAGAAATTTAAGGAGAGGGAACTGTGGGTAGCAAGGTTGCGGACTGCTGAGAGGAGTTTACAGACCAATTCATTAGATGTTAAAGCCAAGGAAGCGGTAGATGCTAGTAAACATCAACTTCTTTTATTAGACCAAGAGAAGTTAGCTCATAAGCTTAAAATGGCCAGACAACACCACTTTGAGCATGCTAATAGGGTGGGCCAGTGGCTCACCTATAAATTAAAGAAGTAAAGGGAAAGTAGACGGATATATCAATTGCAAGATAAGAGAGGAGTTATACAGGTGGATAATGAACGGAAAAAAGAAATTGCTCAGGAATTTTTCTCACAACTCTACGCAAATGAGCAGATATCTGATGAGAAAATTAAGGAATACTTAGATTGTTCGAACCTCCCCAAATTTCCAGAATCAGCCAGGGATTTGCTAAATAAGGATGTTACGGAAGGAGAGATAGAGATTGCGATCAAGGGACAAAAGACAGGGAAAACCCCTGGCACTGATGGCCTACCAGCAGAGATTTATAAAATCTTCACAGATCTATTTATAAAATATATGAAGGATATCTTTAATATGGTGTTGAAGGAGTCTAAAGGTCCTAAATCATGGTTAGAAGCCTATATTTCTTTGATACCGAAAGAAGGGGCGGACCACACTCTTATACATAACTATAGGCCCATTTCACTTCTTAACTCTGATTACAAAATCTTCACAGCTGTAATGGCGGCTAAACTTAAGCGATACCTCAATGAATTTATTCATATTGATCAAAATGTTTTTTTACCTGCTAGACAGCTAAAAGACAATGTGCGAATTATAATGGATGTTTTGGAGTATTATGAGGCCCATCCTGAAAAGCAGGCGGCGCTTCTTTTTTTAGATGCCCAGAAAGCCTTCGACAGGGTTAATTGGAATTATCTCATATTACAATTGAAATATATGGAGGCTTGAATGTAATTCAGGCCATCTACAGTCAACAGAAAGCTAAGATTTTGGTTAACGGAGAAGAGTCGGATGAAGTGACGATAGCGAAAGGCACGAGACAAGGTTGCCCACTTTCTCCATTGTTGTTTATATTCACTCTAGAACCTCTGCTTAGGTTAATAAGAGAGGATTTGAGTATAAGAGGGATGAAGGTTAGAAAACAAAAATATAAAGTTCAGGCATTTGCAGACAACCTAGTCTTTGTCTTAGAAGAACCATTAACTTCTGGCTGCCGACTTATTGATAGGATACAGAAATTTGGTGAAGTAGCTGGATTACGAATAAATAAAGAAAAAATGAATATTATAGTTAAAAACATGATGGGAATACAGAGATTAGAACTACAAAATACTTTGGGCTTCCAGATAGTTCGTAAAATTAAATATTTGGGTATATGGCTGTCCGATAGATGTTCCTCAATAAAGGTGGATAATCATTTAAAATTGGTCAGACAATTGGAGAAAGACTTAGAGAAATGGGGTAAGCTACAACTTTCGCTAATGGGTCGGATAGCTTTGATCAAAACCCAGGTCTTGCCTAGATTGGTATTCCTTTTTCAGATGGCCCCGGTTAGATTAGATAAAACTTTTTTTAGGAATTTGGATAGGAGTACCAGTAGATTTATTTGGCAGGGCAAGAAACCCCGAATTAGATTAAAAATGATGCAGAAACCAAAAGAACAAGATGGATTTGGGGTTCCAAATTGGCAAAACTATTGTAATTTGGCGATCCTGGTATGGATTCGTGAATGGGTCACACTGGCACGTAAACATTTGTTGGTAATTGAAGGCCACAATCTCCAGCAGGGGTGGCACGCCCACCTATGGTGGGAAAGAGGTAGACGGCCAGAATACTTTACTAAACATTATTTACGTGGAGTTTTTTGATTGAGATCTGGGCCAGAATTAGGAAAATATATTATAATAAAGTGCCACCTTAGACCTCACCCCTGGAAGCTGTGATCTATCTGACATTATACAATTTTGAGAAAAAGTTGACTTATAAAGAGTTATTAGATCTAAATGGGAACTTAAAAACAAAGTTATCACTTCAGGAACAGGGGTTAAATTTAGATTGGTGGACCTATCTGCAAATTAGTAGTAAATACACGAGGCCTGGAATTTGTCGAGAGCTCCATACCCTGGATAGGATTTTGTTGGGAGTGGATGATAAGATCTTATCTAAGTGTTATAATTTTTTATGGCTATGGAAGTAGCTGAGGAGGGTGGGAAGGCCTTGATCCATGTCTGGGTGAGAAATTTAGGTTACTCAATAGATATTGAGAGGTGGAGCGAAATTTGGGTTAAGAACATTAAGTTAACACGGTCAATAGCATACAAAGAAAATATATATAAAATGGCATATCATTGGCATTTACCGCTGGCCAGGCTCACCAAAATGTTTCCGGGAATATCCCCAACTTGTTGGAAATGTGGTGTCAAAGAAGGTACATATTTCCACCAATGGTGGACCTGTCGAGAGGCTATGAACTTCTGGAAGAATATTCAGAAATGGCTAAGTGAGATGTTGGGATACCATATACAATTGTGTCCTGAGGTATTTTTATTGGGGATAAGACCAGAAAATATAAACAGAACTGCATGGTACCTGTTGTTACATATAACCACTGCTGCAAGATTGGCGTGGGCCCAGTATTGGAAGATGGATGTTAGCCCACCCGACCAAATAGTAATTCAGAAAATAATGAACTGTACGGAATCAGATTGGCTCACTATGATGTTAAGGGGACGAGGGGACACAGATTATTATTTGTCTGGGAGTCAATGGTACACTTGGATGTCAAAAAGAGCTATTAGTTGAACTTTATTACTTATTATATGCAATATTTTTTCCTTTCTTGGTGGTTGCTTTTTTATATGTAACGGGACAACCTTATTTCCTCCTCGCAATGTGATGTAAACTGCTATTGACTTATTGTTTGCTTGATACACAAATAAACAAAAAATTATTTTTTTTTAAAAAAAAGAACTCTGGGATGTAATCTGTCAGGTCCTGGTGATTTATATTTGTCAAGGTCAGATAGGTGTTCTCTTACAATTTTCTTGATTATTTTAATTTTTGTTTCTAGTTTGTCTTTTGCAGTATTTTTTGGGTATGTTGTGCTATAATTTCTTTTTATGTGAAGACTGATGCAAAGAATGAGTTAAGCAGCTCTGCTTTCTCCCTATTGCTTGTTACTTCCTTGCCATCTTCTTTCTTTAGTGGACCTACAGTTTCCTTGACTTTTTTCTTGTTATTAATATGTTGAAAGAAACTTTTTTATTATTATTATCCTTGCTTTCTATTGCAAGTCTTTGTTTATTCTGAGCCCTTGCTTTCCTGACTTTGTCTTTGCATGTTCTGGCTGTCTGCCGATAATCAGTCTTAGTTATGTGTCCCTCTTTCCATTTTTGTACTTGTCCTAGTTGACACTTTATAAGTGTTTAGCTTAAATGGACTCCAGAAGATGGTAGAGGACAGGAAGGCCTGGAGGAACGTTGTCCATAGGGTCGCGATGGGTCGAACACAACTTCGCAGCTAACAACAACAAGTGTTTAGTATTAATAGAAGCATGTATAAACACACAAAAATGCAACACACCAATTCAGCTTTATGTGGAAGGGAAGTTAGTAAATTTCATCCAGTTGTGGAAACAAATGAATGTCCAGGCTGGGAAATCTGAATGGAAAGGCGTCAGAAGTGTATAAAGTTATGGATACATCAGCCTAGCTGATAAAATAGTATTTCAATCCAAAATTCTAACAGACATATTTTAAGATTATTTTAAGAAGTATATGACAAGTTTCAAATTATGCTTTGTATAAGCCGCTAATTTATTTCTTATTTTTTTAAAATTAGATAATGTAAGTTAGATTAAGTAACTGATCAGGATGAGAAGCTGGAAAACAGACTGTGAGAGAACAAGAGTGTCTTTCCAAAAGGACAAGAAGAAATGAAAAGTTCTGAAAATAAAATTCATTTTCAAAATTCAAAGTCTCCTCTGAAATCCAAATGCGGTACAAAGCAGCCAGAAGCTGTCACAATCTTTAATAAAGTTTGTTGGCTAAAAATGCATAATGACAAGGTCATCCCTTGCAGAAATTGTTCAG
Source organism: Vipera berus (assembly GCF_964194415.1). Lineage (NCBI taxonomy): Eukaryota > Metazoa > Chordata > Lepidosauria > Squamata > Viperidae > Vipera > Vipera berus. Next base: position 261,536,454 of record NC_138202.1, on the reverse strand, counting down.
TCTAAATCCTACAATGTTTCAGTGCACCTTGAGCATTCCAATTTGAATTCTTCAAATATGTGTCTGTATGCATATAGATATATGTTAAAGATTTTTAAAAATAATATAAAAGCAAGCACAAACTAATACAAATGAAAAAGATAAAAGAAGTCAAAGAGAAGTACAAGGAAAAAAAAGAAAAATAGAAAAAAGATGCAAAGTAGCTTCTGATTTTCTTTACAATAATTAGAAGTACAATTATTTATTTTTTTATTTTAATCCCATTTATATCCCGCCCTTCTCTGAAGACTCAGGGCGGCTTACAATTTAAGCACAAATCAATGTGCTTAGCAATAGCCTTCATTCTATGTATATGCCTGCTTATTAGGGCTTTCGCCCCCCCCCAGCGGCATTATTACAAAGTCAGCTTATTGCCCCCAACAATCTGGGTCCTCATTTTACCTACCTCGGAAGGATGGAAGGCTGAGTCAACCTTGAGCCTGGTGGGATGCGAACCTGCACTAATTGCAGGCAGCTGGTGTTACTTAAGGAGGCATTAGCCCACTGCTCCACCAAGGCTCCTGGTTATAAATTATACATTTACCTCTTACTCTACAGTTACAACATACCTCTCTGCTGTGAATAATTTATTCTGTTTAATCATCAAAATCATAAATTCATTTTTTCTGTTTCATGCAAAAAGTCTCCAAATACATACAGTATTTACAACTGAAGTGTCTCTGTCTTTTTTCCTGAACCACTGAGATCATAACTGCAGCTGTGGATCTCAATTATCTGGTGATATCTATCATGCAATGCAAGATACTGCCCAGCTGAAGAGTGTCATAATTATTCCAGTACAATTAATGTACTATTTTACAATCTCAAAATATTTACTTGGCTCGAAGTTATTACCCTTTTTTTCATATTTCTTCCTCTTGTGAAACAAATGCTAATTTCCCATGCTTTATTTTTAGAATCACGTTGGTTTCCTTTTCATTTCTCCAAATAGTCTTTTGCTAATACCACCAGGCTACTTATTTCATTTTCTCTGCTCTCTTCTCTTCCCTATCAACTTACAGTGCTCTCTATATTTCATGTTTTAGACCTTTCCCTCTGGTTTAGCTTTGCCATAACTCAGTATTTAAAAAATACATGTCTATGCTGGGAGGGCAATCTGGTGTTCTCCATATGTTTGGACTTCAAATCACACAAGTTCCAAACAAATAATTTCATTATCTTGGATTTTCACCAATCACTGTGTTTCCCTCTGGAAATACTTTTTGGACCAAGGGGAGACAAACTATGGCTTTCCAGATGTTTCTGAATTTCAGTTTTCTCACCTGTTCTCATTAGTGTAGCCAATGATGAGGGATATTGCAAATTTATTCAATATGTCTGCATTTGAGAAATGATTGGGCAGTTAATTTTACAATAGACATGGGCCATTTCAATCATCAGAGTTCCTTGCTTCTGTTTTACTTACTTGATTTTCTCTTGTAGAAATATTGCACATTGAGTTTTACATACAACAAAAATATTGTCATGACCCAAGAATCACACAGTGACTCTGTGAAGAAGGTATTCCAGCATATTCCATCTGTGAAATGTCAGCCATAGGACATGCAAAGCAAAGAATCACATGAGGCTGCCCACTACCTGGGCATATGGAGAAGTTGGATGATGATGAAGTAAGGCTTCCCAGCCCCACATTTAGCAAATAGAGAGCAGAGCAAAGACATTTTGTGAGGCTCCTTGCCAAGCAAGAAAGAGACTAAATCTCTTGATTAAAGGCAGCAAACTGCAACCTACTTTTAGAGTCACCCCTGACCTATGATCCCTTGTTGGAAACAACTGTCTGATCTCTGGCTCTTGTGTGATGCTTTTTGCATGGATTCTGCTTGTGAAATTCTGATCTCTGGATTAGCTGACAGCCCTGACCTGGATCTTGGAACTTTGGATTGTATTTGGATTACCCTGCTGTGTGCCTCTCTTAAAAGAAAAGCCATTCAGGCAAGTTTCTTTCAGAGATTGTGTTTTGGCTTGCATTCCTTGTCTGCTGCTATATTTTGACTTTGAGTAAACTGCTAATTCCCATAGCAAATGTTTGAGTGAGTGTTCAGTTGATACCAGAAACTGGACAAATAACATGGTTTAATGCTGATTGCTTTCTTACTCCTATTGCAGTGATCACAGCAAAGCAATGGTAATCACAAATAGTTTCTTCTGAGAAAGCAACTATTTTTCCTCCCAACGTATTGCTAAATTCAATCCATCAGCTTTTGGTTGGGAGTTTGCCTTCTACCTTTCAGAGAGTTCCAAAGAGCACACAATTTTCAAGCACCTTTGTATGAGATCATTAGAGAGGAAAGGCAGGTTTCATTTCCACTAGGGCTGACATCTTTCTTCAATAGGTTGTAATATGACTGAGCTCATTGACAATTTCATAGGACAATTAATATTTCATGTCATGGGCAGGAAAAGCAAGTTCAGACAAAGCAGCCATGGCAACATTGGGGTTTACAATTCCTATCTTTTTACTGAAGTGGATGAGATTTATCCCAAGATAGTTTAATAAATTGTTTTCTCATTTTCCTTAAAAGACAGCACCTAGCTCTAGCAATCATCAGAATGGATGCTGGCATTCTTACCAGTGCAAGTCATAAAGTTGTTCATCACAGTTGGATGTTCTACTTTTGAATGAAACCACTGGTAGACAAAGTTTAGTCAAATCAGGCACAAGCCTAGAGAGGACATAGCAAAATCCTATGAGTCCAAACCCTTTATTTGCAGAATTGGACAGATTTTTTTCAAACTAAATCTGTAACTTTCTAACCTGCTAGATGCATCCTGAGAGATGTATGTGACTATCCTGAACCTCTTACCCACCCATCCCACCCAGTGTCATCTCCCATCTAGCTTGGAACTGTGCAGTCTCTTAATCTAGGCCTCTCACTTAGAAAATTATCTGTTGCTAGAACTTCTATACACTGATTCTCCAGATGCACATTCCATCACAACTAATGAGATAATGGATCTGTTAATCTCTCAGGTTCTGGAGTGATAGGGAGGCCTGATGGGATTTAAACCAATTAATTTTTGTGGTAAAAGGAGCAGGTGTAAAAGAATGAAATTTAGTTGGCATCTGACTGTATACAGCTGCTGTTTTAACCTGGAGAATAAAACTTTTCAAAGTAATCAACATAAATCTCCTGATTTGGTTCTCAGCTGTAGCAACATCTCTTTAAAAATTAAATAACTGTCTTTTGAAATTAAGTATGGAACTGGAAATGCTTGGATCTGTAGTTCAGTAACATATAAAAGACCACAAGCTCTCCATGTTGTGTGTTTTTTTGTGGGAAAAGTGTGCTTTTCATTGGATATTAAAGACAGAATGGAGAATCCTTATCTGCATTTGTAATAGAAAACAGGTGTGCAGGAAAGCTTTTTCTGTAGATGTGTTGAATCAAAATAAAAGAAATTAAGGCTTTAATCCTATGCCTATTAATTGGAAGCAAATTCTATTACAATAAACATGTTTGGCTATATTACGAATGCTTCCTTCTAATATAAAATAATCTGAGGTAGCATAAAGATATTTGCTTGCTTGTGTGCATTTATTATGTGTGGAAGAGTGAGGTAGTTGAGACAGCATGAAGATAGTACTTATGAAAGTACTTTGCATCATTTTAAAGTCTTCAAAGAAGCTTAAAACGGTCCTAGCATTTATATTTTTTCTTTCCTTAAATTCAGGGCTTTCCCTGAATTTGTTAAAGGTGTGTGAAAAGGTGTGGTAGCTGAGTTGGCTGGGTCTTAATAAGATACCATAATTTGTGTTGTCAGGTTACTTTGCAATATTTTGAACCCTCAATAAGATGCTTTTAAAAACTCTTTGTTGAAGCTTCAATTATAGCATTTATGCCCCTTCTTCCCTAAAGTAACTCATGACTTTTCTTCTGGTTACTGGTCCATTCTTACTGGTACAGCACTTTATGCATGATCCAGTAGAACTACCTGATGTCCCCATGTTATATATGGGAGCAAACCCAGCACTCTGGAGAAGGCTGTAAATCTGTGAAAGATGGAAGAGAAGAACAGGAAGACGAGTGGCAAGGTGGATAGATTGCAATGGCAATGGAAGACCTGAAGGACCATGAAGAAAATCTGTAAGTGCTGACATCATCTGTCACTCATGGTATATAAAGAAAATCTTGTGAAGTTGATTAGTCTAAATCTAGACCAGCCAAAGTCATCCAGTGAGCTTCATGGCTAAATGAGAATATGAAGATGAATCTCTCCACTCCTAAGCTAGTATTTTAATATTCTACTACAGTCAATATGTTAGGCTTCCTTACTAGGAGTGCAGTTCATTCTGCCATTATCATTCTAAACATTCAAATGTTCCTTCATCTGTCATCATAGTTATTAAACACACAGACACAGAAACACACACACACAGAGAAACACACACACACACACACAATGCTTAAGCACTGGCATTTGTTTTTATCTTGTTTATGGCTGGGATTAGAGACCTCAGAAAAGTCCCAGCAGAATTCTTATAATAGCTGCCTTGCTGATATTTTATTGCTTAATTATTTTTTCTCCTTTCTGATATTTAAATTGAATGAATTTTTTGAAGCTTATGTTTTAATATATTTTTAATTGCTATAACTTGGGAGTGGATAGTTGGAAAAAAGCCTCATGTTCCCATATTTTTTATATTGCATACAATAATGGGTTATGAGTTACATTGCTGGTGTGGAACAGCTGGATTTGAGTAGGCTACATTAAAAGGTAAGCTGCCAGTATTGTGATATTCTAAAAATGTTGACAGAGCAATGGACTGAGGAATGTGTAATCTCACACACTGTTGCACGGACAAAAGAGGTTTTTTTTAACAGTAAAAGTTAACTTTTCAGTTCACGACAAGCATTCTCTTTCTGTACAGTGAATTTTTAAGTAAGGAGGATTTTAGTTTTTTCAGGCATCAAGAAACTGGATCTCTTCCCTTTCTCCACCTTACCTTTTCCCTTCCCTTCCCTTCCCTTTGAATACAAATAGACCTGGTTTAAACCCTCCCCCCATGCTCTCAAACATCTACCTGATGTTCAATACTTCTTAAAGGTGAGTATGAATGTACACCAAGCGAGCTGGAATTAAGTAAGAGATTACTTGTCTTTGTTAGGTTTTACACGTATCAAATCACAGTAAAACAGCTTGGTGAATTTAATATTTGGAGTAATGGCTATGTGGGTGGGAAAACAATGTTGCCCTTTACTTCAAGTAAATAAGATGTATTATTGCATTAATTCTGAAATGAAATAAGCTGTGCCTGCTGCATTTAGGGTTTTTCCTGAGTAATACCATCAATCCCTATCCCAAAGTCCTGTTCTGAGGGCATGACAGGTCTTTCCCATATGTCCACATATAAAACATTCTCTCTCTCTGTGTGTGTGTTTAATGGAATTATACATGTCAGAACAATTTTAACCTATCAGCTCTCCCACTAACACCTTTAAACAGAGGTGTTTACTGACTCGAAGTTCATTTTATAGCTCAAGCCCTAGAAGAGGAATAGGCAAATTAATGTTTTCCAGATTAGCAAAGCCTCACAAGAAACTCTGAGAATTCAAGAATCCAACACATCTGGAAAGGACTGGATGCATCCCCTGCTACAAAGAGATGGGCTAGAGATACTCCCACATAAAATGGGCTCCTACTGATACATTTCAACTGAGTCACAATTGTATTGCTTGCTCATTAGCAGTACCATAACAGATTGTCACAAAATGTTGGAGAGCCAACAGACCTTGCTTATGTATGAATCATTAAAAAAACCCCTCACTTTTAGAGAATTTTAGTAAATTACCCTCATTTGCTTAGTGGGAGTAACATCACATTTATACATACCTCAGAGGAAACTCTTCAAAGTGTATTGATATTTTTAAATAATTTCTGTTACATACTTGCTCTTTCCACCTTTTTGTCTACACAGCCTTACATCTAACTTTTATACGTTCTGCCTTCTGGGATCTACTTTTTCCATCTTCAGAAAGATTAAAATGGTGCTAGATAACTGAGTTTAGAAAACTTGAACTCCAGTGTTATGTTTTAAGACAATCATTTCTGACATTCTCCTTATCCATAACTCTCCAGCTGCTTGCAGCATGGCAACATCTGGTAGTGATGGCACACACATATATACAAGGAACATTAATTTCTCACTATTTAGGTTGTAAAAATACCACATTAACTTGAGGGAAAAATAAAATATTGCTTTTATGCTACAATATTTCAGAGTGGAACATAATTCTAAATTTTATAATAAAGATTTATTAGTGATACACTCTCCAAAAATTCTTGCCATTTGTAATAGGAAGGGGGAACTACCCCTATTTGAATTTATTCAAAGGGGTATTTGGCCCCTGCACATATGTTTTTTCAGAATTGCACAAGTTTATGTTCATCTTCATCAACAGACTTAAAATGGGTTTTCTTTAATAGAAGTGCAGATGGAGGATCTAGCAATGTTTCTCAAATTGAATTCCCATTGCTATCATGTCACAGTTTTCAGTGATACCACCCACTGTTTTCTAAAAGTACACTGTCAACAACAATCTGCCTGAATTATAGTTTGAGACAATTTCTTCATTAACCTCTCTCCATTTTTATTTCTAGCAATTGCCTTGGTGTTTCTAATTGCATTTCTTTTGCTTCTTTTCTTCGCAGTGCCTGTAAAGTGAAATGCCAATTTTGTAATTACTGATACACTGAAGTACTATTTCTATCCCCCCTTATTCTTGTATTGCTTCCAAACCCATAAGTGTCCACTTCCTAAACTCTTGAGGATTCATAAATAACTGCATAATTTTAATTATTTAACCAGCGTTCACAGGAAGCATACACATCATAACCATTAGCACCGAAAGGAGACACTTGAGTGCTCAGTTACTCATAGTTAAATTATTGTTAATAAATTTTGAGCACTTCTCAGAGAATGAACGAAGTGTGGGTTTCCACACAATATGCACTTCATTTATACCCACAAAAAACATTGAGACTGTACTGAGATACGCTGGAAGTAAAAGGTAAATTGAGAAAAAATTACTTTACACATAGTGATTTAGTTGTATAGATAAAAAAAAAATCATCAGGTATCTTTCACATTCTCTCTACTATGCCCTTAAGTCCTAGTAGATCTTTTCTCCCCTAGTGACTTGTAGAATCTTACAATATCAGATATGAAGAAATGGAGATTTGGCCTTGGAAAATATTACACTGTCATGAGAAAGAGGAAACTGCAACAAAAACTTGTAATTAAGCCTGCTTTCATATTTTTTTTTTTTGCTGAAAATGAGGCAGAGAAAAACTCTGGGCTGGACTTTCATTTTTGAAACACTCCTGGGCCTGTTTTTTTTTACCTTGCCTACTTTGAAGGGCTAACATCATCCACATCATTATTGTGCTGATATAACAGTAGCAAGGTTTATATATTCTGAGCTGTGGTTGAATGATTCTACAAAATATTCTAAGTCATTAATGAAGCATTGTAGGAAGGGAGCTGTATGACTCTAGAGCAGGCATGTCAAACTCATGACATCACATGACATCGCGCAATGTATCGTGACTTTTTCCCCTTTGCCGGCAATGGAGTGGGCGCAGTTTCAGTATGATGCATCTGGCCTGTGGGCCGGCAGTTTGACATGCCTGCTCTAGAGTGACAAGATATCAAAAGGAATCTAATAGCACTTTTCCTGACTAACCCTTTCTTATTAAAAGCTATAAGTTTCTGTGAGATGGAACTCACTTCATCAGGTGCCTACTAAGACTTAATATAGGACTTAAATGACTTGATGTAGGACTTAAATTAGGGTGAGATGGGGCTACTCTAATTCACAATTGTTATATGTCAAAAACCCATTGTGTTATAATCATCTGAGATTGCTTGAAACCATCTGAAGTATGGCAATGGTGTGCTGCTAAATGTTTTAAGAACTAGCTCTGCTGCGCCACACCTTTATCCGTGCTTGAGAAAATGAAGTGTTGTTGTCCAGGATGGGCTAATAAGTTATTAAAAGTGTGTTTGAGTGGTTTGATCTATGATTTGTGGATGAGAACCAATGATAGATTCTCTCTCAGGATTGATGTGGCTCTGTTGATTTGTCTGATGCTCTCACCGCATGCATAATTCAGACTCCTGAATGCCTGGTTTAATTCCTGGTTTAATTCATTAGTGAGAAAATGGTCTTAGCCAGTGGTGGAATTCAAATAAGTGAACAATTGGTTCTCTGTGTGGATGCCACTTCCAGAAGTCCATTCTGGGCCTGGGCAACAAAAAATTAGCTACCGGTTCTGCCGAAGTAATGCGAACTGGCTGAATCCCATCACTAGTCTTAGCATTGCTTGATATATGTCAGGGCTTTTCAACCTTTTCACCCATTGTACCACTTTTAGGATATGGCAACATCTGAGTACCACCAGTCGCCTAGCTAGGTGTCAAAAACTTGATAACCACCCCCAAAAGGAAAAAAAAGTGATGAAGTACGGGTAGTCCTCGACTTACAACAGTTTGCTTAGTGACTGTTCGAAGTTACAATGGCACTGAAAAAGTGCCCCCCAAGCCACAGCCGAGCAAGACACCTGCCTGCCCTCCCGGTGGCGCTCTTCCTCCTGTCCAAGGTTTTCATTGTTGTGAGCATTTCTGTTGAGGATTGGCAGTGGGAGTGGGGTGTTTTATTTCCCCCTCTCTGCTGGGTGACCATCATAAATATGAATCAGTTGCCAAGCATCTGAATGAAAATCACAAGACCCTGGAGATGCTGGAACATTCCAGTTGATCGGTGCTTTTTCTGGGCTCAGCAGAAGCGCCAGGATCAGCACCGAGCTCCAGTTGGAGCCTGGCGCTGATCCTGGTGCTTCCGCTGAGCCCTGACAGCCCTGTAGCTCCAGCCATCTCTCGCTCAAGCTTGTGTGGTGCTGCCACCAGTTCAGCTCATTCCCTTCCCCTGCTACCACTTTTCTAGGATGGTTGCGTACCACCTGCCAGGTGCCAACGTACCACAGGTGGTACCTGTACCACTGGTTGAAAAGCCCTGATATACGTTGCCATATCAGAAAATCTTGCTTTTCGGATGAAATCTGTGCTGGAGAGAAGCTCTCATCTGCTTCTTAACTGATGGAATAAACTGATTTAAAGAAGCCTTCCTTTTTCACAAATATATTACAATTCTTGCACTTCTTCATCTTCCTCTCTCCACTCTTCTCAGTGTGGTTAATATAAATGGGTCAATATTTTATTTTTATCCCTTTCACTTATCCCTTTTTCTCCGTTTCTCATTTGGAACCACTGTAGTCATCCTACTAATAAAATGTTTAAACATCCTCATATGTTTGATAATACAAGATAGCATAAATAAATGGATTATGTAGATGAAAATTGCTGTAGACCTAAATGTATCATATGAGGATTTTTGTGTAAATTAATTTCTAAATTCTTTGAATGAGACAGGAGTGGAGATAAAGAACAAAAAGAAAAAAGGGAAAGAACTGTAAAATAATGAAGTATCTGAAGGAATGTACCACTGACATGTAAAAAGGTAGAGGGAGATTATTATTAGCTATTTACTAATTCACTGGATGTTTTTCTCAGTATAGTACTGTCGAGGGCATCTGACACCAAGATTTTTTAAAAATATCATACATATAAATTAAAGGCAAATGTTTCTCCTGTCCAGTCATGCCCAACTCTAGGGGGCAGTGCTCATCTCTGCTTCTTGGCCAAGGGAATCAGCATTGTCTGAACACCTTTCCTTGGTCATGTAGCCAGAATGACTATGAGGTACATGGAATGCTATTACCTTTCCTACTCAAGTGGTACCTTTTTATCTATTCACGTTCACATGCTTACAAACTGTTAGGTTGGCAGGAGCTTAATGAATATTGGTGTTCCCAATTTGTTTTCTGGAGTACAGATGTTGCAATCTTCAATTTTTCACCAAAAGATTTTGTAGCTTCTGACAGTGTTCTGTGTTCTCAGGCCTTACAAAACTATCCTTTTTTCACAAAACTTTATTAATTTTTATTACATTTTTCAAAAGAATATGCAATAGAAAAGAACAAAGAAAAAAGTGAGAAAAAGGAAAGGTAGGGGTCAAGGAAAAAATAGGGGAGTGCAGACAAGAAAGGAAAAAAAACACTATAGAAAAGAGTAACTTGTGATTTCCTTTGGTACAGATACAACATAAAATGCAGTGGTCCTTTGAACTAGAGCAATCCACAGCACATAGTACTTTTGTTGTCATAAACAGTTCTAGTGATCAAATCCCAAAGTTAAAATTTCATTTCTTTCACGTTCAAACAAACAATTTCAAAAGTGGATTCCAAGTAGACACTAACCTAGACAGACTTTAATCACAGCAGTCAATTTCATCATCTCTAGATAACTGCTGTTATTTGTAAGAACAAATTTCATTTTTTTTTTATTTTTCCCCAGTTTGTTTCTCCATCAAACCTAGAAGAAAAAATTCTGGTTTCAGTTGTTTGATTCAATCTGAGAATTCTCTGAATTAAAATATAGATCTGATCCTAATATTTCTTAGCTTCCTTACATTATGAAGTTAAGGTATCTTCAATTTGCTTACATGTCCAACGTACGTTTGACACACTATAGATCTTTGACAATTTATCAAATGTTTAAATATCAATGATACATCATCTTATAAAAGTTTTCTTTCAAATTATAATTCAGTGTAAATTCAGACCTTTACTCCTCATATTTTCCCATTGATCAAGCATTATGTTGTTTCCAATTTTTTTGCCCATTTAATCATACAATCTTTGACATATTCATCTTCCATATTCATTTTCAATAGTAATTTATACATCTTAGCAATAACATGCTTGCCACTGCTACATAAATCCAATTCAAAATCCATTTTCTCATTCATAAAAACAGAATTTGTCTTGTCCAGTTTAAATCTCCCTGTCAGCTGAGGGTAGGTAAACCATTGATAAATATAACTATCACTTTTCAGTTCTTCTCTATTTTTAATTTAGGCTCTCCTTCAGAGAAAATAAATGAACATAGGTCAGCCAAGTTAGTGTAGCTATCATTTCTCTTCTAAAAGAAGGCTTCTTGGGGTGATAACACTAAAGGAACTTTAGGAGTCAAACTTATTTTATACCTCTTAAAAATCCTCATTATGGCACATTCCAAAAATGATTTTAAAAATCTATATCAACCTTCGCTATGTCATATCATGCCATACCATAGCCATGCAACCCAAAGCTAAAACCATGCCCTTCCGTCTCCTAGAAAACTATGTTTACAGATAGCATGGATCAAGTAATTATGGGCAATATGTAGATCTTTTACTGTATGTCTGATTAAGGAAGAAGATACGAAGTCTTAAACTTTCTAACCAATACCCCTACAAATAAAAATCCTCATTTTATGAATACACAGAACAGGATTACCATTAGATTTACATTTGCACAAACCATGGCAGCTCCTGAGCTTTTTAAAGATAAGTATTTTAATTTAACTCTTCTTGTCCCTGTTGCAAAATCAATTTACACAAATGCTAATGGAAAAGGGCAAGCAGAATGGAAGTAATTGCAAGTTCTCTTTTCCTGAATCTTAGCTTAACTTTTTCTTGGATTACCAACACAATTCTATATTTTGGGACTTGGACTGAATTCAGAACAAACTTCAAGCGATTGCATGCTCTGTGTAGATAACATGCAGCTGCCAAGCTGGTTAAGCAAATCCTTCATATCTAGAACAGCCACTAAAGAAATAACTGATGAATATTACTCTTGTTTCCATAAAGATTATGTACACTATTTCTCAGTGGAGTTTGTGTTAGTGTAACTCTTCAATTTATCTATGTTAATATAATGAATTTTGTGGTTGCTAAAAAAGAAATAGATTCATAAATCAGAATTTCTTGGAATCTGATGTAAGCTAAATTTTGCAGAAATTCAGTTTATAATCCAGTTTTCAATGCCACATTTCACTTTAGGACATGCAACTCAGAAAGATGATGCCCAAGAGAATTATTTTTCATTCGCAAGAGTTAACAGTACTCTAAATGACAAGGCCTCTTTTTCAGAAACTTAATCAGTACCCACATTTTTATATACTAAGCAAAATGAAAGCATTATTAAAAATTCCATTATCAAGTAGATACAATATTATCTTTAGATTTATTGAATATAAACCAGCATTCAGAAAAGTGTTCTCTGATTTGAGACTAAAATATTGGAGGAGGTAGCTTTGCACAGGGGAAATAATGTTTATAGGATGAAGTTTTAAGAATAGTGTTTGTAAAAACAATTGTGGAGGCTGGTTATTATTTGAAAGAAAATAAAAAAATAATCTTTATTCATGAAGTAAAATGATGATAGGAAAGCTAAATTATATCAGTCTGTATCTTAGAACCACATTGTACATCCTCCAAATTGGATGTATATATAAAGAGAGCCCATACTACTGAAGAGCTGGGAGTAATAAAAATGTGTAGTGTTTCTGTTCATAAGATTTATAGAGAGCCAATGCACACAATGCTAAATCTTACAACAGAAAGAAAAGTCATATAATTTGCTGCTAAATATTGACTACTTTAAACTCAACATGTCCAAGTGACATTGTTGTTGTTAGTTGCGAATTCATGTCTGACCCATTGCGGCCCTATGGACAACGTTCCTCCAGGCCTTCCTGTCCTCTACCATCTTCTGGAATACATTTAAGCTCATACCTACTGCTTCAGTGACTCCATCCAGCCACCTCATTCTCTGTTGTTCCCTTCATCTCTTGCCCTCAATCTTTCCCAGCATTAGGCTCTTCTCCAGTGAGTCTTTCCTTCTCATTAGGTGGCCAAAGTATTTGAGTTTCAACTTTAGGATCTGGCCTTCTAAAGAGCAGTCAGGGTTGATCTCCTCTAGGACTGACCGGTTTGATCGCCTTGCAGTCCAAGGGTCTTCTCCAGCACCATAGTTCAAAGGCCTCAATTCTTTGGCGCTCAGCCTTTCTTATGGTCCAACTTTCACAGCCATACATTGCAACTGGGAAGACCATAGCCTTGACTATACGCACTTTTGTTGACAGGGTGATGTCTCTGCTTTTTAGTGTGCTGTCTATATTTGCCAGGCTTTCATCCCCAGGAGGAAGCATCTTTTAATTTCTTGGCTGCAGTTCCCATCTGTGGTGATCTTGGAGCCCAGGAAAATAAAATCTGTCACTACCTCCATTTCTTCCAGATCTATTTGCCAGGAATTGAGAGGGCCAGATGCCATGATCTTGGTTTTCTTAATGTTAAGTTTTAAGACAACTTTTGCACTCTCCTTCTTCATCCGCAACAATAGGCTCTTTAGTTCCTCTTCACTTTCTGCCATTAGAGTGGTATCATCTGCATATCTTAGGTTGTTGATATTTCTCCCGGCAATCTTAATTCCAACTTTTGATTCATCTAGGCCTGCCTTTCTCATGATGTGCTCTGCATATAAGCTAAATAGGCAGGGCGACAGTATACAGCCTTGCCGAACTCCTTTCCCAATTTTGAACCAATCAGTGGTTCCGTGTCCAGTTCTCACTGTTGCTTCTTGACCCGCATATAGGTTTCTCAAGAGACAAATAAGATGGTCTGGTACTCCCATCTCTTTAAGAACTTGCCACAGTTTGTTGTGATCCACACAATCAAAGTCTTTAGCATAGTCAATGAAGCAGAAGTAGATTTTTTCTGAAACTCCCTAGCTTTCTCCATGATCCAGCGTATGTTGGCAATTTGATCTCTAGTTCCTCTGCCTCTTCGAAATCCTGCCTGTACTTCTGGTAGTTCTTGATCCACATATTGCTGGAGTCTAGCTTGTAGGATTTTAAGCATAACTTTAGTAGCATGTAAAATGAGTGCAATGGTGCGATAGTTTGAAAATTTTTTGGCACTGCCTTTCTTTGGAATTGGAATGTAAACTGATCTTTTCCAATCCTGTGGCCACTGTTGAGTTTTCCAAATTTGCTGGCAAATTGAGTGTAGCACTTTTACTGCATCGTCTTTTAAGATTTTGAACAGCTCAGCTGGAATACTGTCACCTCCACTAGCTTTGTTGTTGCTCAGCTTTCCTAAGGCCCACTTCACTTCACATTCTAGGATGTCTGGCTCAAGGTCAGTGACCACCTCATAGTGGTTATCAGGAACGTTAAGTTCGTTCTTGTATAGTTCTTCTGTGTAATTTTGCCACCTCTTCTTAATCTCTTCTGCCTCTGTTAGGTTCCTGCCATTTTGGTCCTATATGCCCATTTTTGCATGAAACATTCCCTTCATCTCTCCAATTTTCTTGAAGAGATCTCTAGTCCTCCCTATTCTATTGTTTTCTTCTATTTCTTTGCACTGTTCATTTAAGAAGGCATTTTTATCTCTTCTATCTATTCTCTGGAATTCTGCATTCAATTGGGTGTATCTTTCTTTTTCTCCCTTGCCTTTCGCTTCCCTCCTTTCCTCAGCTATTTGCAAAACTTCCTCAGACAGCCATTTTGCTTTCTTGCATTTCTTTTTCTTTGTGATGGCTTTAGTTGCTACTTCTTGTACAATGTTGTGAACCTCCGTCCATAGTTCTTCAGGCACTCTGTCTATCAGATCTAATTCCTTAAATCTATTTGTCACCCCTACTGTGTATTTATCAAGGATATGATTTACTTCATATCTGAATGGCCTAGTGCTTTTCCCTACTTTCTTCAGTTTAAGCCTAAATTTTGCAACAAGAAGCTCATGGTCTGAGCCACAGTCAGCTCCTGGTCTTGTTTTTACTGACTGTATAGAGCTTCTCCATCTTTGGCTGCAGAGCACATAGTCAATCTGATTTCTGTGTTGACAGTCTGGTGATGTCCATGTGTAGAGCCGTCTCTTGGGTTGTTGAAAAAGAGTGTTTGAGATGACCATCATATGCTCTTGACAAAATTCTGTCAGCCAGTGCTTCATTTTGTATTCCAAGGCCAAAGTTGCCTGTTATTCTGGTTATCTTTTGGCTTTCTACTTTAGCATTCCAATCTCCCATGATGATAAGGACATCTTTTTTTCGTGTTAGTTCTATAAGGTGCTATAGGGCTTCATAGAACTGGTGAATTTCATCCTCTTCAGCACCAGTGGTTGGGGCATAGACTTGGATTACTGTAATATTGAATGCTTTGTCTTGGATTCAAACTGAGATCATTCTGTCATTTGGGGGATTGTATCCCAGTATTGCTTTTCCTACTCTTTTATTGACTATGAAAGCTACTCCATTTCTTCTGAGGGATTCTTGCCCACAGTAGTATACCTGATGGTCATCTGAATTAAATTCACCCATTCCTGTCCATTTTAGTTCACTGATTCCTAAGAAGTCGATGTTCAGTCTTGTCATCTCTTGTTTGAACACGTCCAGCTTGCCTTGATTCATAATCTTACATTCCAAGTTCCTATGGAGAAAAAAATCTTTATAGCATCGGACTTTCCTTTCACCACCAGATACATCCACAGCTGAGCATCCTTTCGACTTTGGCCCAGTTGCTTCATTCTTTCTGGCGCTACTAGTACTAGCCCTCTGCTCTTCCCCAGTAGCATATTGGACGCCTTCCGACCTGAGGGGCTCATCTTCCAGTGTCATATCGTTTTGCCTTTTGGTACTGTCCATAGGGTTTTCATGGCAAAGATACTGGAGTGGGTTGCCATTTCCTTCTCCAGTGGATCACATTTTGTCAGAACTCTGCTATGACCTGTCTGTCTTGGGTGGCCCTGCATGGCATAGCTCATAGCTTCATTGAATTATGCAAGCCCCTTCACCACAACAAGGCAGTAATCCATGAAGGGGCCAAGTGACATTAAGATGGGAAAAATCCATAGGATGATTTCTGTTTTGTTCTAATTTTCTAGATATCTACCAAAAGTAAGAAAACTGATGTGTGTGTCTGTGTGAGTGTGTGTGTGTGTGTGTGTGTGAACGCATGTGCAAGTTGGCTTCATTCATGAGAATGTGTAGCTCCAGTTAATGAAACAAAAAAGATTTTTGTAGGTTGGAAAAAGAGATGAGATACTGTCATTTTAAAATTTTTAAAAAGATCTGCAGTAAGGAAACTTTTGAGCTTTCTTTGAATTGCAAAGAGCTAGTTATGGAAACCTCCTGCTGGCAAACAAAAAAGGAAAGTGATTGCAAAAAAACTGAATATTTCAAGATTGCAAGGTGGGTTTCAAATTCATCCCTCAAAATGGGTTATGTAAACTTGATTTTTAAAACGTATCACTGATAAATTCATTATATTGGAAATTGAACACCCAGAAAGCAGCTGAACTCCAAACCCTGAAATGTGCAAGATTCTTCTTGTCACTTAAGACAGATGGGATTTTTGAGGGCACAGGCATGCTGTGAATCATCGCAGTGGCCATAAGGGTCAAAACTATCAGCAGGAAAAAAACCTCAGCTCTTCCTTGAAGCAAAATAGAAAGGGAATTTTATATCGTGCCAGGCTGTCTGTCATTTTGGCCTCCTGGCATTTCATGTACATGAGATCAAGCTGCTGTTCTTTACACTGAGCGCAATTGATTTTGAGCGCAGAAGTGGGCCTGAAAGCATACACAAATAGCTGTTAAGCATTATGTTTCTCAGCTGGAGTCCAGTGTTACTTTCAAGAGTAAAGTGTTTCCCAGAGAGAGCAGGGGATGCTTGGCTTACCAAAAAGTGGATGGTGCTAATTTCTGCCTCTTTTGAGCAAAAATATCTGAGCCTTGATCTCAACAGATCTATGTCACTGCAGACTACCTTGAACTCATGTTTCCATATTGCCTTTGCTGAGGCCTGGCTGATAAAATGGTCCAAATCTCAGAAAATGCAGAATAAAAAAACTGCACTTCTGGCCAAGAGTAACTAAGCACAAACATATCAGGCAGAGAGGGCTGAATTGTAGGATTTCCCTGTTTGCACTCTTACTTCCTCAAAAATCTAAATAACATATTTTGTTCAAATAATACACTTCTGTTTGAAGGTTTTTAAAGCAAGTCAATAATGGCAGAGGAATGAGGTGCACTACTGTTGGAGCGATGCAATTGTGTCTCACAGTTTTGTTTGAAGAAGCTTTGCTGTCTAGAGATCATTAATAATGTATCGAAAATCCAAATGCCAATATTGGGAAGTGGGAAGTGTTGAGCCCATCATATGAAGATTTATTTATTTATTTATTTATTTATTTATTTATTTATTTATTTATTTATTTATTTATTTATTTATTTATTTATTTATTTGGTTATTTTTACAAAAGCTAAAAATGTCTTTACATTTCTAATTTTACCTAATGTGTACATTTTTAAAAATAACATTGCCTGTTATTTGAATTTTGTTTCTCAGTTTGGGCTGAAAAATGCACTACCAAATTTAGAGGTGTGCACAACCTGAAGGATAATTATATTTTGTTCTTTATAAGAGTTTGGAAATGCAGATGAGATCAGGTTGATTAAGCATGTAGCTCCAACCAAATTCTCCAGCATTTCTAAATTGCCTTTCCCTTTCCTCATGCTATAAATCACCAGAGCACAGAAAGTTGGGAAAGGAAGGTATGCTGCTAAATGTCTAAGATAGCAACCAGTCTTAGTAATCCAGGAAAGGGCATTTTCTCAATAAATTATCTACTACTCCTCAACTGTCTATACCCAACTATGATTCGTATTATATATAGACTTACCTGTACAACGTGTCACATCAACTCCAAATATCAATCTTATTTTAAACTAGCAGATAGTGTGCCAGGCTTCATCAGGTACATGGGGCTTCTGAATCTGAGTTGCAAAAATGTGAATAATCACTAGATCACAAGAAAATATTGAGTTCAGCAGTTTAAATATGGTACCTGTAATATTATATGGATATTAGCTTTTGATTTTACTTCTATTCAGCCTCTCAGAATAATACAAATTTAAAGAAAATAGCTTTGTGCGCTGTGTGAAAGCAACCTTAACTATTAACTATACTTTTTATTTATTATTTTATCAGCCTCTTATTAATACAGTCTCTGAAATAACCCATTTTCTGAGTTTCATCAATAAATAAGCCATGAGCCAGTTAGCTAACTCTCTTTCTCTTTATCTATCTATCTATATATCCAGATTTATATTACTGCCAATTTGACACACTGATCCTAGATAGCACCTAACCACTAATAAAAACAAAATTATAAAAACAGGTCACATCCTTCCCACCAGGTACCAGATCACTCATAATGTGGACCCCTTGACTCAACCCCATCCTAGCCCAATGCTTTGGAAAGAAAGCCGGATCTTTACAGGCTTCTGGAAAACTAAAAGTTTAGGGCAGGGGTCTTCAAACTTGGCACTTTTATGACTTGTGGACTTCAAGTCCCAGAATTCCTCAGCCAGGCATGCTGGCTGAGGAATTCTGGGAGTTGAAGTCCACAAGTCATAAAAGCGCCAAGTTTGAAGACTCCTGGGTTAGGGGGTCCCTGACTATTAATGTGGCTAGCTATTGCAAAATGACAGAGTAGCCATAGAGAAGACAAACCTCTAAAGTCCAATAAATGACAATGTTTAAAGGAAGAAATCTAGAACATGCTCATCCTATCTGGCCTAGTGAGCAGATACCTTTGAGGAGAGGTGATACTACATGTAACTTATGCCATGTAGGGATTTAAAGCTGATAACCAGCACATTGAACTGTATCTGGAAAGCAACTTAATGAGTGTGGTAGGTAAATTCAACACACTAAGCCACAACTCCCAGCCTCCCAAAAGCAAAAAGTCATGAACTTGGTTGTATATTATCCAAATACGTTTGCTAGGTCATTACGTAATCTGTTTAAGCACATTACTGAACATAGCCAGTGTGTGAACAAGCATGTACATCTTCTTTTAACCCTTCCAACTCACAGGACAAACATATGTAAATGGCTCAAAGTCATTAAGCAGTGGATACGGGCAATGATGCCAATTAGCATTTTAAGAAAATATATAAAACAGCTATAGCAATGAGATCTGAGTTGCAAAAATCTGGATGACCAGTAGATGAGAGCAGATACTGAAAACTGATACTATCTTGTTTTGACTTTCTCAAAATGAAAAGTAACATGAGAATCGGGGTGAAATTCAGTCTACATGGAATGTGAGAGGATTGTATTTCTAAATTTGAAATAGCAAGCGGTAGAAATCTACCAGGCCCAATCTGCAATTCACTGCAAGGTAGGGTGTTGCCAAATATATATTTTGTGAATGTTTTTGCCCCTTCCCCCAAAACACCTTTTTCAGGGGTAGATGCATCTACCCTAAAATTAGTGAAAGCAGCTGGTCCTTATCCTAGGCAGCTGCTCCTTGATTGCTCTCTGCTCCTTAGATGCTCTGCTGCATTGCTCTCGGTGCCAAACCTCACATGAGGAGCTTCTTGGTCTTCCAGGATTGCAGCCACACCCTGCAGGGCAGCAGCTATTAAGTGTTGAACAGCCTGCCTCCTAGAGTCTGAGATGCTCCATCACTGTCTTAAGGAATGACTCGGCTTGTTATTTTGCTTAATTTCAAGGTTCTTGTGAATGACGTCTTAATTTGTTTGGAGGACTGTTTTAATACAAGTAGTCCTCAATTTACAACCATTCATTTAACAACCGTTTGAAGTTATGACTGCACTGAAAAAAGTGACTTACAACCAGTCCTCACACTTAAAAGATACTATGGAATCCTTGGTGCTTTCTGACCTTAGTTCTTTGCTTGCAAACATTTCGATGCCGAACTAGATAAAATCATGTGTGGGGGGTTGGCTCGCTGTTTATGTACAGTAGCTTGCCCTGCCAATGATGGTGAGGTGTGTTTTTCCCCCCTATGGTGATTCCTTAATTAGCAATAGCAATAGTACTTACTCTTATATACCAACTCATAGTGCTTTACTGGATTCTCTGGGTAGTTTACAGCATCAGCATATTGCCTCCAACAGTCTGGGTCTTCATTTTACTGATCTCAGAAAGATGGAAGGCTAAGTTAACCTTGAGTTCATCAGGATCGAACTCCAGACTGTGGGTAAAGTTAGCCTGCAATACTGCATTCTAAAAAGGGACGCGGTGACTCAGTGGGTTAGGACGCTGAGTTTGTTGATCAGAAGGTCGGCAGTTTGGCGGGTCGAATCCCGAGTGCCGCGTAGCAGAGTGAGAGCCTGTTACTCGTCCCAGCTTCTGCCAACCTAGCAGTTCGAAAGCACGTAAAAATGCAAGTAGAAAAATAGGGACCACTCAGGTGGGAAGGTAACAGCGTTCCGTGCGCCTTTGGCGTCTAGTCATGCCGGCCACATGACCACGGAGACATCCTGGGACAAGCGCTGGCTCTTCGGCTTTGAAATGGAGATGAGCACCGGCCCCTAGAGTCGGAAACGACTAGCACGCACGTGCGGGGGAACCTTTACCTTTACCTTTACTGCATTCTAACCACTGAGCCACCAGGATCCTTGGTACTGATTAGGATATTGTTTTCAGCTTGATTGTTTGCCTCTTAATAGTTTCTTGATTAGGGTATTGTTTTCTGATTGATTGATTGATTGATTGATTAATTGATTTAATTAATCCTGCCTGATGAAGAGGATGTTTTCAGGTCTTTTTGCTTTCTTATTAATTTTTATTGTCTTTTTTGAATAGTGTAAATGTGTTTTATCTCTATGTGTCTTTTGGTGGCTAAAGTATCTGAGTGCCAAGCTTTCAGGAATCCCCTGGTGGTTTTGGATTTAGCTTTATGTAGAATGCTCATAGGGACGCGGTGGCTCAGTGGGTTAGGACACTGAGCTTGTCGATCAGATGGTCGGCAGTTCGGCAGGTCGAATCCTGAGTGCCGCATAACAGAGTGAGCGCCTGTTACTCGTCCCAGCTTCTGCCAACCTAGCAGTTCTAAAGCACATAAAAATGCAAGTAGAAAAATAGGGACCACTACGGTGGGAAGGTAACAGCGTTCCGTGCGCCTTTGGCATCTAGTCATGCTGGCCACATGATCACGGAGTCGTCCTCGGACAAGCACTGGCTCTTCAGCTTTGAAATGGAGATGAGCACTGGCCCCTAGAGTTGGAAACGACTAGCATGCATGTGCGGGGGAACCTTTACCTTTACCTTTAGAATGCTCATAGTTTCCCAGGGAAAGTATGGTTTAGTCTGTCCATGTATTGTGAGAAGAAAGAGCTTTTTTTGTATCTTCTGACTGCTAATTGGTATTAATGGTTGAGATCTGCTAGTCTGGTAGTCTTCAGCCTATCTGTCATATATATTGGTTATTACAGTCTTTATGCTGAATGTTGTAGATGACTCTGGTTTTTTCTTCTTGGGCTCCAAGGTCTTTTGGTTTACTTAAGGTATTTTGGAAGGCTTTAGTTGGTTGGTGCTATACTGATGCCATGTGGTTTTAATATTTGCTGGTTATTTCTAAGATATTTCTGTTATTATCCTCTTCATAGGTTGGGCTAGTTATGCTGTAATGGGTTGAGTGGTCAGGCACTTTAGATAAAGTTGCATCAGTATCTATTTTGTTGAACGATATTATGTAGACAGTCTGTTCCTTTTTATGGTGTTCTGGATCATTGCACTGTGTTTGTCCTCATCTGAATAATGTTCTTACATAGCTCCTCCGGTGGGAGGTTGAGCTATTACTTTGGCAATAGAGCATTTGGTTAGTGTTAATGTGTCATAGTGGTCTTAAAGACAGGTCACTAAAAACTCTGGATCTGTCAGATTCAAATCCCTTCCATTCCCTGAGAAAAAAACGGAATAAATGGTTTTAGCTCTGAAGCTGATGTACTTATTTTCTCCCCATGATACTCAAGAAGTTGGAGCTTCTGTGCCATTGAATCTCGCTGCTATCAGAATATTTTTATTACTTGCTTACAACATTTTTAATACCAAAATGCAACATGCAGGTTTATACACAGGACATCAAAAGAATTAATGGAATTTAGAGTTTTCCACATGAAACTGTTTCGGCTTTAAAGGCAAGATGTAAATATGAGATGAGGAATCCTAGTGGTACAAGATATAATTAAATATTACAGAAACCAATTTCCTCTTTATCTTCAGCCCTCTAGATAAGGCAAACAGCTCAGAAGGAAGCCTGCAGGTCTCAAAGTAAAATCACACTTCAGGACCCAATCAAATGAAAGGAGTTGTCAGAAATGTCCACAAGGACGGTATAGTGTAGAAAAAATTCCTGTCTTCATCATCTAAAGTGAAGAAATATATGTCCTGGCATCACCCATATAGTTTATGTCATCACAAGCACCATTTCTGTGTGTCAGTGGTAATTCTGTTCCAATAATACAGGTAGTCCTCGACTTACAACAGTTCATTTAGTGACCATTCAAAGTTACAAGGGCACTGAAAAATGTGACGTATGACCGTTTTTCACAGTGATGACCTTTCCAGCATCCCCATGATCATGTAATCAAAATTCAGATGCTTGGCAACTGGTTCATACTTATGACCGTTGCCGTGTCCCAAGGTCACATGATCATCTTTTGTGACAAGCAAAGTCAACAAGGAAGCTGGATTCACTTAACAGCCGAATTACTAACTTATCAACTGTAGTGATTCATTTAACAACTGTGGCAAGAAAGGTCGTAAAATGGGGCAAAATTCACTTAACACGCTTTCACTTAACAGCTGAAATTTTGGGCTCAATTGTGGTCGTAAGCCAACTACCGGTATATGCCAGATATTTTCAAGGATATGGCTGCATGGATATAGATGGGTGATTTGCAATTATTTTTACAGGGGGAAACAATGTTTTGTTTTTGAAGATATAATCCCATGATTAGTTTTTTTTTATTGGGGAGGGGGCAGATGGTACCTTCAAATCATTGTTAGCAATTTTTTTCACAATGGTTTGCTCTTGCCTGCTTTCTAAAGCTGAGAGAGAAAGAGTCTGGGTAATTAAGGTAAATATACATGTCCCAGGACAATGTTGCTGGTTCCAATCTGAGACGGCCATCAGGACCAAAGGTTTATTATTCCAAGCTTTTGGGCTCCTGCCGGAGTTTATCCTTAAGAAACCTCTCTCTTCATAATATGAGCGCTGGGCTATTCTGTGCATTGTGTTTATATGGTACTTGGTGGTAGGTAGCTCTTAGCTTTTAACTAGGGCAGGGGTAGGCAACCTCGGCTCTTTTATGACTCATGGACTTCAACTCCCAGAATTCCTGAGTCAGCTATGCTGATTCAAGAATTCTGGGAGTTGAAGTCCATGAGTCATAAAAGAGCCGAAGTTGCCTACCCCTGAACTAGGGTGTTGATGGCTGGCTCTTAAGTTGTTAATTGTTTCCAGAGAGAGATTGGCCCCAGGTCGCCAAGCTGGCTTTGTACTTAAGGCAGGGCTAGGACTCACAGTTTCCTGGTTTCTAACCTAATTCCTTAAGCACTACATCAAACTGGCAGCACAACATCGAGGAACATATATTGGTGCAATGTAGCAAATCCATTTATTTTGATTACTACAGCTCTCCATATGTGCTATTTTAGCAACATATTTACAGAACTATTTTTGTCAAACCCCATCTCACATCTGGAGCTAAATAATTTGCAATGGGTTACATTTCACAATGAGAAGGAACAGGTGGCTCTTTCTTATTCCATATCTCCAGAGACATTCCTTGGGGTTTGGGGCAGCGATACAGTAGGTGGGGAAACCACCACCTGTAGGAACAGTGGGTTAAGATGTTGCCAACATACAGATGGCCGCTAGATGGAAACAAAGAGATAACATAAACTCTCACTCTTTGCTGCTATCTAGTGGCTGCTCATATTTCTGCAGTCCAGATCTAATATTTCTATTTAAGTTGTTAAAGAAAACAAAAAAAATGATGCAATAATGGTCCTAATATGGTCCTAAGCAATCCTTAGGTTTATTTGCTTTATGATACGCCTCTGCTTCATGGTGGCTACTGGTTACATAACAATCTTTTTCAAACTACAATTAAGTAATTAAATAACCTCTTTGAATTTATGGGAAATATTTATTGCACAGGAAAAGTTATGTACTCTTCCTGCCTGTACCACTTGCGAACAGCTCCTCTTCATTCAGGAATGAGTAACAATATCCTTATGAACTGGGGGTGTGCAAAATATTTTAAAGTCAAATTATTTCATATTCCATGCTTGAGCATGAAACTACACAGTTATTGTGAGTCTGAACACCCCATCTGTCTCAAAGAACTTATCTATTTCAAATTGGCATGGATGGCATAGTTCTTGAAAATATCACATTCTGTTTTGGAAAAAAGTAGATAGGAATAGCACACACACATAAACATATAGATACAGATTTTATGGGAAATGTAGTATGAAAAGGCCTTTTTTTACATTTCATAAAATTTGGCAGTTTCTCCCTTAAATGATTAATGAATTGAATGTCATGTTGCTGAAAAACAAGGACAGTCATTATGTCTTGTCATATTAGATAATAGGAGAATTGCCTTCCTTTTTCCAAATCTGGCTCTAGATGTGGGTACTGAGTTGAATCAAACTATTCTGGAGTTTTGCAATAAAGCCGTTTGGGGGGAGGGGCTACAAATTGATGCCAAAATTAGATGATGTGATCTCTGTTCACCCCTTCTACCAATGTTTAGCTTTGTTGTTTGGAAATGTTTAAGAAATGTGATTCTTGCTCATAGCTCTATGAAAAAACAAATCCACACCTCTCAGACTAATCTAATTGAACATAATGTAGTTTTGCATCAGATTTCACACCTTTCTGAAACCATTTTTTCGTATGTCAAAACTTTCCCCATTAAAATCTACATGGTAATGAAAGCTCATTTGAGCAGCCTTTTATCTTATCTATTGACAGTGTGGCATGAGCAAGATTATGAATGCAATTAGCACACTTTAATTACTGGCTTGGTAGGTAATGCATTGATAACTGTCCTGCTTGCTGTTTTATGGAAGATCTGCCTCGTTGTTCATTTGTTTATAATTATTATGCTTCAGCAAAGAAGAATGAATGTCCCTCTTGAAAATAGTTTTTTATTTGATTCTAGGCAGCAAAATATAGGGGGGCTTCCAATCCTGTCAGTACACCAGGTATGATCAATAGGCCACTTTATTGGGAAGCTTTTTGTTAAAGGGTTACTTTCAAAAAGAAATAGCTCAATTTTCCTATGTATTTGATTTTTATATTGTGTTGTTTTGACAATATTTCATTATTCATTAAATACAGCAATTAGAAACCTCCTTTCCAATATTTAACATATCCCTATCTTTCTGATTACTTCTGTGTTTCTGTTTAAAACCAGCTGCATTAAACGTTGAAATAAAGTAGCTAGTGAATGAATATGAAATTAGAATGTTCAAACAATCACTGAGCGGCTTGATTCCAGTAAATAGAGGAGAGCTCAAATATAAATACTTAGAGAAGCAAGAGACTGACACTCTGATAAGAATGGGGGAAGAAATGAGGGGGTGCGCGTGAGTTCAGGAGAGGCATTATGAAGGTCCGAGAGGTTGAGTAAGAGGTGCAGGGTGTGGCAGGTGTGTGAAGGTGCATTGCAGGTGGTGTATGCATGCAAAGGACCAGTATGGGACAGGGAGGGTGCATGAGGATATGCTAATGGCCTGCATGATGCAAGTGCAGACAGGGTGGGGAAGGGTGCAAGATTGGGGGAGACTTACCCCAGTGACTTGTGACCTTTCCTGCTGCTTTCTCCATTGACTTTCTGGGAAAGACAGCAGGTGATCATGTGTGATTGTAGGGCACTGCAACCGATTGTGTGAATCAATTGCCAAGCACCAGATTGTGATCACGTGACCATGTGGGTACCAGGAGAGCTGCAATTCCAAGGACCATTTGTAAACACCATTTGTTCAGCACTGTGATAATTTTTAAAAGTTGCTGAACAAATGGTGATAGGTTGAAGACTATCTGTATAGGCAACAGAATATCAGAACAGCTTTGTATGAATTTATTTGTGTATTGCTCATATGTCACAGTCTGCTGATGACGGAGCTTGCAAGTAAAGGGGACAACCAAATTCAGTTTATCAGCAATCAAGGAGAGGGAAATTTGTATCTATCAGAAGATTTAGATTATATTTTGCATATAGCTTTCTCATTGACAAACTTGCTAGAGATTATGAAAACTAAAATTCAAAACTTCTAAAGCAGAGGTCCCCAACCTTTTGGGCATTAGGGAACAGTTCCATGGAGAGAGGTTTTCCACAGACTGGAGGGGCCGTGGTTTTGTGTGCTGCTTTCATCCCACGCATGGGGCTTTGCTTGTTTGTGCGGACTGATTGCTGGCACGCCGTGGCCCGGTACCAGTCCACAGACCGGGGGTTGGGGACCTCTGTTCTAAAGGACAACAGGTTTTTGTAATTTGGTAGTACTGATAGTAGACATTGTAGCTGTTCTCATCCCTCCATTACATCAAATTCAGCAGGCATTAGATAAAACATAGCCATGACATCCAATAGATCTAAAGGTTTTTTTTTCTGAAAAAAAAGTTCTTATATCTTTTTGAAATCTAGACTATATACTCTGCCCTTAAAGTGTATTACAGTAAAATTCAGTTGTACAAATAGATTAAAAGAGTTTATGAAAACATACATTAAAATATTATAAGAGGGTGTAAAAGGAATAAACTATCACATAAACAAAACAATAACAAAATAAAAGCAAGGAAAATGTTTAAAATATCACAGCCTCATCATTAAAATGCCTAGGAAAATATGAATGTCTTTGCCTTGTGCCAAAAAAGATAAAGAAATAGTACCACAGAACATAGTACATAATAGAGTTGGAAGGGATCTCAGAGGTCTTCTAGTCCAACCCCCTGCACAAGCAGGAGACCCTATACTATTCCAGACAAATGGCTGTCCAATGTCTTCTTGAAAGCCTCCAGTGATGGAGCACCCACAACTTCTGAAGGCAAATTATTCCATTGGTTGATTGGTCTCACCGTTAGGAAATTTCTCCTTAATTCTAGGGTGCTTCTCTGCTTCATTAGTTTCCGGCTGTTGTTTCTTGTCCTGCCTTTTTGTGCTTTGGAAAATAGTTTGAACCCCTCATCTTTGTAGGAGCCCCTCAAATATTATTACAGTGCTATCATGTCACCCTTAGTCCTTCCTTTCATTAGATTAGACATACCCAATTCCTGTAACCTTTCTTCATATGTTTTAGTCTTCAGCCTGCTAATCATTCTGTTACCGTGGGGGAGGAATTCAATTCAGGGGCTACAACTGAAAAAGCTTTCTCCGAAATAGTGAGGAAAATGTGAGTAATACTGCCTTAATCACTCTTGATATAAGCTTATTTGGAGAATAGCTTTGGATGGCTTTCAAGATTCTGTTACCTTAGCATTATTTATTGATTTCAGAAGTCAAAGTGATTTTAAGTCCTAAGTTTGCCAGTCTTAAAGGGTTTCACAACATGGAAAGAGTCATTACTTTAAACTGTGGTCCCATGCTATGAATGGGTTAAGTTTTAAATGGAAGGGAATTGGGACTATTGATGATTCAAAGAAGTTGATTATGTTTATGTCACTCAGTTCTAGTCAGCATTCTTACTGCAATGTTTTAATTGGTGTTTTGGACCATACTCAGGGTCAAAAAATATATTGCAGCAATCTAAAAATTAGAGAGATTATTTCTGTCTAAGTATGGCTGCAGCTGGCATACCAGACTAACTGATGAAAGCTGCTTCTTGTCACTGATGCAGTGCATGCTGTAATTTCAGAAATGGATCCAGAAGCACCTCTACACTACAGAGTTAATCCTTTAGAATATATCTTGTCTGCACGGAGCTAGTCTTCACAACCAGGCACTGATTTAGTAATAATCGTTCCTCATCTTCTTACCAAATGAGATAGCCCATGAGGGCCAAGGGTGAACAAGCATGTGGTAACTCAACCAAACATAATCAGGTCTTGACATTGAAATTCATTTAAAGAAGTGATTAGACAGTCTTGGGCACTTCTACTGTTGGAACTGTAGAATAAAACTATAGATAAGTTTGATCAACTTTCCCTCAAAGTGTCTAGCCATGAAGTGATGCAACAATCTACTGGAGGTCCTATGTGACTTCTAGCTGGGTCAGAGCCAAAAATAGAACCAAGCCATTTTGAGAAGCTTGGCTAAAGCTACTGACAGGCTTGCATTTTCAACTCCTCGTGACCATAAAGTAGTGATAATGAGTTTCTACTAGTGATATTATTTGAGATGAGCTTATCCTCCTGCATTCTAATAATCATCTACCTTTCTTCATTGTCTTCAAGCAACAGTCTCTGCCATGGGAGAAGGAATTCAGGAATTATTGCATCAACCAACCTGGTCAACTCTGTATTCCACATGCAGCTAAGTCTTTAACAGGAGGGAAAAATCCCCCAGTATCTTCTAGAATCCATTGGAATCATTTAGCCTCTGGAAGCAGGTCATTCTAGTAGATCCCTTTTCCTAATTATTTCTACAGAGAGTAATAATTGTTGGAAAACTAAATCTCAGCACGAAATATCAAATATCTCACTTTCAGCCTACTCTCTCCCTGCCTAATAAAGGAAAACTAAATCACAGTGGGACCTTCCACACTGAAAAATTCTTATCTTGCATTCCTACTCTATAATGTTCTGTCCTCCCTATCACTTCACAAAAACAGAGTGAGCATATAGAAATACAGGGGTTTGAGAATACATGGATTTTTCAGTCTATCTAGGCTGTGCTCAAATTGCTGTTTCAAACAGATCTCAAAATCCCATTTCAAACGTATCCCATTGTGAATATCAGAGAATTCACAGACAGATCTAGATATTATAAAGCATCATGTAATTTTTTGAAGATTCCCAAACTTCCCTTAGTTTTCTAAGCTTTGACACTGCAGATAGTTTTTAATAAATTAAAAACAAAACAGGCACACAAGTAAACAAATTATCTTTTCATCAAGAGTTAAACTGGTACCAGTGCACCTTGGGACTCTGCATTAACCAGTAGCCCTAGATATTAATATGTGCATACAGAGATTTGAAAGTGCATTAGAAGAGATTCATTCTTGGTATGATCCAGCAGATTTCTTCTTTGAAACTGATGGGCAAGAACTAAAAAAAGAAGCAGTGGGTGAGGTGGATTATTTCAGTGATTTTAAATGTCAGCAGGGGAATTCAACAGGGGGAAAATTTACCTAAGTTAATTTTCTTCTTCAGTCACTGTGGCTGACTTCACGGTGTCCTTCCCAACCCAAATAAGGCCCGGAAAGAATGTGCTAAGAGTATGCTAAGAATACATTTCAGCTTGGTTGGATAAGATTACCGTCAAGTCTGTATTTCATGTTTTCTGCCATAGACCTCAAAGAACTGTAATCATATTAAAAGAAGTGGCTAGGGCTTTGACAGCTCCTTCCAGTTCCTTTGGTGCTGCCTTTGCTTTTGCCCGCTTGGCTTTCTAGTTTGGAGCTGGGTGCTTAAAACTGAATAAAATAGATCAAGTCCCTGAGTGGTGCCTAGGATGCCAAATAAGCTGAGCTACAGATCTGCTGAGAGCCATGGCTATTTTTATTAGAAGCTGATACTTTAGTGTAGCTGTGAAGACTGCCTTGGGAGAGGGTTAGTTTCTAGGGAAGGTGGGGAAGGCAAAGCAGGGCTTTGTAGAGAAAGTAGCTCAACAGAAGAACCCAAAGAAAGTTAAAACTGCAGAGGACGTCCCACCTTTCTTTTAATACACCATCTCCTGCGAGAGTCAACGTTGGCCCTGTCAGATCCTCTGAGCCGCTAATGCAACTTGACCTTTTCTCACAGTGCATTTCTTACCATCAGCATTATGACTGAGATTACAGCTGAAGGTACTGTAACCATCTTGATGTTCTAATTGTCTGAAAAAGATTTCTACTTAGTCACTCGGCATGATCTATATACATTTTTTTGCGAAATCGTGGCTTTGCTGAAGGGCATGCTTGAAGGCAAAGAAGCTGGCTCTGCTTTAGCAGCTGGAATTTGTACCAGCTAATAAAACCTGATCATCAGTCACCTCTAAAAATAGCCTTGGTCATATAGAGTTGGGAAGGCAGGCTTAGACGGAGAGGCTGCAGAAATAAAAAGCACAAAGAAATAATAATAAAGCTGGGATGGTAGATTTAAAAGCTCATCATAGTCACTATATTGTTGCTTGGCATTTTTGCACTTTTTCCCTTGTTTGAATCCATCTTACATTTGCTTGCAGTGTAAGTCTTTCAGGCACATTTTTTTAGATGTTTTATCCAGCTTTTATTATTATTTTTTAAATAACTCAAGGCAGTGAACATACCTAATACTACTTGTTCTTCCTGTTGTTTCCTCAACAGCAACCCTTGAAGTGAGCTAAGGGCTAAGGGAGAGTGACTGGCCCAAAGTCATCCAGGCAGTTTTCATGCCTAAAGCAGAGTAATTCAGGATTAATTTTATTTATTTTTTACATATGTATCAAATTTTTAAAAACCGCCATTTCCCTCGCAGAGGGACTCCGGGCTGAGTACAAGTAAACTATTAGCACATAAAAACTGTATATAACATTTAGATAAAAGGCAAAGATAGATATAATTCAGAATTAAAAGGTGGGGGAGAAGGTCTTTAGGCAATAGGCAGCCCCACAATTGTGTGCTTCTCTGTGACCGCCCCCCCCCAAGCAAGATGCAGAGCCAAGTCTTTAGACATTTCAAAAGGCCAGGAAAGTGCCCCCTCCCCCTTGCCTCTGGGGAAGAATGTTCCAAAAAGTGGAGGTAATGGCAGAGAAGGCTAACTTCCTGAACACCACCAGTTGGATTTTTTTTAACTGACAGGGTCTGCAACATATCATCCCTGCCTGACTGGGTGGGACAAGCTGATGTAATGGGGTGAAAATAGTTCTGCAGGTAACCTGGCTTCAGGCCATGTAAGGCTAATTTTAATTGCCTGTTTCATGCAGTTTAGTTCTGCTGATTTTTGCAGTATTCCACTTCACAAGTTATATGAACTCAAAACTGGCATTCCACCAAAGGTATGCCCAACAGGAATACTGGTAAAAATAATGCAATTTCAAGTGCTGTTTGCCATGCTGTCGCTTTATATTTTAGGTTGATGTATACCTATATTTAAAAACACTGTATATATTAAACGTGAGCTGCCCTTTACTAAACAAATATTTATATAGTGCATTTGTTTTCAAATCATGCCTTGAAAAGGCGCAAATATTTCTCTTCCAAAAAAAGAAGTCCGGATTCCAATCTCCCCCACTGTGTTTAATTAGGGAAGTGCAGCATGGGTTATTACAGAAGGAGTAAAATGCAGGATTTGAACCCTGAGGAACAAATCACTTAAAGGCATGATGCAAACGTAAAGGTTACGCAGTGTGCTTTATATCAAATTAAATCTTTGAGATATATTCAGTGCTTTATAAGACTACATGTTATTAGTCTTCAGTAATTATATAGTTTTGGAAGTTGTATATGAGGGTTGCTTGAATGAAGGCTAGAGAGAATGAGATCTGAACCTATAAATAAAGAAATGGTTATCTGGAAAATATCAATAGTTCATGAATAATTTTAATATGTTCAGACTATTAATATATGCAAACATTTTATTCAGTACAATGATGAAGGATTTTTTTTAAAAAATGCAGGCTTTTAAATATATTGTTCAATTTTACAGTGGAATTGCATAGCATTTTTTTCCCATTGTGGATCTCTGCATTCTACTCTCCCAAGCTTATAACCATCTTTTCTATAACAAAAGCTCTTAGATCTATTCTTTACCCTTTTTATTCAACAGACCAAGACTATGTCCCAAATCACTGCAGTTGTTAATGAAATACGAAAGCAAAATAAGTTTAATATAATAGAATTTGCATTGAGCATTATTGGAGACCAAATCTGTTGCTTTCTATTTCTGGGATGCTTAATATTCATGTTCAGTGGTAAGTTTGTGAAGAGCAGGCATAAAGCCAGTATAGCTGTCTACTTTGATCAGTTTGGGTAGATGTAATGAAGTGTTTGAGGAAGACCATGCTAAAGCTGGGCAAGACCAGGTTCATACAAAAGACCAAACTTCTTTAAAAGGTAATGATCTACTTCCTGGCTCATAAGGTTGAATCCAGTGACCAACACAAAACAAAACATGAACAGGTTAAAAGATGTAATATTAAATGTATGCTAAATTTGGGGCCAATATTGGTACTGGAAAAAAATGTGGACTATGATATTTCATTTACTCTGCTCAACAATTTAAGAGAATATATTTATAAAATTATATATTGATGTCACTTGACACCTATAAAACAAAACAAATGTATAAAATGTTTCAAGTAAAGTTTGGCAATATGAAAAAGTGGATGGAACCTATTATCATATGTAATGGACTTGTGAAGTGGCCAAAAATTTTGGTTGGTGATTCACAGGACATTGATGAAAATAATGGGAATACCTTTTCAGATTAAACCAGGCC
Organism: Vipera berus; assembly: GCF_964194415.1. Classification (NCBI taxonomy): domain Eukaryota; kingdom Metazoa; phylum Chordata; class Lepidosauria; order Squamata; family Viperidae; genus Vipera; species Vipera berus. The sequence continues at coordinate 261,504,062 of NC_138202.1, read as the reverse complement.
TTTACTTATTAGGGTCAATGGAAGAAGAACTGACTAAAAAGCATGGTGTCTCATTATTTTACATTGTTACAGCGGCAATATTATTATATGCATAGAAATAGAAAACTAAAGAAACCTCAAATAATAAAAAGTATTCAATATTTAAATAGTAAAGACTATTTAAAGTTACAGACTTCTCAGAGATGGGTAAAACTGACTTGCCTAATGAGAGAGAAATCTACAGTTTTATTAAAAATAGGGGTTACATTATAAAAGTAGAGAAAAATAGTTTGATGATAAAGGGTTTTATAGATTAAACAAGGGGAGATAATGGGAAATGTAAATAGTGATTACAACAGTATAAGAAATGGTTAATGAATGCCTGAGGAAAGTGAAGAGTAGAAGTAGATTGGATTGTATTTTTTTTTACTTAATTTAGATAGTTAGTTTTGTGATTGTATAAGTTTGTATGTTTTTGTATATGTTCATGTATTGTGTTTTTATGTCCAGAATTTTAATAAAGTTTATGTAGAAAATACTTAAAATTTAAAAATAACTGATCAGCTGATGTAACTAAGAATTCTTTTTCCTGAGAAGAGTTATGGTGAGCTTTTCTATTACGTAATATATTTGATGTAAGCAAATGCATTATTATTGCGCAGATGTTTACATCTTGAGTGTTGCAATTATTAAATGTAAAGTTCAGTTGGAATGTTCTAGTAGAGGGGTAAAATATTTGTTGTTGTTGTTAGTTGCGAAGTCGTGTCCGACCCATCGCGACCCTATGGACAATGTTCCTCCAGGCCTTCCTGTCCTCTACCATCTTCTGGAGTCCATCTAAGCTCACTCCTACTGCTTCAATGACTCCATCCAGCCACCTCATTCTCTGTCGTCCCCTTCTTCTCTTGCCCTCAATCTTTCCCAGCATTAGGCTCTTCTCCAGTGAGTCCTTCCTTCTCATTAGGTGGCCAAAGTATTTGAGTTTTAGCTTCAGGATCTGGCCTTCTAAAGAGCAGTCAGGGTTGATCTCCTCTAGGACTGACCGGTTTGATCGCCTTGCAGTCCAAGGAACTCGCAGGAGTCTTCTCCAGCACCATAGTTCAAAGGCTTCAATTCTTTGGCGCTCAGCCTTTCTTATGGTCCAGCTTTCACTGCCATACATTGCAACTGGGAAGACCATAGCCTTGACTATACGCACTTTTGTTGACAGGGTGATGTCTCTGCTTTTTAGTGTGCTGTCTAGATTTGTCATGGCTTTCCTCCCCAGGAGCAAGCGTCTTTTAATTTCTTGGCTACAGTCCCCATCTGCAGTGATCTTGGAGCCCAGGAAAATAAAATCTGTCACTACCTCCATTTCTTCCCCATCTATTTGCCAGGAATTGAGAGGACCAGATGCCATGATCTTGGTTTTCTTAATGTTTAGTTTCAACCCATGTTTTGCACTCTCCTTCTTCACCCGCAACAAGAGGCTCTTTAGTTCTTCTTCAATTTCTGCCATTAGAGTGGTATCATCTGCATATCTTAGGTTGTTGATGTTTCTTCCGGCAATCTTAATTCCAACTTTTGATTCATCTAGCCCTGCCTTTCTCATGATGTGCTCTGCATATAAGTTAAATAGGCAAGGCGACAGTATACAGCCTTGCCGGACTCCTTTCCCAATTTTGAACCAATCAGTGGTTCCGTGTCCAGTTCTCACTGTTGCTTCTTGGCCCGCATATAGATTTCTCAAGAGACAAATAAGATGGTCTGGTATGCCCATCTCTTTAAGGACTTGCCAGAGTTTGTTATGATCCACACAATCAAAGGCTTTAGCATAGTCAATGAAGCGGAAGTAGATGTTTTTCTGGAACTCTCTAGCTTTCTCCATGATCCAGCTTGTAGAATTTTAAGCATAACTTTACTAGCATGAGGAATGAGTGCAATGGTGCGATAGTTTGAACATTCTTTGGCACTGCCTTTCTTTGGAATTGGAATGTAAACTGATCTTTTCCAATCCTGTGGCCACTGTTGAGTTTTCCAAATTTGCTGGCAAATTGAGTGTAGCACTTTTACTGCATCGTCTTTTAAGATTTTGAATAGCTCAGCTGGAATACTGTCACCTCCACTAGCTTTGTTGTTGCTCAGCTTTTCTAAGGCCCACTTCACTTCACATTCTAGGATGTCTGGCTCGAGGTCAGTGACCACCTCATTGTGATTATCAGGGACGTTAAGCTCATTCTTGTATAGTTCTTCTGTGTAATTTTGCCACCTCTTCTTAATCTCTTCTGCCTCTGTTAGGTCCCTGCCATTTTGGTCCTTTATCATGCCCATTTTTGCATGAAACGTTCCTTTCATCTCTTCAATTTTCTTGAGAAGATCTCTGGTCCTCCCTATTCTATTATTTTCTTCTATTTCTTTGCATTGTTCATTTAAGAAGGCATTCTTATCTCTTCTAGCTATTCTTTGGTGTTCTGAACCAGCCTGCTACCGGCCTTGCAATAAGGCAAACCCCTGTTCAAACAGTAGAGACTGGAGAGCGTCTAAGGCTGGAAAGCGTCTGCCAAGATTTATTACTCAAATAACAGAACAAGAAACAAAAACACTGGAACTTGAATCCTCAAACGGAAGGGTTGCTTTCAGCAACCAGCCCTTCCCCAAACACTCCTTTTATTTAGAGATCAGGGCGTGGCCTCCCTGTGCCTCCTCCCGAGGAGTCCCACAGCCTTTCTCTGTTTGGTCCTGCTCGACTGCCTCCTGCGTCGGGCGTCCTTGAACAGGGCCAGCTGTGGGTCATCATCCTCCGCACTATCGGGCTCACGCAGCTGAGAAGAGGGCCCCGGCTGGGGGCTCTGCGAAGCCTCCAAGCCATCATCAGCCGGTTCGTCTTCCACACACTCCTCCTCCCCCTCATCTGAGTCATCCGAGACATCTGAGCTGGCTGCCGGACCCACAGGCTGGCCCTGAGTCACAACACTTGGAATTCTGCATTTAATTGGGCATATCTTTCTTTTTCTCCCTTGCCTTTTGCTTCCCTCCTTTCCTCAGCTATTTGCAAAGCTTCCTCAGACAGCCATTTTCCTTTCTTGCATTTCTTTTTCTTTGGGATGGTTTTGGTTGCTACCTCTTGTACAATGTTGCGAACCTCTGTCCATAGTTCTTCAGGCACTCTGTCTATCAGATCTAATTCCTTAAATCTATTTTTCACCTCTACTGTATATTCAATAGGGATATGATTTAATTCATACCTGACTGGCCTAGCGCTTTTCCCTACTTTCTTTAATTTAAGCCTAAACTTTGCAACAAGAAGCTCATAGTCTGAGCCACAGTCAGCTCCTGGTCTTGTTTTTACTGACTGTATAGAGCTTCTCCATCTTTGGCTGCAGAGCATATAGTCAATCTGATTTCTGTGTTGACCGTCTGGTGATGTCCATGTGTAAAGCCGTCTCTTGGGTTGTTGGAAAAGAGTGTTTGCTATGACCATCGTATTCTCTTGACAAAATTCTATCAGCCTGTGCCCTGCTTCATTTTGTACTCCAAGGCCAAACTTGCCTGTTATTCCGGTTATCTTTTGGCTTCCTACTTTAGCATTCCAATCCCCCATGATGATAAGGACATCATTTCTGGGTGTTAGTTCTATAAGGTGCTGTAGGGCTTCATAGAACCGGTCAATTTCATCCTCTTCAGCACTGGTGGTTGGGGCATAGACTTGGACTACTGTGATATTGAATGGTTTGCCTTGGATTCGAACTGAGATCATTCTGTCATTTTGAGGATTGTATCCCAGTATTGCTTTTCCTATTTTTTTATTGACTATGAAGGCTACTCCATTTCTTCTGAGGGATTCTTGCCCGCAGTAGTATACCTGATGGTCATCTGAATTAAATTCACCCATTCCTGTCCATTTTAGTTCGCTGATACCTAAGATGTCAATGTTTAGTCTTGTCATCTCTTGTTTGACCACGTCCAGCTTTCCTTGATTCATGGATCTTACATTCCAGGTTCCTATGGAGAAAAAATCTTTACAGCATCGGACTTTCCTTTCACCACCAGACATATCCACAGCTGAGCGTCCTTTCGGCTTTGGCCCAGTCGCTTCATTCTTTCTGGTGCTACTAGTACTAGCCCTCTGCTCTTCCCCAGTAGCATATTGGATGCCTTCCGACCTGAGGGGCTCATCTTCCAGCGTCATATTGTTTTGCCTTTTGGTACTGTCCATAGGGTTTTCATGGCAAAGATACTGGAGTGGGTTGCCATTTCCTTCTCCAGTGGATCACGTTTTGTCAGAACTCTCTGCTATGACCTGTCCGTCTTGGGTGGCCGTGCACGGCATAGCTCATAGCTTCATTGAATTACGCAAGCCCCTTCGCCACGACAAGGCAGTAATCCATGAAGGGGGGGGGTAAAATATAAAAGATAGGAAATTAAAAAAAGAAAGAAAAGTTTTTCTTTTGTACCAAGCTCTTCTTATTTGCTAAAACGTTTGGATTTTAGCATCCCAGAAGATCATGGTACCTTATGAATGGCAAAAAATAACTTTTAAAGGAAAGAGAGATCTTTCATAGATAGTTGGAGTGGTTGTACAGCGATTCTTTTTTATGTTTTGTATAATATTTGTATAATTTGTAGTTTGATTATATATATGTGTGTATTCCAAAAGTTTAAAAATGAAGATTAAAAATGAAAAAGAAATCAAAGCAAAAGCTAAACACACAAGAAAGAAAAAGAAAAATAGAAAAGAAAGAACAAAGATATAAAAAAGAGATTTCCAATCTTCTTTACAGCAGTTATAAGCACAATTATCCAATCCAGTAAAACAGTTTGTGTGTGTATAGATACACGTATAGATGAGATAGATAGATTGATAGGTAGATAGGTAGGTAGATAGATCAATTATTACCTAAAACCATTGCATAATAATTATTTAAGAAACATTAAAAACTATAAAAGTAAACTAATAAAACAGTAAAAGAAAATAACAGATGTAGGGATGTTAATAATAGTGGGGCCACCTCATGAGTTCACACATCACCTGAGGTTGGGTAAAAAAAAATTCCTTATCATGCTTTAAACCAAGATCATTTTTCTTAAATACTAGCATTAATTTATCAGTAATTAATGCTAGTATTTGGTAATAATTTCCTTTTTTATAAATAGCAATAAACAAATGAAGGCAAATATACATGTCCCAGGATAACATTGCACGATCCAATCTAGGTAGGTCACCGGAAACAGAGGTTTAGTCCTCCGAGCTTTGGGACTCACGTTGAAACCCATCCACATTCTGGTGAGAAAGATGTTCCCTGAGGATGGGCTCCAGCAGGAGTCCAAAAGCTTGGAAGACTAAACCTCTGGTGCTGGTGACTGACCCAGATTGATTCCTGCAATAACTATGTATGTATGTATGTATGTATGTGTATATATGTGTGTGTGTGTGTGTGTGCGCGTGCGCACATGCGCGCACGCACATACACACACACATTCTTATGCTGAAAACAGCCTTAAGTGAAAATGACTAAATAAACATATGAAGATTTTTTACCAGGGTTTAAAAATTACATTTAATTGGCATACATTTATTTAAGATAACTTCCGTAATTATTCACAGCAGTGATTCTTTGAGGTTGCTTTCTATATAAAATCTTATTAAGAATATGTTCCTCTTCCAATTATATTCGGCATATTTGTATTTATCAGCTTGTGGGTGCTTAGTATATTCTCGTAGCAAAAGTTGATGAAGTCTTTCATATATATAATCATAAACAAATGGAGTGATGGAGAGATTTCTATTTCTGTTCTTAGCTAGTTAAAGGGAGCTTTTCCAGCATTCATTTGAATATGAGCAGAACATTCGAAATGTTCAAGAGATTTTGCTTTGTTGATATCATTGCTTCTGTGGATATTCTGTTCAAAGTAACCTTCTGTGCCTCATTTTTCTGCTCAATGTGGGAAGTCAGAGATTGAGGCCATGGTGTTAGCATTTGCAGGATCAGTTGTCAGGAGAGGCAAAGTTCTAGGGATGCTTTAAGAGCCAATACAATGCAATATAATGGTAAGGCATGGAAAAGATAAGAAAGTTAAACAAAGGGTATTAAAAACTAAAGGCATATCTTTAAATATGTTTCAAAACAGTCAAGGCCTTTTGGATATCTCCCATGGTAGATTAATAAGACAAGAACCATTACATTTTAAGTGAAATAAGAGCTGTGGTGGCGTAGTGATTAGAATGCAGTATTGCAGGCTAATTCTGCTGACTGCCAGCAGTTTGATCCTTACCTGCTCAAGGTTGACTTAGCCTTCCATCCTTCAAGGTCGGTAAAATGAGGACTCAGATTGTTGGGGGCACTATGCTGACACTGTAAACCATATAGAGAGGACTGTAAAGAACTATGCAGCAGTATAAAAATCGAAGTGCTGTTGCTAAATTGGTAATGATTTTCTCCAACATCTTTAACCCTAGCTTTTTCCAGGTAAGTTTGCAACCCCCTTAAAATTTGTTATCGGAAAACTGAATAAATAATAAAATTTTCATTATTATTTTTATCTACTGTTTATAATTTGTTTCTTTTATTAAATTACTGAGTCAAAGTATCCTATATTTTTTTTTAAAAGCCTAAAGAATAGCCCATGAAATCCTGATTGTCTTTATGGACTCCTTCATATTTTTACGGATTTTTTTTAAAATGCATGTATGGTTTCAGTGAATACATTTTGGTTAGGGAGATTGAAGTTAACCAAGTGTGGTAAGAAAGAACAATATCCTGGCTTTTTTAATATATATAATTATCTATGTCAAATACTTAATTTTAACTGAAACTTTCTGGGGTAAATCTGTGTATTTTATTTTGTTTTGTTAGTTTGACCTTTTCTTCAGAGGTAATTGGTTGGCTTCTATAAGAAACAAAATGTTGAAATATAACAGGGCATGACTTGATCCAGAAGAGCTATTCTTATAATCTTGTGAATATCCTAAGCAAATTTGTCTGGACAATAACCACATTACCTTTTGGCTTGCTGGGAGACCAACATTGTTTTTGTTTATTCTAGAATGTTTTGGGTTCTATCAAGTGATGGGATTCAAATATGTGAACAACCGGTTCTCTGTGTGGATGCCGCTTCCGGAAGGCCATTCTGGACCTGGGCAACAAAAAATTAGCTACCGGTTCTGCCGAAGTGGTGCAAACTGGCTGAATCCCACCACTGGTTCTATTCCCCTCCAAAATCTATCATGATTACACTCAAGCTAATGAGATGCAGATTTCCCTATTACCAAGCATTACAATAAAATGTGCCTTCTAAAATATTCTTGTAGATTGAAAATGTAAAAAATCATTATGTTGGGACCCATTCTTTGCTCCATTAAATCTATTCAATAGTTAGCCTACAGAAACAATATCAAAAAGAATAGTTAGGTCAGTTATTGTTCATCCTTCTAGGTTTTACCATCTCTGCAAAAATGATTATTCAAAGATGTTTGTAAAACTGCAGGTGACACATTATACCCAATAAGAAAAAAACAACAGTCAAGTCAGCTTTTTTGTTCTTCCAAGTAATTGCAATCTGAACTTTTGCACTTTATCTCTGCATTAATTTAAAATAGAAATGTTTGTGTGGGACTACATAATGCATTCACAATATGCAAAAGAATTTTGACAGGATCAACAATGCTGTCTTATTTTTAAAAAATCTAACCCCTTTTTGTATTTGAATAATGCTGAAATGCATAAAAGCAATTTTAAAAAACCACCAACAATAGAAATAAAGAAGGGGGGAATCATGTGGTATATAGGAATTATACTCTTTGTCATACTGTATACATTCACAGTAAATTCTAATCTAAAAGTACCATGAAATTATTTCTAAATTTTAAAGAAAAAATATACTTCACTATCGCCTTATTTTTCTATCTTGAAAAAGTTTACAATTATTTGTATGTCTGGTCTGAACAGATATGTTACTTTGAACTTGAGAGGCTTTCATTTTATCTCACAGTTCTCTCAAGGTACTCTTGTGAGTACTTTCTGGAAATATTATTTTAGTCTTTTTATATTATATATTACATTCTATATACTGGAGGGACCATCTCATCCCATTGGGATTGTCCCATCCCACCCATGCTGGCAAGGGAGGCATGCCCCATCAGCCTGTTTATTCTGGCAAGTGAGGTCCAGGACCAGGGCCTTCTCTGCTGTGGCAGCTGCCCTTTGGAACATCTTGCCTCCCTGGAGTGAGGTTAACCCCAATCCTTCTGACCTTCTGCAAGAGCTTAAAGATCTGGGGCTTCAATGGGGGAACATCACAGTGGAAGTAGTTGATTAACAACAGATCCCACCTTCCCCCATCCTTTAATTGGATTGTAGCATTGGGTTTGTTTTAGCTTGTTGAAGGAAAAGTCTTCATCGTGGTTCAGTCCAAGCTGGGAATAAACTACATGGTGACTGCTTTAGGAGGAAGGTTGCAGTTTATTGAACAGGAGAGCCAGACAGGAAGATGGCTCTGGAAGAAAAGAGAGAGAGCGCATGTAGGGAGTGGGTTTTTATACCTTCTGGAGCCTTTTGTTTGGAGTTGTTCCTGTGGCAAAAATTTTGACCTGAGTCTGAGTGTGCCCTTTGGCATCTGTGAGTTAATCCTATTATGTCCTGTCTTAGAGTTTGGGTGGCACGTGTAGGTTTTAGGTGTCTTTGTCTCCCTAAGCTTCTGGCTGGGGGCCTCCAACCTTCCTGGATTATTTACATCTGCATTTCTACAAAGCTGATTTCTGCTTCGGGAAGGGAGACTTGGTGCTGTTAAGAAAACTGGGCATGCTTTTCTGCCTCTTTTAAGATTCTTTGAAGAAACATAATATTCTCCCTTTTTAATGTTTCCTTCGGGGTGTGTGTGACTTCCCACAAGCTTATTAATGTATATTTATCTTTTATGATTGTAAGCCTCTCAAGTTACCTTGTGATCAGATGGGCAGCCAATACATTTTATAAATAAATAACTCAAAGGTCAGCAAACTATCTTGGCTTCATTTGTGTTGCTTACTATCTTGGCTTCATTTGTGTTGCTTACTAGAATGCTAGAATCCATCACAGAAAATCAGGAGGAAACACAGGTCATCTTATGCTTAGACTTAAGGAAATACAGAGTTGTTCTATTTTAGGATTGCTGTATTTTATTTACTGAAATTTATATATAGGTAAAGTGGGACGCGGTGGCTCAGTGGGTTAGGATGCTGAGCTTGTCGATCAGAAGATTGGCAGTTTGGCGGGTTGAATCCCGAGTGCCGCGTAGCAGAGTGAGCACCTGTTACTCGTCCCAGCTTCTGCCAACCTAGCAATTTGAAAGCACATAAAAATGCAAGTAGAAAAATAGGGACCACTACGGTGGGAAGGTAACAGCGTTCCGTGCGCCTTTGGCATCTAGTCATGCCGGCCACATGACCACGGAGACGTCCTCGGACAAGCGCTGGCTCTTCAGCTTTGAAATGGAGATGAGCACCGGCCCCTAGAGTCGGAAACGACTAGCACACATGTGCAGGGGAACCTTTACCTTTACATTATATGTAGGTAAATTAGATCTAGAGGATGTAATCTTGTATTTAATTTCTGTTTTCTCCTATTATCTCTTACATAATGCAGGTAACCAGTAGCTTTCCAAATATTTTTAAGTAACTCAAACAATTCTTTTCCATCAGATTACTATTCCTGCCTTCCCTTTGTTTAATTCTTTTGACAGAATAGGAATAGGAATAATAAAACTATGCTAAAGAGGTGCTTTGATTTGAGGAAGACTTGATCAAATTAAGTAGATTTATGAACTGAAGTAGAGACACCGTTTGAGTGCAGTAAATCAAATCATGTGATAACTGAAACATGTGAAGACCAGTTTTGCACCTTCTTGAATCTCAAATTTGCAGTTTGAACTGGATCAGTTTGATTTGCCCAAGATCTTTTAATTAGGAATCTACTTGTTTGGAAACACTCAAGATGACCTTTAAACACTACTCAGACCAGGAATTTCTTTCCATCTTCTAATCTTTCCATCATTTCTTATCTTCATCATTGTCAGACTTGAAATAGTAGGAAGCACTTTTTTATTGTTGCTGTTGATAATGATTCAGAATTAGAAATCATAACAAATATAGACATGCCTCATTCAGGTACCTCCTGGCCAATCTAGTCCAACTTTCTGGCTACCTCTACTACAACAATGGATGAGAAATGCTAGAAAAAATAACAGTACCTTTATGACTAATTTTAATTATCAATTTCTATAGTCTAACTAATGAATGTCAAACATGTATGTAAGGAGAAAAATTTATATCATGCTTACCACTATCTTCTTATGAAATATATTTGGATTTAATTCTTTTTTTCTTTTTTCTTTTTTTAAAAATCAAATTTTCCAGGTGCTTTATTCTTAGTTAAAAGCAATAATAACCTTCACAATAGATTGATGTGAAAATTATTGTATCACAGAGGCAGGTTCCAACTCCAGGTAGATGTAAGCAGCAGGAGGGGAAGAACTCTGTCGGAAGAGACACTTTATTTCCATATTAATTCATTTTCAAAATATAAAATATATAAAAAAATCTTTCCCTTAGAAGCAGTCCTGAAATTGATTCACTGTAGATTTTTCTCATGCAAAACTGTGCTACACATTTTCATGTAGAAAATGGGTGTGTATGTAATTTTGCTTGGCATGTATATATTTAATCCAATTTTTATAGAATAATGTTCTAGAAGAGATGAAATATGTATTGTACCGCACTTGAATATGGAGCCATCTAGAAAAGTGCAAATCTTGCCCAGTGCAGGAAGCTGAAGAATACTATCCAGTCTTTGCTAGAATACACTTGGCAAAGAGGTAATCAATTGCATTCTGAGACTACTATTCCAGTGTCAAACGAGGATGTTTTTTCTTGACTAGAATATTTCTTTCTGTATCTTAAAATAATTATTCTAGGTCTCTCATATTGAGGCAACAAAAAGTGGATTTTGAGCTGTGTGTGTACTTGTATTGCTTCAGGTATTTGAAGACCACTGTACTGTAATATTCCCATAGAGCTAGACTGGTGGGTGGTTAAACCATCAGACTAGAAACTGGAAGACTGTCAATTCTAGTCTCTCTGTAGGCATGAAACCAGCTGATGATTTGAAGCCATTTACTCTTTCTCAGCTCTAGGAAGGAGGTAAGGGCATACCACTTTTGAAAAAAAAGTGTTCTAAGGCACAAAAAACTAACAAAGTATCTCTATTCTTTCTTTTCTTCTGAAAACTAACGACCTCAGGATCTAAGACAATTGTTGAAGAACTATTTTTAAAAAACTTAATCATCTTCATTGCTCTTCTCCATAACTGTTCTGATTCTTTTCCTTTAAAAGCGATATCCAGGTTGCAGTCTGGGTACTGAATAGACTGGCCCAATTTATTTGCTCTGCTGCTTCTTCCCTTTTGTCATCTCTAAATCTTTCAGCTGTGATGTATCTGAAATTTCCATAATCAGGAGATGCAGTCTGTTTAGTAAAAAACAGAAGCATTTTTTTTCATGCAGGGTACTCAATGGATATGGAGTGAGACTAGGTTAGTACTAGTTCATGGTTACATTAGAGATCAGTTGTGTCCTTCGTCCCAAGTAATAGAGATGGGATATAAATCTTACATAAATACATCTTCCATTTCAATCATAATTTGGCTACGATTTACATTCAGAAACAAATGACTGAAGGCTTCACAAGAAACACAGGGTTCAGATATATTTTTGAGCACTGAGTAATATTCCATCTTCAGTATTTAGCAGCAGAATTCTTTGGACAACTCAGAAATACATTATTTTACGTGCACTATTTTTCTTCAGAATATTTGTAATGCAAGTCATCACAGTTTTTTGAGCTAAAATCATGTCAGAGAACTGCAAAATCAGATAAATAGGTGAGCTTGAATTAGAATTTGCAAAAGAATTCTTTAATAGTTCGTCCTTATGCAAAGATTCATCAAACCCTGCAAAACAGGGCAGAGGAATCTGAATCAGGAGGATTTCAGAAATATCTGTTTCTCCTTTGATTTTCCAATATGTAAATCAGGTGATGCTCATAACAATTTTGAGATCTCTGAGCAGGATGTCCTTTAGTTCTTTTTTAGTATAATGCCTTTCCAGATAGCTTTTATCTCTTTTAACTGTTATATAATAATAGTCATCATGATAGAAGCAGATGAAATAGAATGTGTTTAAGCAGCATCACCTGTTGCAACCACACAACTGTTCCACTTTTATGGAATACATAATGCTACTGATTTGGAATTTGGCATTTTATAGTAGAGCTTTATAACTGGTACTCGGCACACTTTGTCTCCTGGAGAAATTTGATGGAACAAAAATTATGCCTTGGAAAATGGAAAAAGTTATGTCTTTTAACATGTAAAATATTTTTAAAAGCAGACAGATTGCATCTATGTATATGAATGCACTAAGATGAATACATCATTCATCAATAACACCCATTTATGTAGGTGGCAAAAGCTATGCCAATTTTGTTCAGCTTACATGACATTTCAAGGTAGAAATCCTAAGTTTCAAACAAATCACTTGATCAGCAGAAGAATGTTTGAAAAGAATGCAAATGAAAAGAGGACAAAGAACAAGGGAAATTGTGTACAATGCAAAATGGGTTAAATTGTCCTGCTGACAAGGAAGTCAATTAGAATTTTGTCTGTCATCTTTGAAAACCATTAGAATTTTCTCTAGCAAAGCTGGGAGATTGTGTTATCATCATGAATGATTGTAAGGATACATCTGAACAACTCTAATTCTGACAATTGGTGGAACTGTTTCAAAATTTCAGTCACCACATTTAAATCTGCAAAGCTCTCTCTCTCTCTCTCTCTCTCTCTCTCTCTCTCTCTCTCTCTCTCTCTCTCTCTCTCTCTCTCTCTCTCTCTCTCTCTCTCTCTCTCTCTCTCTCTCTCTCTCTCTCTCTCCTAAAATCTGCAGCAAAATAACTTAAACAGGCATTGATTGTCATATTGGTAGGGAAAGTTATTCCGCTCATTCGTGAATCATGGCAGAAATAGACTTTTCTTTCCTTAGATATTGTTCATTACTTCTGATTATATGTCATTCTGTAAACCCAGAATAATGTACAGTTTTTTATGCATCAAATTATAATCTAATTTTACCACATTGGGGACACTGAAATGATAAACTAAAGTTACACTGTACAGAAAATCAAATTATTTCCATTATGATTTAACAGAGTTGTTTAGTCCTAGACATATTATCTGATGTAAAAATAAACATTAGGAATAAGGTACAAATTTATGTTGAGAAATAATTTGTATAGAAACTCTTAATGAAGTTATCTGTGAGACACCAAGTACAGTTTATTTCTGTTCTCATATGGCAAGTTTACTTTATATATGTTGCCCAAATAAAGCTTAGGTCATTGAGGCAAGACACTCAAAGTGAGAGCAATGCCAATTTGCCAGTTTTGGAATCGTTGCCTTCAGCTATATAAACTGATAGCCAAAACTTATTGTCTGAATGATTGGATCATCTCAAGTTGTTTAATTGCCATCCTGAGGTGGTTCACTGGGGTGTTGTTGCTATTTATAGGGACATATTCCTATAAATCACCAAGAATCCAACTTGACTCAAAGATGACTTTTGACTATAAATATTGTCAATACTTTTAAAAAATGTGTTGCACAAACTTTGACTGTAAGAATGTTGTTGTTGGTTGCAAAGTCGTGTCCGACCCATCGCAACCCCATGGACAACGTTCCTCCAGGCCTTCCTGTCCTCTACCATCTTCTGGAGTCCATTTAGTCTCACGCCTACTGCTTCAGTGACTCCATCCAGCCACCTCATTCTCTGTCGTCCCCTTCTTCTATTGCCCTCAATCTTTCCCAGCATTAGGCTCTTCTCCAGTGAGTCCTTCCTTCTCATTAGGTAGTATTTGAGATTCAACTTCAGGATCTGACCTTCTAAAGAGCAGTCAGGGTTGATCTCCTCTAGGACTGACCGGTTTGATCGCCTTGCAGTCCAAGGAACTCGCAGGAGTCTTCTCCAGCACCATAGTTCAAAGGCTTCAATTCTTTGGCGCTCAGCCTTTCTTATGGTCCAGCTTTCACAGCCATACATTGCAACTGGGAATGTACAGTTGCAGTTGACTGTAAGAATAGAAGCCTGCTAACTAGTCTTGTACTTATGATATAACTTTCATTTAATCAGGAGACAAATAACAATAAAAAATTAATTTTATCTTAAACTTGGCTAACACAATTTTTGGAATATGTCTTTGTTTAATAGTATGCTTATTTATATGGACATTCAACTTGCCATTGAAATTCTGGCTAACTAAAATAGAGTTAAACAGAAAGCAATAAACAAATGACAAGAGTAATGAAATGACAAGGTACAATTGAATGCAAACTGCAATCACATTTATAATCCCAAACCACAGGAAAAATGAAAATTATGGTTTGGTAGTACTGGGAAATAGTAACAACAACAGGTGTAAAGCATTCATTGAGTATACAGTATTGTTTCTTAAAGGAAGCTCCCGGATTCTTTATTATTAAAACCTCTTACAATGGAGCTAAGTGTTCACTATAAATTAAAAAAAAAATTCTAATGTAACTTTGAATAAAAATAATTATGCATTTGCCTTTATTAAAATATGAATATAAAGAACAGCAAGAAGCTAAACCATTTAAGGTTCATTTTACTGTAGAGTATACTTATAATGAAACAAAAAAAATGGGGCCCATTCTACAGGCTCTGCTGTGTGTCTTTCAAAAGCTTGCTGTTTCCCTTGGCCCTGTGGATGTCGTCTTTGACTTTTTAATGCTGTGCTTTTCCTTTACTTCTTTTTATATTCTTTTCTCCTTTCCCCTCCTTTTCTCCTAAGAATGATAGTTGATTGCCAACTGTCTTAGGAATTCCTTTCCTTTTGGCTACTTCCCACATCCATCTTTGCTGCATTAAATACTTTGTTTCCTGTATTCTCTTCTCTTTTTCTTTTTGTCTTGCCTCGCCTTTAGTAAAATAGAATAGAGCTGGAAGGGACCTTGGAGGTCTTCTGGTCCAGCCACCTGCTCGAGCAGGAGAACCTATACCATTTCAGACAAGTGACTGTCTAGTCTCTTCTTAAAAATCTCCAGTGATGGTGCGCTCACAATTTCTGAAGGCAAGCTGTTCCACTGGTTAATTGTCCTCACTGTTAAGACGTTTCTCCTTAATTACAGGTTGCTTCTCTCTTTGATCACGTTCAACCATCTTGGCTCTCTGGTGCTTTGGAGAAGAGTTTGACACCCCCCCTCTTCTTTATGTCAGCCCCTCAAATACTGGAATACTGCTATCATGTCACCCCTGTTTCTTCTTTTCTTTAGACCAGCCAAACCCAAGTCCTGCAGCCGTTCTTCAGATGTTTTAGTCTCCAGGCCTTTGATCGTCTTAGTTGCTCTTCTCTGATTTTTCCCCCCCAAACTCTCAACACCTTTTTTATGATATGGTGACCAAAATTGGCCGCAGTATTCCAGGTGTGGTCTTACTAGAGTTTTATAAAGCGGTACTAATACTTTGTGTGATCTTGATTCTATGCCTCTGTTTATACAAACCAGGATTGTACTAGCTTTTTTGGCTGCTGCTGCTGCACACTTCTGGCTCATAGTCAAGTGATCGTCCACTAGGACTCCAAGGTCCTTCTCACAGTTGCTGTTTTTGAGCCAGGTCTGTGCCCAATCTGTACTTAAACCTTTGATTTTTCCTGCCTAAATGTAAGACTTTGCTTTTTTCCACACTGAAACTCATTTTGTTGGATAGTGGTGGAAATGCAGTGTCAAGATACTGTGCACTGATTTAATTTCTTTGACTTGTTATTAGGACCTGTGTCCACAACGACCGTCATAGACAACAAGAATGGATCAGTTCCTGTGCCGCATATGAAAATGTCCAAGAGATCAGTATCAGAAGATTTTGCAACAACCTTCAGTTCACCTGCAGCATGGCTCCTTGTTATTGCTCTTATCGTTACCTGGTCAGCAGTGGCTATTGTCATGTTTGACTTAGTGGATTACAGAACCTTGGCAGGTAATGGTTATATATGTCGTAAAATGTAAGGTATTCATGCATGCAGCAGAGCCTGGTGAGAAGTATCATCTGGGAACTCACCAAATCATTGTTCTCCACAAATTAACAGAGTTATGAATCAAACGTGAGCTGTTAACACTGATATTAGTTTTAAAATATCTGGGATATCTAGTTATTCTATAACACCTTATTTCTTTTTATTTAATCAACTTTGTGTGTTATTGTCCACACTAGATTGTTCAAGATTTTGTTTACAGTCTTTAGCTGAATAGATTTCTACCCTCCTTTCAGAAATTCCTACTTCAAAAATACAACAAAATGTGGAGGTTGAACATGGATCTGTTAACCTCAAGATACCCTTTTTTTGGTGAAGATCTGAAAGATCTTCAAACTTGTTTAACATTTTTATTTACGTAGTTTTTAGATGCATGTATAACAAATAGTACAATGGAAAAGTTCTCTAGACTGTTTTCATTTGCTTGACTTGGGCTACAAAAAAAATCAAGCTTTTTAAAGCTAAAAGAAAAAAAAACTAGGCTAAGGCCAAAGAAATGCGAGGAACAAGGAAGAAAATTCCATTTGTTTGAATTCAGTATAAATGGAATTCACATTTAATTCAACTAATATGATTTTTTTTCTTTGTGTACGACTATTTTCTCTCCCGTGAAATTAAAAAGTACAATTTGACATGAGCTTTTGGGAGGATTCTGGGGTGTAGTAGTAGGCTGTAATCTTTTAGTGTGAATGATGATGTCTACATTACAGAACCAGCAATGGGCAATGCTATAATGTCATTATAGCATTGCCCATTGCTGGTTCTGTAGAAATAATAAGCTATTATCTAAGTCATGTCTTAGATCCAATCCATGGGTTCTTCCTCTTGTGCCAAAACATGACATGAATGTCCTTCTCCTTCTGTCTCTGTCATGTTATCTAAGTTTCATCTGAATCTGTGCCTGAGACAGCTTAAGGTTGTCCTTAGCTTCTTTGTATTTCTGTCTTCTACTGACAATTTTGCCATGGTTAAAATCTAGTAAAGTCATTGACAAATTGGTTGCTGACTTGACCTTGGAATCTGCCCAGTCTTCCCAGGATTCCTTTCAGTTCCTGAACTTTTTATACCAAGAAATCTGGGTGCTATTCCCTTATGCGATAGAGGATGATTTTTTTTTGCTGAA
The DNA here is from genome assembly GCF_964194415.1 of Vipera berus. NCBI lineage: Eukaryota > Metazoa > Chordata > Lepidosauria > Squamata > Viperidae > Vipera > Vipera berus. The sequence continues at coordinate 261,486,855 of NC_138202.1, read as the reverse complement.
TTTGCATATTTCCAAACAATCCTGAAATCTGCAAAATTCAGCTGAGCCCTTTTTCTTTTATATTAAATGACTCACAGTTTTGTCTGGGCAAATTATTTCATGTAGCTTTCCAATCTTAATGAGACCGTTGAGAATTAAACTTTGGTCTCCGATTCATTTCTGTGCTTGCTAAATAATTATGAATCATATTTTAATAGTTTGAATAGACTACAAAGATTCGTTTAGTATTTTTTTCAATTACGTGTGAATGGGGCAATATATTTAACGCAATAAAATAACTGCAAATGAGAGTAATTTATGCAGGCAAGATAGATGTCTTCTTTGCTAATAATGGCAAACTGTTACTGTAATGTGTGAATTCTCTTAAATTATTATTTAGATATTGAAGATAGGAAACACTTTAATTAAATCAAATTTAGCATCGGGAAGCTGCAGCTGGTGCAGAATGCAGCAGCCCATGCTTGTACCTCAGCCCATGCATGTTGCACATTAGCTAAATGAGCTTTATTGGTTGATGCCTCTGAGCAATGGAAGACCATTTTCCCCTGAGCTTCAACTGGCCTCAATTTTACTGACACTTCTAAAGGCCTTTAAGACTGAGGCATGGGGATCATTGTTTTAGTGACAATCTATGACATGCTACGTTGTTTAGATTGGTTTAGTCTTGTGACTGTTTGAGGTATAGCTGCGTTTTACAGTATGTTTTCTGGTTTTTACTGCTGTAAGCTGCCCACAGCTGCTATGTGAGATGGGCAGTCACATAAATCAAAGAGTTAAGGAATGATAGAGAGTGATATCATCGCACACTGCTGTAGTTGTATACTTGCATCTCATGTACTCCCCTGACACTCTATTTTCATTCTGTCTGACCCCTCCTTTTTTTTCTTTCAACTGTTGTTTACTGATTCCCTCTCCTTTTTCTCTTTACTTTTCTGCCTGGCTAAAAGAAGAAGCTCAGTCCTTCCAAAGATGTATTTTTTTTATTGCATAAGTTTTATTTAAATTAGGTTAAGAGTTGCATTACATTTAGGCAGAGGTTCAAAAGAAGCTGTAGAGCTTCAAATAACCTTCCCCTGCTTTTAAAAAAGTGCATACATCCTCCATTTGACTTATGCGCATGTGGGCGGAGATAGAGTTTGCTCTAGATCAGGGGTGTCAAATTGCTGGCCTGCGGGCCAGACGCATCACATGGAAGCTGCACCCACCCCATTGCTGGCAATGGCAAAACAGTCCCGATATGTTGTGCGACATCACGTGGTGTCACGAGTTTGACATGTCTGTTCTAGATTGTTACTACAAGCACATTACTTGTCTAATAGGGTTGGGGAACTTCTCAGAGCTATATCTACAATTCAAGTGTAGCCTGCTACTTTGATTCCTCCAACAAAATGAGTCAGTGAGGGGCTTTTGTCTTTTAGATGAAAGATAGAGAAATTGTGAAAGGGCACTCGGGTATATTTTTTTAAAAAGGAGAGAGCCTCTGATAATTATGAAACAACACAGATTGTTCCCCCTGCTCTTATAAATAATAATAAAATATAGAGTGCAATAAAAGTAGTGTGCTTCATCTTCTAACCAATCATCATGAAATTTAACAGCTTATTTAAATCTAGTTTTAAAATCATCAGATTGATTCAGTAAGGGCCATTGGTTGCCATAAAGTCATTGCTTGAAGTTTAGTGTGTATAGTATTACCTAGAAGCTCACAATTTCTTCTCATTATCTGTAGGTAAGGGTTTTGTTTTCTTTAAAATGAATTCTTTAAATTTGAAAAGTAGAATTAGATACACAACCATTTTGAAGTTTGCAATAGTGGCGAATATCTGCAGCTCAGGTGTAGGATGAGGGTGAAGGTTTGTTCTTCGAGCTTGTGGGTTGGTTTCTGAATGTTTCGTTACCAGGCTAGGTAACATCTTCAGCGGAGTTTAGGTGATGTCAGTGTCAGTATTCTTCTGTTTATAAGGGCTTCAGTTGTGGGTGTGTGTCAAGTGAGGGTCTTGTGATGAGCCATCAGAGAGAGGCTTGTACATTCTGAAGTAGTCAAAGGTGCTTTCCTGGATAAGGGCCACTACTAAGCAGTGGTTTTGCCAAAACATTTTAGACCTCTAATTTCTTCTTTCTGGCTGGGGCTTTGATTCTCACATTTCCTTGCTTGAGTGATTATTACTATAAATGTAAATGTTTATAGACTCATTTATAGACTCATGCACTGGCCTGAATACTGATATATAGGAGAACAGTAATCATTGGGGCTAATTCACAGAGATTGCACAATATGGGCAGCCTTGATGCCACATGATATATTTTAATATATTTGAATTCCCAGGTTTGTTCAGATCATTTGAATGCATTAGAATCTTCCTTGTTACAGAGGTAACCCACGTTTTTCATTGAAACAAATGACTAGACAAACATCATCTGGCAAGGTACTTCATGCCAATACCAAGCTGATTTAAGATAAAAATATAAAGCAGCGTATGGGATGTCTATAACTGAACTGTGTTGTGATATGTTTCTAGCAACAGATGTATTTTGATTTTAAAGTGTGAACTCCTGTAATGCAGCTTTTACTCCAAATAGTAACTATAAATTACTCTAAAACGAGGTCTTAAAGACACAAAGGAATATCCCTTAACTTAAGTCAGAAGGAAATACCCTTGTGAATATGTTTAGATTTTCATAATCACAGAAGAAATTGAGAGCCAAAGAAAATACTGAATTAGAAAGGTGTTTTTCATGTGGCTGATTCTACTGGCTATGAAAGAACAGGTTTGCCTTCATATTTTGAACTGACGTTTTTGCCACAACAATATAGGAACTGGAGTTTTTGGAACAATAATATAGGAAAGCTACAAAGAGGTTAATCCAGTTTGATTATAAAAAGTGTGAGAATTCAAGAAAGCTCACTAAATGTGTTATCAAAGAAAATCAAAGCTAATTCAGATTTTTCTTGCAAGAAATGGGCAACATAAATTCTAGAATAATGGTTTTAGTTTTTAATAATTTTGTCAGGTATAGCTGAGAGATATATATACATACAAGGCTGCCTTATAATGTAAATACTTGTTTGAAATTTTGTGGACAAACATTCAGCTGGAGCACTATTCTACAAGCAGTCCTCATTTAGCAACCACAATTGGAACTGACAACTTGGCCATTAAGCAAAGTGGTCATTAGTGAAACCATGACTGTGCTAATGATCTTACTTCAGCTTTCCTTTGCTTTAGAGGTCTGCAAAAGTTATAAATGTGAGGATTGATTGCAAAGTTTCTTTTCACTACCCTTGTAACTGTACATTGTCTCTGTATGACAGAATCACTAAGCAAGGACTACCTATAATTTAGGGATTTTTTTTCTTCAAAATTCAATTATGTCTGATTCTTGGACCCTACCTGGAGAAGTCCCTGCAGTTCTCTTGGCAAGGTTTTTTTTTCCAGATGTGGTTTGCCATTGCCTCCTTCTGAGGAGAAAGTGATTGTACCAATGTCACCCAGCTGGCTTGGTGCTCAAGGTGGGACTAGAACTCACTGTCTCCCAGTTTCTAGCCCGATGCCTTAAATATTACACTAAACTGGCTCTCTAATTCAGTTTGCTTGTTGTCCCACATTTCTGTCCCTGAAAGAAAAAAATCACTGTTTCTAAGAACAGGAAGGAGTAGCAAAATGAGCTTTATTGAAGAAAGTGATAATTATATCATTTGTTTGTTTCTTGGAATCAGCGAGTTGAATAAATTATAACATGATAATTAAAAATGGCAGTTGTTGACCAGCTTGAAATATAGCAACCTGGGAAGGCAGGATAAAAAAAATCCATAGGTCTATTCCATAGATCCACCAGATCCATCATTGGAGAGATGGATGCTGTGGCTAATTGGAGCTGAAGTTGTCACTAAATCAGAATAAAGCATTGCAGACTTTTCTGAAGGTCTTAAGATGGTTCAGGTAAAAAAGAAAAACCTGAAGAACAGCTGGGAAAAATAAGTATGGAATACAACTGCAGTATATTGGTATAGATCAGGGATAGGCAACCTTGGCTCTTTTATGACTCATGGACTTCAACTCCCAGAATTCCTGAGTCAGCATAGCTCACTGAGTCATAAAAGAGCCAAGGTTGCCTACCCCTGGTATAGATGGAAGATGACAGCATCTGTTTCTGTTTTCAAGAAGCGGAGGGTGGCCTATATTGCTGGTGGGACAATCAGAGCCTGCAGATCTGCCCTAAGTGTCCATGATCTCAGTTTTTAATAACTTCTTTTAAGTCTAAAATATCCTTTGGATCAATTTTCTACTCAATGATTTTGGAGCTATCCATGATACTATCACTTTTTCTGAGTTGTATTCAGACATTATGTTCAGTTAGGGCTTTCCGACCAAGCCATTATAGCCTAATTCATAAATCGGGCTAAACCAAACTGAAGAGATCACAGTACAGCTTAGCACAATCTCCCCATTGACGCCTTTTATATTATATTTAATTTCTACAATTTTTAGTAATGATCATACTTTCTGGGAGATGTTGGGAAGGTGTAGTTTATCTTGATGTGAGAACTTACATTATTACTTGTAATAGTAATGATAGGAAATAACTTTCCCTGAATGAACCTATGAAGAGCAAGAGAATGAGCTTTCTAACATATATTTTTTTGTGCTGGCAGAAATGCTAATCTGACAACAAGCATCAAGATTAGATTAACTATTCTTATTTTAACTTGGGTAATTTGAACATTAGATGCAGAGATGGGTTTGTGAAGTTTTCTACATCATATGTATAGGTGTCCATTTCTAACCACAGTGATGACAAAATGGCAATATATGTATTAGCATGTTATGATGCAAACTGTACCCTTTCATATTTACATCATAATTTACATCATAAGTTGCACAAATACATAAGAGGCAAAGTTTGTATTGACATGTCATAATGAACATTTTATCACTTTACTCCTACTCATTCCCATCAGCACCTATAATCACACAGTGACTTGCCTGCCTAGTGCAAAATTGGCAGATTTTACACATTGTTTAAATAAACAGACGGATAGTGCAAGGGATAAAGCAATGATCCTGGTCTGACACTAGTGACACTGGAAAATACAGTTAACCTGTGCTGAAAATCACGTTTAGGCTGCTAGATAACACATTGAAGCCTAGGAATTAGAAAGTTCATTACATTCTCAGAATGCTACTCATAAGAACAACTAGACAGCCAGAGCTCAAGGATATCAATGTATTGATGAAATGTACTACCCAGAGGAAAGATTCACATTTGACAGGCCTTGGGGAACGTTTCTGGACAAACAAAATTGGAGAGATGGACTTCCCTTGAACTGAAGTGGAATCAAACTGCTGACACTTAACATCAATGCACTGCCAAAGAAGCTTTGAAATAATTCCCTGGGGGAAAGTTAATAGGGGCTAAGCAGCATCAAGTTTGGAAGTGTGAGAAAATAATATAAGGCAATATATTGTTGGTACATGTCACCAGAAAAACTGTCTAGAGTGAAAAAAGTTTCTTCAAACTTATGTTGGAAATGTAATCAACACAAAGGGACATTTTATCATTCTTGGGGAACATGTAAAAAGCTAAAAATTGTAGAAATAATAATAATAATAATAATAATAATAATAATAATAATAATAATAATAATAATAATAATAATAATAATAATAATAATAATAATAATAATAATAATAATAATAGTTGTTGTTGTTATTAATATTATTATTTCTACATTTTTTTAGCTTTTTACATGTTCCCCAAGAATGATAAAATGTCCCTTTGTGTTGATTACATTTCCAACCAGAGATTTTTCTTTTGGGACTGATGGATAAGTAGATGGGGAAAAAAGCATGGAACTTTGTTTTTATATATGACAAATGCATATATTATATGCAGAAAGATAGAAAGATTCTGCTATACCCCAGTAGAGGAATGGATGGTGAAGATGATGGAACTAGCTAAGATGGATAAGTTGATGGCTTTAATTAGAGACAAAACATTGTCTAAGTTCAATGTTGATTAGAAACCATTTATTGACTTTTTGCATGAAATTGAAAAAAAAAGAAATCAGGATACATGATACATGATGATTAGAAAGTTTATAGAAAAATCTAAATAATGTAACTATTGAGTAAGAGATCAATTCACATTTACACTTCACTGCTGTAAAAGAACATTGGAAGTTATTTCTTTATATTTCTTTTCTTTTTTTAGCACCTTTGTTTCTGTTCTCTATATTCTTCCCTTCCTGTTTTATTGTAAATATTGGTTCTTGTTAGTTTTTATCTTTCATCTTAAGATTTTAATGAAGTGATAAAAATGAAATAAAATAACACATACAACTAATTGGGATTAATGAATAGATGTGAGAGTTTGGAAAAAAGGCCATGAATATCTCATAATCATATAATCATAATAATCATAATAATCATAATAATAATCATAATCATAATAATCATAATCATAATCATAATAGCAATAGCAATAGCAATAGCAATAGCAATAGTAAAAGATGATAAGTAAAAATTTCTGTTTCAATGATAGAGGTCTTCAAGCTAAAATGGGGATATTAGAGAACTTACTAGTTAATGAGACCATAGATATAATAGTTATTGGAAACCTGGGGAAACAATGAGAATCAGTGGAATACAATTATTTCTGAAAACAAATTTCATAGAAGAATAGGAAAGGTCATACTGGTGGACATGTTATTTTTTATCTGAGTAAAGTTATAAAAGCTAGTCTAATTATGAAGACTGGTCCCCTCGTAAGATTCCTCTACAAGATCTCTAGCCAGAAATATAAACTAGATCTAGAGATACGTTATCAACCACTAAAACAAAATGGTCAGAGCATGCAAGAACCTGAGTATAAACATGTTCATGACCTGATTAAAAAAACAAATTTCTTGATCCCCTAAAATGATTAAGCTTTAGAATACTATAAAAGGAAAATGTCCCCAAATGAGGAGATGGATGAAAAAGAAACTAAAAAGAACTAAATACAACCAGTTCTTTGACAGTGTCTGGACGTTATTTAAAACCAGAGAAATTGAGACTCAGCAAAATATCACATTATAAGAAAGGATCAGCAAAATCCGAGAAGATAGCATGGATTGATTGTAGAATCCAGGAAGCTCTAAAAAGTAGAAAGACTTCCTTCAGGAAATAAAAAGTTGTTTATATATATATATCTTAATTAAAAGCACAAACAGTCAGAAAAAGAATACTGTAAATGATAATTATTAAAAAAATCCACTGTGGGAAATGTTATGGACTTTTTTCAATGTATTTGAAATGGACAATTAGCTAGGAAACCAAGAGAGATTCAGGAAATTTTAGGCTTGGCAACTAAATGTTTTTTTTTTCTGAGTGAAATGGTAGTTGTACAAAAAAATAATTAAGTGTATATAGAAGGATAAGTCTTACTAAAGAAAAATCAGTATGGATTTTTCAAAAATAAATCTTGCTTCACCCATCAACCTTCTAGAGCTCTTGGAGAAAATCAACAGGCTCATGGATGAAGGTAAAACTCAGAAGTGATTGTGAAGAGTTCAAAAAGTATTTCTTTAAATTGAGTGAATGGTGACCCAAAAGATCCAGCAAGGCTACTCTAATGCTGTAGTTTTATTATAAGTTATATCAAAAGTAACTTCTTAGAAGATAGATTCTTTTAAAGGGATTATAAATCAGTTAACTCAAAGTCAACCTGTTTTTCATTTCTTCCTTCTCTATCTTTCTATTTTGCACTTAGGGCAGTCTATAAACAAGCTCACCACTGATCCATTCAGAATCATGCATGGTGCTGTGGAAGAGAGCACCAATTCGATTTATGGCTTTCTTTCTTTACTGTCAGACCTCATATTTGAAGATGAAGATGAGAATGGAAAAGGTAGGTTTCAGTTAGGCTGTTGATTTGATTTACCATTTTTTTTTAAAAAAGCAAAAATGAATATGAAATGTCACTCATGAAGCACTAAAGTTTACAAAATGGCCAATGTAATTCCTTTTTTTTGTAAAATAAGTTTTTATATTGTTTTTCATGCGCTATTAGGGGAAAAATGCCAGAACTAAAATGTTTGCATTATTTTCAGCCTTGCTCTAAAATATACAAAAATGGTAGAACTACAGGAGAAACATGCTGCCAAGGAATTAGCTTCAGTTGTACTATTCATAATTCTTTCGTTTTAATTTCATGTGAGAGAGGAATATTTGAGCAACAGCAATTCTAAATGGACATTGGGTGCTTTCAAATCTAAGGGTGTTCACTTGGCCCACCTTACATTTTGTATTAATCAGTAGGTGTCAGAGCTGCTGGCATCAACAATAACATTTCAGTCCAACATTCAGAAAATCTGAATGTTAATGTGCTACCTCTGGTCTTGTCAACATATACGTTGGCAGTAATTTGGGGAAACTACATAGCTAAGTCCAACAGCTCAAAGAGGCTTTTGATTGTTTTGTCTAAACAAGAGCCCGTGTTATGGCTTGGGGAGCTTGGGATGTCATGGGGCCTTTCCCCCCTTTTTAAAGTAATTTAAAAATTGGTTATGTGCCAGTCCTTGGGAACTTCTAATGAAACTCACAAATAAACAGCTTAACAGCCCAGAATTAGCTTCTTTTTAAATCAATTCACCATGCCAGAATTTTTTTCTATGGTATAGATAGTATGAATGATTGTTTAGACATAATAATAAAACAGTACATATTTGAGGCTCATGTTTATGTAGTTTCAAATTTCTAGGCAAAATGCATCACTTGGTAGTTAGCTATGACAGTGAAGGGTCTGTATTGGTAGGTTCTTGAGTGACAATGGAAAGTATATGTGTATACTTTCCACTCGGAAGCTTCAGCTGGTGCAGAATGCGGCCACGCGAGTTGTGTTGGGGGTCTCCCGATACTCCCATGTAACACCTCTACTCCGCGAGCTGCATTGGCTTCCAGTTGCCCTCTGGTTGAGATTCAAGGTGCTGGTGATGACCTATAAAGCCCTAAATGGCATGGGTCCAGATTACGTATGGGAGCACCTGCTGCCGGCGTCAACTTCCCTTCGTCCAGTGCGCTCCCACAGAGAGGGCCTCCTCAGGGTGCCGTTGGTCAGAGAGTGTCGGCTGGCGGCCCCCAGGGGGAGGGCGTTCTCTGTGGGCGCACCAGACCTTTGGAATCATTGACCGGTTGAGCTCCGGATGGCTCCTGACCTTCGCTCTTTCTGCCGTGACCTGAAAACTCACCTATTTGAACAAGCCGGCCTGGTCTGATGGGTTTGGGGTATTTAATTGTAATTTTAATTAACTTTTTATTGTAATTGGGCTATTCTATTTAAGGGACGCGGTGGCTCAGTGGGTTAGGATGCTGAGCTTGTCGATCAGAAGGTCGGCAGTTTGGTGGGTCGAATCCCGAGTGCCGCGTAACAGAGTGAGCACCTGTTACTCGTCCCAGCTTCTGCCAACCTAGCAGTTCGAAAGCACGTAAAAATGCAAGTAGAAAAATAGGGACCACTACGGTGGGAAGGTAACAGCATTCCGTGCGCCTTTGGCGTCTAGTCATGCCGGCCACATGACCACGGAGACGTCCTCGGACAAGCGCTGGCTCTTCGGCTTTGAAACGGAGATGAGCACGGGCCCCTAGAGTCGGAAACGACTAGCATGCATGTGCGGGGGAACCTTTACCTATTTAATTCTCATTTTAACTTTTATATATTGTATTTTTATTGCATTTTATTGCCCTGTACACCGCCCTGAGTCCTTCGGGAGAAGGGCGGTATATGAATCAAATAAATAAATAAATAAATAAATAAATAAATAAATACTGCTCAAAAAAATAAAGGAAACACAAGATAAGACATCCTACTATTAAATACAGTACATTGTGTTGTTTAAGTGTTCCCTTTATATATCCCTGGGCTGTGGACCAATACCAGTCCGCAGCATACCAGAATCCAGGCCACACAAACAAACCCATCCAGTCCCTGGTGGCTAAAAGGTTGGGGGCCATTGAAGCACAGGTAGTCCTCGACTTACCACCATAATTGAGCCCAGAATTTATGTTGCCAAGTGAGTAATTTATTAAGTGAATCATTGCAGTTGTTAACTTAGTAACATGGATGTTAAGTGAATCCGGCTTCCCTTTTGACTTTGCTTGTCAGAACGTCACAAAAGGTGATTGCATAATCCCGGGACACTGCAACCGTAATAAATATGAACCAGTTGTCAAGCGTCCAAGTGTAAATCATGTGATCATGGGGATGGCTGCAATGGTCATAAGTCACAAGTCACTTTTTTCAGTGCCATTCTAAATTTCAGTAGTTACTGAATGAATTGTTGTACACCAAGGACTACCTGTAAGCAATGATTTCATGACTGAGATGTTCCTTTATAGCCCCAAATCACATGCCTTATAAACTAATATAATTAAAACTCAGCTGGAACAAAAATCTACTCCTGGCAAGGACATTTGACAGTTTGAAGTAGCACCTAATTTCAACCACTGTGGGGATCTTCGATTAGTACTGCCTGCAAATACTAACCATTATATTCTTATACCACTGGGTCTCATTTCTGGATAGAGTGTCAGATCATTTACCCATGTTACTTAACCAGAAATGCACTTCTTTAGTCCTTTCTAAACAAGAATTGTCACGTAAGATTTTTCAATTGTAACAATAAAAGTGTAAAACTGTCATCACAAAACGTAGTTACTGAGATAATTTCAGTTTCAAATTATATCCTATATTTTATTTGAAAAAGAATTGAACGAATGATATTCTTTCTCAAAAAAGCCTTTATTAAATGTAATCCAGCAATACTTTCAAAAGTAAATAATTTCTAATTAAAATTTTGTACATTATAGCAGTAATGTTCATAAGAGCTCAAAACTAAGGCAGGTTAGAATTCTAACACTTGAAGATTCTTTTATGTTTTTGGAACACGTGTATTGCATATACCAATTAAAAACTCCAATAACAGAAGATTCTAGAAGTCTTCCTATTTTTAAGGCTTGATTGAAAGATAGTTTTCTTTTAAACTAAAAGAACTGTCATGGTATCATTAGGTACAGACAATTGTTTGCATTACATGAGGGAACACAGACATAACACCTCTCTGATATTCTTTAATGCTGCTTCATCTTTTTCCAGGATCATATGATAATTTCAGAGGATAGCTACATAATCCCAGAAAATGTATTTATTCATTTATAAAATAAATTCAGTTATTCATTTAGTCTACATATATAGCTGCCCACTGCTCCCTTATATTTTGAAGTACCGTTTAGGAATTACATTTGAAGTAGCCCTGCTAATCATATCAACCTTTAACATACACTCCAATTATATTAGGTTATAATTCATAGACGTCTGGGAATTATGAAAAATATAATTCAGCTTATCTGAAAGGTCAAAGGTCCCAGACTGGAAGTGGTTGACCTCAATGATCATTTGTTCAAATGACCTGTAGGCAAGTAATGATACATGTCAAAATCTCAAAGTTAAGGGATTTTTGGAGGCACTTTATTTAATTAGACTGCCTAAACAATTGTAGGACATATATGGGCAACCCAGGCCTAGGGTCAAGTAAGAAGGCCCAACCTTCCCAAATAATAAAAAAGAACCCCTTTGCCACCATATCATCTGAGACTATCAGGACAAATAAAAAGGATGATAGAGGTGAGCATGTATCACTGGGTTTAGGGAGTGAAACCAGATTTGGCAAACATATGCTATTAGAATGGAAAATACTGAAACTGCAATGGAAAAAAAATCTGTTTGGTGCTTGGGCCACTTGAATTCAATGTATAAACTTATATTTGTCCTTCCTATCTCAGATCACAATCATTTCCATAAATCCTGATATGCTCATAAAAAATAGCAATACAAAAATCTCAAACTAGAGCTTCTTTTCTTTTTTCTTTTTCATTTACCACTCATAATGCTTGTTTGCATTTAAATATGAAAATAATCTAGCATGGAATAAGAATGCAAATAGATTGTTATTCTGCTATTCATTTGATTATTATTTTCTGTCTTGGCTTAGGTGAAGGAGAGCCATCCCTGAAAGTAAAAGGTTTGCTGATTTCTATAAAGAATCACATGCTTTGTGCGATTAAGTGGGTTTTAGGGCAGAAACAATGCAGCTTTGTACTGCCAGTGCTTTGCTAATTATGCACCTTCCTGCTAATTGCATGTTCCTTTTCTGGATAAATATCATTTGAAAGCCATCGTCTTCTCCTAGATAACATGTTGCATGCCTGAATTGTTCTGACATGTAATAGACTTCCAAAGAATAACTAAAAGTATTCTCCACTAAATTTAAAAGCCTGAGTAAATTGCTACTGCCCTAGATGGCTTGTTTTATTTTTTAGTAAAATCCCTGTGTCTTTAACAACTGTGTGATATTTACATATTCAACAGTTGGATTTTTTTTGGAGGGGGACAATTTCTAAACACTACTTTTTTATATTTGGAAAAATTAAATATGAGTTCTTTAAGAACAAAGGAGAGTGGCTGATTGCCCCATTTAAATAATATCATATCAGAAAATCATTGATCTAGGACAGGGGTGTCAAACTCGCAACGTCACGTGACGTATCGTGACGTATTAGGACTTTTCCTCCATTGCCGGCAATGGGGTGGGCGCGGTTTTGGCATGCCGCATCTGGCCCATGGGCTGGCAGTTTGACACCCCTGATCTAGGAAAACTGACTTCTTAAAGATTCCTTGTATGCAAATCTAGTCTATCAAGTTGACTTTCCCCAAATGAGGAACCCTTTCTCATCAGATTTTGTCCTAATTCCTATAAGTATCCTACAAACTGAATAAAGACTGAAATGGCATGGTGCTTACAACATTTATCTACATTGTGTTGCCTTTGCAAATAAGGCCTCTTAAGCTTGTGCAGTTCCATAAAAGCTAATGCAGAAAATGGGGGGGGGAAATCAAATAAGGCTGCCCATTCAATGGAGGCAATGACTTTGTCTGAATGTGATGCTTCCGTTTTAAACTCTATAGGCCACCTTGGGGACTTTTTCTTTTTTTACTGAAAAACACTATAGAAATTAATGGCATTACATTTTGTATAAGAGGTGCAGCTTTTGTTAGAGTAGTAATGATGGACAAGGATGTATTACTTGAAAATATTCTTCTTTATTAACTCTGAAAAAACAACAACAGATATTTGCCCCTCTACTTGGGAATAAATTGTGAATGAAGTTCCTGGCCCTGATGGAGTCAGTTCTCTCTGAAAGAGAAACTCGGCAGCTTTCAGTCCACGTCCTCCAAAATGGAGGAAAGTGCTCTGGGATCCAGTTCTTGCCATATCCAGTGAAACAGCTTTTGTCCCAACAGGATGAACTCTATGAACAAGGAGAAAAGGGAATGTTTAAATGGAATTGGTCAGGTTTAGCTATAAAGTGGGGATCAGTGAAATTCTTCAAACTCATCAACTGGTGAAGATAGTGAATCAGCAAACCTGTATATGCCATTGTAACTAAAATTATAGTGCTTCATCACTGGGGGGGTCTTAAGAAGAGACTGGACAGCCATTTGTCTGATTTCCAGAGTGGTGTCCTATTGTATCAGAAGTCAGCATTAAAGAAGCCAGTTTAGTCTAGTCGTTAAGGCATCAGGCCAGAAACTGGGAGACTGTGAGTTCTAGTCCCTCCTTAGACACGAGAGCCAGCTAGATGACTTCAGACCAATCCTTCTCCGTCTCAGCTCAACCCATCTCACAGGGTTGTGGTTGTGGGGAAAAGAGGAGGGAGGGAGAAGTATTAGGTATGATCATTGCTTTGAGTTCTTTATAAAAACAATAAAGTCAAGGTTAAAAAAACCCAAATAGAATCAGTTACTTCCAAGCTCATCATATTCAGACGGAAGTTAGCCTCTTCCTTAATTTCGGCAGACTTGCCTTTTCTTACACTGTTCAAGACTGCAGAAGAATGCCTTTTAAATTCACTAATAACTTTGTGTTTTTGTTTTCTCCCATGCAGAAGAAATCCAACCACCAGTCAAAAAGAAAGGTGAGCAAATTTAAGAACCAATTAGATTTCATCTTTTATCTTAACATTGGATGGCAGCTTTCTGATGATTTACTTTACTAGCATGGATCACAAAACATTGGAAGAATAGAGAAAATGATGAAAACGGGTTGGGTGGGTGGGTTAAAAAAATAACTACTTTGAAGAGTAGAAGAGCTTTTGAAAGAAAAGGGTTTCCAGAATTCCCTGCCCTGCTAATCCCTTACCTTGAGAATAGAAAATTAGAAGATTATGTAGGTTATGTAGAAAGTAAACATAGGGGCAGTCATAAAGGACTCAAGTATATATATACCAGTGCACAGAGCATGAGCAACAAACAGGGTGAATTAGAAATGAGGGCAGATATGATATTGTTGCCATTATGGAAACTTGGTGGGATGAACCCCACAAATGGAACACACAGCTAGAGGGATTTAAATTATTTAAAAGAAACAGACCAAATAATAGTGGAGTAGCAGTTGCTCTCTATATAAGAAATAACTACATATCTACGGAAATAGAGCACAACAATCATGAAAACTATCTTGAATGCATTTGGGTCAATATAAATTGGGTGAATATAGTATAGGTGTATACTATAGGCCACCCAACCAAACAGAGGTAATAGATGAACTTTTTGCTAGTCACTTAACTAAGGTGTGTAGGAAGCACATCACAATAGTATGGGGGACTTTAATTACCCTGACATTACTGTAACTGGGAGACAAACTCTGCACCAAGTGGAAGATCAAACAGATTCCTGAAAAACCTAGCAAGCAACTTTGTCTCCCAAAAAGTAGAGAAGAGAACTAGGGGATCAGCCATATTGGACTTAATTCTCACTAAAAGAGATGAAATGATAGAAGGTGTTGAAACCACAGGAACCTTGGGGGGGAGTGTTTATGCAATATTGGAATTCAACATTATACAAGCACAAGCAATAGAACACAGTCAAACTAGTCTTGAACTTTAAGAGAGCTAATTTCAACAAACTTCGCAGATGTGATCACAGAACCACTGAACTCTATCTTTCAAAGATCCTGGATCACTGGGGAACTACCAGAGGACTGGAAAAGAGCTGATGTAGTTCCCATCTTCAAAAAAGGGGAAAAAATGGATCTAGGAAACTACAGACTTATCAGCCTGACCTCAATACCTCGGAAGATCTTGGAAAATATAATCAAGCAATGAATCAGCAAACATTACCAAAAGCCAACATGAGTTTGTCAAAAACAGATCATGCCACACAAATCTTATTGCATTCTTTGACCAGGTGACAAAATTAGTGGACCAGAGGAAAGCTGTGGATATAATTTACTTGGATTTCAGAATGGCATTTGATAAAGTAGACCACAACCTACTACTTGATAAGATAGAAAAATGTGGGTTAGACAGCATCACCACCAGATGGATTCATAGCTGGCTGACCGGCCGTACTCAGCATGTGGTCCTCAATGGAACTGCATCTACATGGAGGGAAGTGTGTAGTGGGGTGCCCCCGGGCTCTGTTCAGGGCCCAGTGCTCTTTCAACATCTTCATCAGTGATTTGGATGAGGGGATAGATGGGGAACTCATCAAATTTGCAGACGACACCAAGTTGGCAGGAATAGCCAACACTCCAGAAGTTAGGTTGAAGATACAGAAGGATCTTGACAGACTTGAACATTGGGCACTATCTTACAAAATGAAATTCAATGGTGAAAAAAGTAAAGTTCTACATTTAGGCAAGAAAAACCAAATGCACAGGTATAGTATAGGTGCTACCTTACTCAATAGTAGCAATGGTGAGAGGTATCTTGGAATCCTAGTGGACAATCACTTAAATATGAGCCAGCAGTGTGCTGCAGCTGTCAAAAAAGCCAACACAGTGCTAGGCTGCATTAACAGAGGGGTAAAATCAAGATCACGTGAAGTACTAATACCGCTTTACAATGCCTTGGTAAAGCCACACCTGGAATACTGCATCCAGTTTTGGTCACCATGATGTAAAAAAGATGTTGAGACTCTAGAAAGAGTACAGAGAAGAGCAACAAAGATGATTAAGGGACTGGAGGCTAAAACATATAAGGAACGATTGCTGGAAATGGATATGTCTAGTTTAATGAAGAGAAGGACCAGGGTGACATGATAGCAGTGTTCCCATATCGCAGGGGCTGCCACATAGAAGAGGGAGTCAAGCTCCAAAGCACCTGAAGGCAGAACAAGCAGCAATGATTGGAAACTAATCAAGGAGAGAAGCAACCTAGAACTAAGGAGAAACTTCCTGACAGTTAGAACAATTAATCAGTGGAACAATCTGCCTCCAGAAGCTGTGAATGCTCCAACACTGGATGTTTTTAAGAAGAGACTGGACAGCCATTTGTCTGTCCAGCGGGTTGGACTAGATGACCTCCAAGGTCCCTTCCAACTATTATTATTATTATTATTATTATTATTATTATTATTATTATTATTATTATTATTATTATTATTATTATTATTATTATTATTATTATTATTATTATTATTATTATTACGCTGAACTTCCTTGCAGATAATGTATTAGTGGAAATTCTGATAAGAACACAGATAAGGGCTCAGCTATTTTAGGGCAAACTTGTTCACAGCTCCCTAAAGACACACATATCTTAGCTCATAGAGGACAGAGAAAATGGGGCTTACCTGTCCATTCATATCATTTCCATTGGTAAGCATCTGAACACTATGTTGGTTTTCCTTCTGTAGTATTTTCAGCAATTGCTAAAATTGCCTGTCCTACAAATTTCACAACTACAGTAATTTCTTTGCGGCTTGTCAGGAACTCAAAAAAAAAAAGCTCAGGACATCTGCCAAAGAGAAGGAGGGAGGGGGAGCTACAGGATGTAGAAGATTAGAAAAGGGAAGCAAGAGAAAAGGAACTTTGATGGAAATCACTGAGCGATGTCCTAGATTTTATTATACATTTGAGACATACGGTGCCTGGAAGGCCATTATAAAAAGGTGTGGACCAATAGAAGTGAAGTTGGGGAAAGACAAGCCTCTGAAATGTTATACTAATATGAGAATCTGAAAAGATGGTCAGAAAGAACAAGTGAAACAAGGGAATATTTTTTTCTGAAAAAAAGAGGGGGGAAGTTGCTATGTAGGCCACTTGGAGCACTTGAGGAGTGGCGAAATATAAATCTAAAAGTGAATTTCCGTCATTGTTAATCACGATTTCCTCTTAAAATTTAAATGCTACTTAAAACTTGTGACAAACTATTACAGTGGAAAGCTTTTCATGCCACCTAACTAAGTTTAGTCTTAAATTAAGGCACATGCCTCAATCAAATTAAAAAAATAATCCATAGGTCTGTGCTGTAAATAAGGAACCTTTTTTTAGTTGTTCAGTATGAAGGTATAAACTAAGGAACTTTAAAATATAAATATAAATAATAAAATATAAAGGTTCCATATACTGGACAACCACCAGAGCCCTGGTATCAGAGCTGGGCAGAAAGAGGATGCTTCGGTCCAAGGAACTTTGCTAAGAGACCAAAATGTAATGGCAGCCATGGTGAGGTGAATAAGAAGAGAAAACTAAGAAGAAGAAAAAAATGAAGGAAAAGGACACAGAATATACAGAAAGATTGTGCAAAACGAATCAAAGGCAAGCAATTGGGATGGTGGCAATGATACTGAGAGCTGGTGAAGAAGTAGGAGCATAAGACTGAACAGTGTTGAGGAGGTTTGGACACAGAGTGGGAAGAAGTAGAAGAGGTGCAATGACAACTAGCCAGTAACATTCTAATTGGGAGTTGCAAAATAGCCCCAAACATCCACAAGTGGCTTCAAATCAACGGAGATCATGGGAAGTTATAATATGTCCTTTTAAGGCAACCAAAAATGTGATACTATTAACAGAACAGTGAAGGAGTGGATGGAGCTGGAGGCAATGGAGACAGAATTATAATTGATAGGGTGGCAATAGGGGTTCAAGTGGATCCCACCACCTGCAATGCAGAAAGATTCTGCACTGATGAGTCACCGTTGGCAGGAAGAACATTAGGTGCACAGAAACTGATTTCTTGAGGATAACAGGAACAGATGGATCATAGTGGATCTTCCTGGTGACAGGCAGGTAATATTGGTCAATGGGCATGTCTACAGCAAGAGAAAAGGACATTATTTCTCATCTGGGAAGCCCGAGGAGTGAGCCTAAAGAGGGAGTAATAAGGAAAAAGGGGAGGGGAAAAGAATAGTAAATGAATGGATGATTATGTATTTTGACACAAGGATCAAGAGACGTTTGTTAGAGGCTGGTCAAAGTGGTATTGGCAAGTACTAGCTTTCCATGTAGAAGGATATGGTTTGTTCAAAACAATTTTTAAGGCTTCCTAAAATAAAACTTCAGCAAGTCTAATGTTTTATGTTAGCTGACAAGCACAAATGGTATCAGGTGGAAGAAAAATTCTTTTATTTTCGGAAGCCCTACAAAAAACTGAATAATTCCTTTTTTTTTTAATTCCTATCCTCCTACAGTTGGTTTGCATTTTAATCAAAACTAATCCAATTTACACTTCCTGAATCTGTATGCAAATGGGAATTCATTATTTTTGGATACTTCTAAATGATGTAACTTATAATTAAAGATTTGTGGGATATTGTCATTGGCATGGCCTTCGGACCTCTTCTATTTTGCTACCAAGATTGCTGATAACAAAATAGAAGAGTATACCTCAATATAGAACAGAACAGAACAAAACAGAATAGAGCTTGAAGGGACCTTGAAGGTCTTCTAGTCCAGCCCCCTGCTCAAGCTGGAGGACTCATACAGGTGATTGTCCAGTCTCTTTTTAAAAACTTCCAGCGATGGAGCGTCCACATTTTCTGGAGGCAAGCTGTTCCACTGGTTGATTGTCCTCACTGTTAGGAACTTTCTCCTTAATTCCAGGTTACTTCTCTTTTTGATCAGCTTCCAACCATTGTTTCTCGTCCTTCCCTCTGGTGCTCTGGTGAACAACCTGGTCCCCTCTTCTATGTGGCAGCCCCTCAGATACTGGAACACTGCTGTCATGTCTCCCCTATTTCTTCTTTGTGGTAGAGGCCTAGTACAGCTAAGTAAACTGGCAATATACACTATTCTGTTCTCCATTAGAAAGAACAATACTGAGATTTCCATTTTTTATGACATGGTTAAATCAAGCAATGAAAAATAGAAAACAAGAAATGTTTTAAATTGCATAACAGTTTAAAATACAAGCCATAGATTCTCTCCTGAAAACCTATGGACTTGATAGAGTTTGTCAGTATGGCAGATATGGGCACCAATTGGGTAATTAGTTATTCTATCCACTTCTCTCTAAAGAATATCTCTATTTGCATATTTAGTGCTTTCAGAGTTTAGCTGATTTTCTCTTTATATCTCCATATGGCAATGAGGTTTTTTTTATTTCAATTGCTTTTGCCATGGTTTGGAATGGGTATTGCTGTCTCTTAACTGTTTCCCACTGACTGGTGTTTTCAGAATCTCTGTTCATAGTTTTTGCTGTTGAAAAATGCAGGTTTTTTTCAAAGGTTCCTGAATTACATAAATATTCTCTTGATGTGCTTGCAAAGCTTATTTTAAATATTTTCTTCCTTTGTTCTTGATGACTTGTGTTGTGTAGTGAGTTCTTTGGAGGCAGTAAGCGAGACAAGAGGTTGCAAACAGGAACATTGCTTTATTAAGGCAAACAGGAACAGAACTGAAACAGAGGCTTCTGCGGAGCTACTTATACGGTTGGCCACTAGGCAGCGGCCAATAGATTTAAAGGAACCCATTCCCACCCCAAATCATCCAATGATCTTCTTGGAGACAGTGAGTCTGGCTAGTCAGTGACCGTTACACAGACATACTAATTGAGCAACCTTAAGCAGCATTCAAAAGACACGTGAAAAGAGTTCAAGTACAATCCCAATACATTACAACTTGCATCTCCCATGATTAATCCAGGGTTTGGATCAGAACTACCCATTTAGTGACCACAGTATTAAAAACACTAAGTGGCAGTTACTGGCATTATAGAAAGCATTACACTTTATATATGTCAGAGCATTTGTAAGCATTTGACTGACTGACTGACTGATTGATTGATTATATGCCACCAAATTGTTATCACCTCTTAGCAAACACATAAATTTTCTCTGTCATGATTTATCCCTAATCTGGTCATTCAGCTTTTCCAATAGTGCACTCATTGCCATTTAACCAAGTCCATCTTCCTTGCTGCTGGTCATCCTCTTCTTTTTTCTTCCACCATCTCCAGCATTAGAGCTTGTTCCAGAGAACCGTGTCATCCCATAATGTGTCCAAAGTAGGTTAATTTTAGCCTGGTCACTTCTGCCTTGAGTGAGAAATCTAGGTTGATTTGTTTGATTGTGTATTAATTGGTTTTCTTGACTGTCTATGTTGTTCTCAGGAGACTTGATCAACAAGAATTTTAAAAGCATCAATATGCTTCCAGTTGTGCATATTTGGAAGCCCAGTAGTCATCATTGTCCATTCTATTTCAGACAGATGAACCTTTGCTAAAAGGAAGAAACAAGAATGTTTTCCCCCACAAAACAAAGCCACCACCATGTAAACTTGTTCTTTTATTTAATTCGATGCATTCTTTACCATGCCTATCCTACTTTAATTAATAATAAATCTTTGGATCAAAGAAAAGGGACATATACCCATCTTACACCACTGATCTGCAATCTTTTCCCAATAATTGATCCTAGCAAATGGTTGTTGAATATGATGTATGTATGTATGTATGTATGTATGTATGTATCTACTGCTTAGTGCCTATTCTTGTGCTACAGTGATCAATGCCTGAATGCTGTTTTTTTAATCAGTCCTTTCCAACCACTTGTAGGATTTCCCAGTGTCTGCTACTATAGCTAACTGCCAAATGTACATCCTCTTGCCATGGCACTTTCTCTGCTTTCATGTCTGTTGCGGCTGCAGGCAATCTCTCATCAGTTCATTTTTGGATGCCATCTTACTGCTGTACTCCTAGATGCTCTTTAGGACCCGTCTTATTCTTTGGTGGTACTTGACTGTTGCTTGAGATTGCTGTGGTCTGCTCTCAGGTCCTGAATCCACTTTGCACTGGTGTTATGTGTCTGTTTTTTCTCCCATATGTTCTTCCAGTACAGTTTAGTTTCTGCTGGCTCTGTTGTTACAGTGTTGCTGTATAGAAGTTGGGAATACACTTTGGATGGTTCTTTGGAGAATAGTGCAGTTATCTTCTTTTTCTCTGTTTCTCTAGTGTATCTCCTTAGTCTGGTAGCCATTGCTGTGAGACTTTATTTAGCAATCTCAAGTGCTTCAAATGGAGCCAGGTTCTTGTATTTTTTTCACTAGTTGAGTTTTATCTTTAAGAGTCACATGCTTCTGTAATTCCACCAGCTGACTAACTTCTCTCCGAGTTGCCTTGATCTTAGTTAAGTCAAGTCAAGACAATGTTTATTACAGTCAAAAACCAGAATTGTAACCTCTTATATCATTTTCAAGTGGTGGTGGTGGTTATGTACTGCTGTTTTTCTTGACTGTGTAGCCAAAATTCTCCAATATTACATGCCATTACATGCCATTTCCAAGATTACATGCCATGGCAGGCATGGGTTGTCACAAAACACCAGAAATGGAACTAGTTGCCAGGATATGACAAATGAGCTACTGTGAACATCCAGAGGTCCAAAGGCATTGGAAATAAATAATTTTAATTTGTAATTAAAAGCATAATATTTTTATACCATGTAGGTGGAGTAGGAAGCTTTATAGGCACATCAAAAGAGGCACTTAGAGACACTTTGTTTCCCCTAAGCATCACAATACCTACCTCCAGTGGTGGGATTCAGCCAGTTTGCACCACTTCAGCAGAACTGGTAGCTAATTTTTTGTTGCCCAGGCCCAGAATGGACTTCCAGAAGCGGAATCCACACAGAGAACCCGTTGTTCACATATTTGAATTGCACCACTGCCTACCTCTACCTCAGTTTTAGCAACTTTTATTTAATTGTATCCAACTATCTCCTTATAAGAATGGTTAAATTAAAGTTTATTGATTAAATCTGAAAATATATGTTTAAAAAAACAAGAAAGCAGAAACAAAAAATTTGTGAGCAACTACTGAATATGTTCATAACGTAAGAATAATCTTCTTCTTCTGCTGTTTTGCAAAACATGGCTGCTTGCTTATAGAAGAACGTGATGTAAACCTGGATCTGGGCCTCCTTGTTATAGTTGAAACATTTATTTAGGATTTTTAAAATAATTTTAATGAGATTTTAATAATTTTTATAATCATGAATATTTATCAGGTGCTTAGAGCTACCTGCATCTCTCTTTTTCTTTAAGAGATTTGACAGTTTTCCTTAAGTAAGAATTTAATAAAAGTACAAGGAGGAATAATGGCCTTGGATTCAAGGAAAGTAAAAATGTAGAGGAACAGAAGATGGTTGAAGTGTCTGTATTTACTTTTTCACAATAGATGATAATTTAATGTAACAGCTATCAGCTTTAACTTTTACAAGCTAAAAGTTCAGAAACTTTCACTTCAGATCAACACAATTTAGCACGTTAGTAACTGTATGTAAGTAACTGCTATACTTAATTTATTTCAATATGCCATGTTAAAATGTGGTGAGCAATTGTCTTGATTAAAACAAATATTAAAACGAACCATGGTTTGTTAATTTTCAGGGGCATAATAAACTATGGATACTTAAACTCAGAGGTAAATGCTTCTGAACTCTTTGAGGTCATGCTGGAAGAAAAAAAAATCTAACCTCATTGTGGTTAAAGATGTGTTTTGTGAAAATTGTTTTGCATGTGGAAAACAAATACATGTGGAATTGGGAAATATATTGAAATCTATAACCTAATTGGGTCTAAATGTCCATAATTTATTTATTTAGCATATGGCATAGAACATATGGATAATGGTGATAAAATTATATAGAAGGAATACATAATACTGTAGTAAATATATGATAGAAATATGTAATCATTTTTGTAAGGTTTGAGGAATATTTTTTAAAAAAGTTATAGCAGAGATCCCCAGTCCATGGACCAGCACTGCTTCGCCACATGCCAGAAACTGGGCCGCACAAACAAGCAAAGCCCTTCCACCGAAAACAGGCAGCACACAAAACCATGCCCCCTCCGGTCTGCGGAAAAACGTCTCTCCATGGAACCGGTCCCTGGTTCTCAAAAGGTTGGGGCCACTGAGTTATAAATTACATTTTAAAATATGTTGATTCATATGAATGGAAGTGTTCTCTATATTAATTGTAATGTGTTCTGTATATAAGCCTAAGCTAATAGTACCACTTTATAATGCCTTGGTAAGACCACACTTGGATACTGCATCCAGTTTTGGTAACCACAATATAAAAAAGATGTTGAGACTCTAGAAAGAGTACAGAGAAGAGCAACAAAGATGATTAGGGGACTGGAGGCTAAAACATATAAGGAACAGTTGCTAGAATTGGATATGCCTAGTTTAATGAAAAGAAAGATTAAGGGTAACTTGACAGCAGAGTTCCAATATTTGAGGGGCTGCCACAAAGAAGACGGGTTTCCCAAACTAGACCATGGCTTCCCAGGTAACTTGTCTTGAATAATGTAGTATTAGTTTTAGCTATCATCCAGCCCAAATAGACAACATCCCCCTCCCCCCGAGTCCAGCAAAATTTGTGGAGACAATAGAGAAATTTATTAGGATACCAACTGCATATAGATGGAACCCAGGGTTACACACATTGACAATAACTGCCAACAGCTTCATAGGAATGTTAAAGAGGATATTGTATAAAATGGAATATTGCAGGAAACCGGTAAATAGAAATACTTGTATTACTCATTGCTCACCAAAACCAAATTCCTATAATATATAGGAATTCTTGAAGTTCCTCTTCTATATTATAGGAATTTATACTTTGCCACAAATGTCATGAAGGCTGCAAATTAGGCACATTTATAGAAGAATGCCTTTGATTTCTCAATCAACATGATTTTGATGGCACAATAAGTAGTCTTCAATACATTAATGATAAAGACCTGACATTTAAGAAAGTACCACAATTCTCTTGCAACCCCTTACACTGAAAATCTGCTGTGCAGACATTTTAATAAATTTGTGTGGCTTATTGGAGTGGCTATATTTATGTTCAATGTTGTTTTGTTGTACTTTATTGTGTTGTTTATACTTTTAACTATATGCCACTGTAGGAATCAAATTGAATGGCAATTCACATTTTTTTCTATATAAATCAACACAAGCCTTCTCCAGATCAGTCTCATGATGCAGATAGTCATGCTGAATTTGCAAAAATACTTCTTAATGCTGTCCATATCATAGTTTTACTGCACTCATATCTCATTATCAGTGATTCTGCAGCACAAATTCATGCTAACTAAATTCAAAGTCACTTTTTTGGGAACACAGATTCTCAGTTTTACTATGCCTGGTGTCATATGAAGCTTAGCATGATGTCAATACAAGCAAAGCTTTGTCGTGTCACTAGTTCCTTCCCCTTTGATCAGGCAGGAGAAGAATGGGTGGAAGCAGAGGAAATACTACTACACTATATTAAACATAAGTCTCCTTCAGAGAGAATGTAGGGGTTCTCCTAAATCACACCAAAGTTCAATTTGGTCTTGGATCTGATGTCTCATAGTGGCCAGTCAGCTGACTTTCAAAAGCTCACAAGTGAAAGTAAAAAGGCAGTCAAGTTCAGCTAATTTCCCAATTACTGAATGATTACTTCTATGCAATTTGGCAGTGAAGTGGAAATGCTTTGCCATTATTTATTACCAGGGTATTTTTTTCTAGCTTTGCAATCTAACCAACAGATCTGAAATTCCTTGAGGATCTCCCATCTAGAGCTTAACTTCCAAAATCAGACATCATTCAAACAGCCACAATGTGATTAGCAGTCCTTTTGAATTGAGATTGACTCCTGAAGACTAAGATGGACATATCTATACAACTTTCAGCAATTATAGTAATTTGTCATTGTTGTCTTCTCTAGCCAACTCAGCTAAAGCTGGGCCTCCATCCAGGTACTAGAAGATTTAACCCTGTTTTGCTTTTTAGATCAGCCAAGGTTGGCTAGATAATGTCACCTATTTAGATAGCTCATAAATAGGCCTACTGAACTAGAGACCTTTTATTGTTATTTCGTAGAATGTAAGTCAATCACAATGTGAAAAGGACAGCTACAAAATGATTAGGGTTTCTATCTAAATGCATTGTAAGGAACTGTTATGTATGGCATTTACTAAATGTGTAGAAAGTGATTTTAAAAGTGCTTTCGTGCACTGCTTTTTTTAGACATATTGCCCAATAAAAAATAATCAAAAATAATACCTTCAAATCAAAATACTTGCCGCTGTGGGAAATATAATGTGCTTGACTTGCCTGCAGTAATATTTTCATCACTGAATACTTCTGTGGAACTATGCATAGTGAGAAAAATGCTTAAAATTCTCAGCAGCAAATCCCTAATCCATGTTAAGTCTGTATTGTTTGTTTCCTACAAACAAAATAGAGTTAATATTTGGATGCATCGTAAAATCATCCCAAATCAAGTATCTTCTTGGTAAACAATGAACTACTGATTTCCAGATCTACAATTGTTTGCTTCTCAGTGATTCAACTATGTTATTCTAGAAGTCTACTCTGGATTTCTTTTTCAGTAAAATGGAGCAATCCATCACTATAAGTTCCATCATAGCTCAACCCTTTTCAGATGCTTGTAACCTAGAGATGGATTATCCATAGATTTTGGTTGAAAGAAATCAGCATAGGCAATATATGTCTGAGGAATCTAAGTACAAAAAAAGTATACTTTGGAATGTTGTGTAGAAAAGAAGCAAGTTACTAAGAACTTTTTATAAAAAATGAATATTAAAATCAAGTCTCATTTGAGTGAAGCTTGAGTCCCGGTGACCTCTTGGACATCGTTAGGTAGTTATCTTGGAAATAGTATAGAAGTTATTTGCCATTGCTTGCTAAGATGTTTTTTAACATCTTAGTCTTGGTTAAAGATATGATATTGCAGGGCTGCTTTTCTCTAGTTATTTTTAGGTTGGAATGTTTTGCTGATGGGTTGATGTATCTTTTTATGGGATCCAGGAAATGTATCTTCTCTGTGGCTATGCTTACCCTGACCATATAGATCTTTAGGAAGGCACTTAAACCTGGCTCTTCCCAGAGACCTTGGGTTAGCGATGGTATGCAAACCCACTAATTATGATGTAGGTTGCTTCTTCTTCCCAGTATAATTGCTTTTTCATTATTTGTTTACCTTGTTCTTATTTCTGTAAGTTGCCTAGAGTCACTGGTGAGTGGGCAGCTTTAGAATCTGACTAAGAAAAGAACAGAAAAGAAAAAGCAGATTTTCTTATGATTTTTTTTAAAAAAACCTAACGATAATTAAACAAAAATAAAGAGATTCTGGCACAGACCATATTTAGACTGATCTAAATATTTACACATTTCTAGTGATAGTGATTCCAATTATTTTTCTACAGTTAAGATTTTTACCATAGATTTCTTATTTAGTTTGGCACACAAATGATTTAAAATTAGCACCACGACATACCTCCCAACAGAATGGCAGAGTGTAAATTCTGTCATTTACACTGAGCAAGTACTGAAGACTTTGCATTGTTGCAGGTCAGGATACCTTTACTTGCCTCATACAGGTTTTGTTTTTTCTCCCCCTTGCAAATGAGTTTGACTTGCTGAATTCACACTGCATTCTGTAGGAAGTTAAGTGGCTCCTTTTAGATGATTATGTTTTTAGCTAGTGCTCTTGTAATATCTTACCCAAGAAACTGTGTAAGTGGGAACATGAGTTAAAAGTTGTAACAATTATAAATTCTTCAGGTTGACTGGGGTGTATGGTCATGTATTAAGCCAAGTGGAAATACCTTTTGTGGAAGGAAACTGTGCCAAGCCTCTAAGCCTCTAAGACAGAGGTCCCCAACCTTGGAAGGAAACTGTGCCAAGCCTCTAAGCCTCTAAGACAGAGGTCCCCAACCTTGGAAACTTTAAGATTTGTGGACTTAACAGGTTTTAAAGTTGCCAATGTTGGGGACCCCTGCTCTAAGAGACTGAAGCGCCTTAATGATCTGAGAAACAGGATCTTTCAGTTAAAATAGGCAGCTTAAGATACTGTTCTCGTTTCTAATGAGAGAGACGGAATGGGTAGCTGATGAGGCGATTCTTTTACATAAATGTCTCTCGCCTTATACCTCTCTTCTCAACTGTTTTATGCATGGAAAATATCAAGACCCTGCCAGGGGGGGGGCCTTCGCACAGGTTCGCCTGGTGCGTCAGTTGCGGCCCTATCTTAGCCGGGATGATCTATGCACGGTCACTCATGCGCTCGTGTCCTCTCGTCTGGACTACTGCAACGCTCTCTACATGGGGTTGCCCTTGAGGATCACCCGGAAGCTCCAACTGGTACAGAATGCAGCCGCGAGAGTGGTGTTGGGAGTCTCCCGATACTCCCACGTTACACCTCTGCTCCGTGAGCTGCATTGGTTGCCAGTTGTCTTCCGGGTGAGATTCAAGGTACTGGTAACGGTGTTCAAAGCACTCCATGGCATGGGGCCGGAGTACCTCAGGGAACATCTGCTGCCGGCATCAAGCTCCCTGCGCCCTGTGCGTTCCCACAGAGAGGGCCTCCTCAGGGTGCCACCGATCAGAGAATGTCGATTGGTGGCCCCCAGGGGGAGATCCTTCTCTGTGGGCGCTCCGGAGCTGTGGAATCAGCTACCGGTAGAGCTCCGGATGGCGCCCGATCTTCGCTCCTTTCGCCGCGATCTTAAGACATTTCTGTTTGTACAAGCTGGCCTAGCCTGATGGGGATTGCTAGGGTTGTTTTATCTTTGGTCTTTTAATTTTTCTTGGGGTTTTTAGCACTGTATTTCTATTGTTTTTAACTAGGGCAATTGTTTAATCTTTTTTAATGTTTGTATTTGCTATTTTATTCTGCCCTGTGAACCGCCCTGAGTCCTCAGGGAGAAGGGCGGTATATAAATGTTATTAAATTAAAATTAAATTAAATTAAATTAATTTTTTTTTACAACTTTAACATTTTACAGCCTTAACATAACAAGTTTTTTTTTACAGCTTTAAATATTTGCTTTGATATTATCAAAGACATTAGTAGGTGTGAGACATATCTGGTCACTTAATATCAATCTGCTTTTGTTGAAACAAAATGCTTTTCAGTTCCATATACTTTAACAGATTATATGTTTGTATTGCATTGCATTGCATTGCATTTATTATATTTGGTTCCTGTTGTGGAGAAAATAGGAGGAGGAAGGTATGTTGGATATGTTCACTGCCTTGAATTATTTGTAAAAATAATAAAGATGGGATATAAACAAACAAATTAAAAATATTACCATAGGAACACATTACATGTAGTGTAGCTATTTGCAGAGAACAAAACTACAATTGCCGAAGGAGTTGTAGCAGTGCTGTAACATCAGTTGATCAAAGACTTTGTGTGATATATTTCATTAGGGAGCTTTCCTGTGCATTCATTTCTAGCACACTAGAATTTTATTTATTTATTTATTGCATTTTAAACCTGGAAAATATTCTAGTGAGCTGTCTGTGGACATAATATGTCACTTCTGCGCTTTCCACATCTGGCATTACATGGTCTATATAGATCAGCCAAAAGTATTGAGAATCATACTTGCCAAATGGTATGTCAACAAGCTGTTAGTTTACAGGATATAAAACAATTACTTAACTACAGTATAAGTGCTTTGTATCCTCATGTCATCAGTGAGAAAACTTCTATAAAATTGGCAATTTAAGAAGCTGTGGATTTTTTTTTCTTTTTTGCTCTATTTCCTTGTAGCTAATGAAAAAGGAGCAATGGAATACATTTTAAGTACATACTCTCACACAATAATTTAATAAATTGTGGTGCCATCTCATGAAGAATCGGGGTGGTTGCCTTGGTGACAGAGATTATCCTTGCTACCACAGGATTCTGGCAGTTTTCTAAAAATGAATTCATAATATTTTGGATTTATTAAAATATGCTTTTCTGATGGAGATAAATTGCATCCTTTCAGCTGGCCATGTAATGCTTCTATAAAAATACAACTGCTTTAGCAACTCAGCAAAAAGATATTATATGATTAGTTGGAAATTAAAGCGCATGCTATTTTAAAAAGTGAAAGGAAGCTTCAGAGAATGTGATTCATTCCACGTTAAATTTTTTAGCACTCCTTTAGGTTGCAGACTGTCCACGCTAACCTCCAAATAATTTTTGCAGGATCCAGTCTCCTTGTCAGCAGTGCTATATTTTGACAGCTTTGCATTTTGGAGAAAGAAATCCACAGAAAAAATGGCATTTTAAACCTAAAATAAATTGAAGGGTTGTGTTTTTTTTTGTAAAACAACACAAAACTCTAGCCAGAAAGTGGATGCAATTCAACTCATTCTGTATCAGTTATTCACTTGCTGCTTCTGACCACTAAAGGTCATATTGGCCATAGGCGACTGGCTTAACCACTGCCCTTCTTATAAAACAGTACCAACAAGACTAGAAACAGACCATCATAGATTGATTAGGTTAAATGGCCTAGGCTTCAGACCTCCTCCTCCCCCATTCACCTATTCAGGTGACCCATTAGCTACTTCAGTTTCTCAGATTTCAAATTTTAAAAAGAGCAAATTTCACACATAGAATCCAGCAAAATGAGCAGATTGTTCCCTTCATCTTCCCTTTAGAAGAAACTGGTTTCTTCTTTCATGGTAATTAGCCAGTCATTGGCTGCTGACTGAAAGCCCAATAAAGGTAAAGGTAAAGGTTCCCCCACACATGCGTGCTAGTCGTTTCCAACTCTAGGGGCTGGTGCTCATCTCCGTTTCAAAGCTGAACAGCCACCACTTGTCTGAGGACGTCTCCATGGTCATGTGGCTGGCATGACTAGACACCAAAGGCGCATGGAACGCTATTACCTTCCCACCGTAGTGGTCCCTATTTTTCTACTTGCATTTTTACGTGCTTTCGAGCTGCTAGGTTGGCAGAAGCTGGGATGAGTAACAGGCGCTCACTCTGTTACGTGGCACTCGGGATTCGACCCCCCAAACTGCCGACCTTCTGATCGACAAGCTCAGCGTCCTAACCCACTGAGCCACTGCGTCCCTGAAAGCCCAATACATAGCACTAATTTTGAGCAGTGCTTTTTTCAAAGGCTAAATTTATTTATTTATTTACATCCCACTTTTATTATTTTTATAAATAACTCAAGGCGATGAACATACATAATATGTATTTAGTGGGAATAGTTGGTCAAATTCCTCTGAAATCTTAATATCCTGTTGGTACTCATAGAGGCAAACCATTATATACCAACTCTTAAGATGGAAGAAAAATTCAATTGGCTTACTTTTTAAAGCAAACTTGCTCATTTCATACTTTCTGAACCACTGCAGAAAGCACAACCTTATTGTACTTATGATTTTCCAAATTTTGTGATTTTTTTTCCCTGACCAACAATCTGTAGGGGAATGTATAAGAAAGATAGTGTATTGTGGAAATCTAATATCTGTTATTAGAATTATACATGAAAATCTCTGTATGCACCAGTTTCTCCCATCAAGAGTTATCACAAATGACACGTCCAAAACCAAACTTGGAATGTGATTGAACTGGAATGGTAAAATCCATTCTGTTGCAATCTGATTAGATGCAAACCAACTTGAGCACCTTACCCAAGGAAATTTTTCTTCACATCTTGAGTATATTTTCAGGTAAAGTCACTGAGAGAAACAGCAAAATGTATCATTATCACTAGAAAAATGGCTCAGAGCAGTTCCATTACATTTTTCTGAAAGCCAATTCTGAACTGAATGTTGAGGTTTTTACCTTAAGTGATTTTTTTTGATGGAATACATTTTGAAAGCAGAAATCCTACCAAGAGCAAAGTATAAGGAGTATCTGTATACTTCAAGCATAATATTCTAGTCATTAAGTTTCTGTCATGTTTTCTCTGTTCCAGAAATCCAGATAGACAAGGCTGAAAAAATAGAGAAAGTAGAAAAAAAGCCAACCCCAAAAGGTAATATTATATCTATTTGAGTATGTATATTTTGTGCGTTGGTAAATCTAGTTTAGCAATCTCCTGTACAAACACATGCAAAGGGGTTATAGTCAATGCCCTTGAGCCCATTGTTGATGTCAGCAAGCTTAAAAAGCAAGCCTTGAAACCAATTCCACCAGAATATGCATTTTTTGTTGTTGCCTGAGTTATCAAGCAGAATCAAATACCTTTTGAACATGGTCTCCTCTCATTTTTATTGTAAAGTAATCCACAACAGCATGTAGGAGCAAACCTATTCATTCTTACCCCACCCCACCCCAAATTGTGGATAGTTAAAATAGGAGATATCAAGAATGATGTCTCTTATCCACGGTGAGTATATTATTGATCAGAACTTCCTATATTTCAGTTGTGCATTTGTCAACTTTGATGTATTTGTACTGGACTTTCTCCACAGTGTTCAAACCATAACAGTTTATTTTCCTCTAATTAGCTGGTATTCTTCTTTGCTTGTAGAAATTCAGAGAGACAAGACTGAAAGGGAAGAAAAAATAGAAAAGAAACTACCACTCAAAGGTAATTAGTTTCATTTATTTTATCATCCAAATGTTTTATGTAGAAGAAGAACATACAAAACTGCCCCAGACCTTAGGAAACATACACAGTTACTTGAAGGGTAAAGTTATATAAGGATAAAACTGCATAAAGCAAACTTTCTGCACAATAGATTTTCCCATGATTATATCACACTTCACAGGTCTGCTCTGGAAGAGTAATGTGTTTGGTGGTTGTTTCATCAGCTAATAAACACCTCTGGATATAACCAGTTATTAAAATAGAATAGAATAGAGCTGGAAATAATAATCAGACAAATAAGCGTTAGGGATATCTTGAAGGAAATGCCTATATCTTTCTCACTCAGACATGGTGAAGAAACATTATAACAAGAAGATCAATCTAAAACATATGAAGAACGATTGCAGGATTTGGATATGTCTAGTTTAATGAAAAGAAGGACTAGAGGTGACATGACAGCAGTGTTCCAATATCTCAGGGGCTGCCACAAAGAAGAGGGAGTCAGGCTATTCTCCAAAGCACCTGAAGGCAAGACAAGGAGCAATGGATGGAAACTAATCAAGGAGGGAAGCAACCTAGAACTAAGGAGAAATTTCCTGACAGTTAGAACAATTAATCAATGGAATGACTTCCATCCAGAAGTTGTCGGTACTCCAACATTGGAGTTTTTAAAGAAGAGATTGGACAACAATTTGTCTGAAGTGGTTAGGGTTTCCTTCCTGAGCAGAAGACCTACAAGGTCCTTTCCAACTCTGTTATTCTGTTACTCTGTTATAGTTTAGTGATTTCTTCCCATAGAGGCTAATCAAATAGTATTAATTATTGCAAAATACTGAAGAATTAAAGAATGAAAAATCTCATTGATTGAAAAATTAATATCTTGGCTTCAAATGAAGATTCCTATGTCAACATTTGACTGGATTTTTTTAGTTACATTAATAAAATATTCTGAATATATTTCCTTTGTCTACACAAAGAAAGACCTTTTAGAAAAGGGCTATTTAATGAGTGTTTAAAATCTTTATAAGATTTGTTCTCTCTTTATATGCTTCATTTTCTTTTTCTTCCTTTTCTTATTATTTTTATCACATTACATTCTGAACATTGGAACTATTGCATTGATCAGAAATGGCATTAAACCATAGTAGGACTTTCTGAACACTGGTGTAATAGCACAAAGAAAAATGGAAGAAATGAAAGCTGGCAGTATCATTTGAGTCCACAAATGCTGAATTTTTTAGTCTTTTCACCTGGATTGCCATTGGCTGACCCATTTCTGCCAGGGCCACCTGCTGCTGTCTGCCATTTGCTAAACTGAGCCCAGATTAACTTTTGACATTTGATTGCAGCTGCTCCCAAGGCTGCAGTGGCTGTACTTAAGAGCTTCAAGATTCTATTTAATGTGTAGTGGGCAGCAGTGGGCAACATGCAAATAATTTCTTGTGTGTCAAATTCATTCCAAACTTGCAGGAAGACAGCAAATTGGTTGCTACAGGCTCAAACTATGCAAATTAGTGTTTAATTATGGCTATTAACAATATGGCCCTTCCTGAATTATCTCAGTCTTGAACAGAATAGTGTGGAATAAACCAAATTAGGAAAAAAGAAATATATTTTAATTTATGCCAAGGTGTTAATTATTAATATGAATGTGTATACCCTCACACACAGAGAGAGCGAATTAATTGAAAACATATTGCATTACAAATATGCCAGTTTAAGACAGCAGACATTCTATTTTTTTAAAAAAAATAAAACCTACATCAGCTTGAATGACTGTTAAACATAAAAAAAGAAAGAACAAGAAAACACAAAACTTTATAAGAACGATTTTAAAAACCCAAATAGATCTACCTCAAAATGCCTGTCTTCAAATAGCAATAGAAGGTAATATATGAGGAATATTTTGTTAATGTAACTAAAAATAGAGAGCAAATATCAGCAAAACAATCTTAAACTGAGGTGTTTTAAGCCTCAATATATATCCATATATATTTGCGTAAATGCTGGATTAGTAAAGCAGTGATACTGCTTCTGCTGTTGTTTTTATAGATTTCTCTATATTCTTGCTAATGTCCCAACACTAATACTGAAGAAGACTGTACAAGGCCATGCTTTATCTTTGCTCCACAAAGGTGACTTCCTTTGTAAAGTTGCAAGTGTGATATAATTCACCTCATTGAGTTGAGGAGGCCATGCAACCATAGACAAGGCACTTTACATTCTTCTATAATCTCATCTAGTAGATAAGTTCTCAAAGCAACGCTCTTTACTTCAGGGACCTTACCATGCGAAGATGTTTCAAAGAGACGCTCCACACAGAAGCAATGCATTTCTTTGGAGTTTTGCACAACACTGTCCTTTAAGACAGGTGTCCTCAACCTTGGCAACTTTAAGAGTTGTGGACTTCAACTCCCAGCAAAGCTGGCTGAGGAATTCTGGGATTTGAAGTCCACAAGTCTTAAAGTTGCCAAGGTTGAGGACCCCTGCTTTAAGAAGTCAACCCATTTTCAGCAGACACTCTTCTTTTAAAATATGCATTGGCAGCAAGGCCAATGCAGAAGAATTTGGGGGAAGGGAAATAGTGTGTGAGTCTAGATGTTTACTAAAGTAATAATGGCAAAATGATATTTCAATATATATTTTTAAATCCCCCGTATAGAATTTTCATGGAGATCATAGTGCAACTGGTCTTGGGCTAATAAATATAGGCCTATGAGATATGGTATATTTAGCTGACCTTTTTTTTTTTTAGTTTGATCTGTTTTCATTAAGCTAGAGATGATTATCTCTCCCAGAAGAAGGAGAAAGTGATTACTCACTTGCATAATTCTAATGTATACAAATGATTTTAATTTAAAACTGCTTGTATAAATTAGAATGCCATAAAACAAAGCCAAGCAATATAGGTATTCCTAGAATATTGTACACAGCCCCGGGCCCATGGCAGCTGCATTTAGAGGCAGTTAAAGTCTGAGCAGGAAATAAATGGATTAATAACATTTTGGTATATGTCTAGGGGAGGGCAGGCAAGGGGGCTCCTGCTCTCAATTTAATGCTTCTACCCAAAATATTGAATAGGTTCCAAGTATGACAATAGCTTCAGTAGCATTCAGAATTCTTTTCCGAGATTAATTCTCAGAATGCCTGAAGATATACTTGCTTGTTTCCTAAGAATGAAAACCAGGAGCTATTTGTGGTTCTAGGACCTTTTCCAACTAGTCTTTAATTACAGGCTAAGACTTGAAGAGGTGCCAAATTGCCCGCCTAAGATATGCTTACAGGAGCAACTAAGCTTCTGTAAAGGTGAGACCTGGCATTAGGACGGGATGCTGTTGATACTGAAAATTGGGTTCTCTAACATTTATTTTGTACATCAGCATAGGGCAGATGTCTACCTTGAAATGAAGACTTGGATCCAGGATATTTTTACACAATATTATGTTGCCCAACTTAGGATAACACAACGGCACTGTCGCTTAATAGTTCTCAATAGGATTTTGATGCTTTTGTCACAGTCTTACCACTTTTGTCCATGAATGGTGGGTTATGGCACAGGTACAGAAGGGTATAACTTACATTATGACAATATGATATTGTTTTGGTCATTCTGCCCCGTCCCTTTGCCCTTCTCTGTATACATTATTGCCAAGGTTAAAATGCTGGATTGGTTCTGAGGGAAGTCAGTAATATGAGGAGGGGACTGATGCTGGCAAGGTTGAATATCTGTGGTGCTAAAGCAAATTTTAGAAGAGAAACTGGCATGGGTTCATGTGAGTTTGGTTTCTGGTCTTGAGGATCAGGCAACATAGAAGATCTCTCTCACTTTACAGCCCCTTCCTTCAAGGTATCAGGAACAATTAAGCTGCAGACTTCATCGATTATAAGCAGGCCTGCAAAAGATCAATGCTTTTATGTTTTTTAATACAGATGCCAGAAGAGGATCCACATTCTGCTTATAGCAGAAAAGGATTGTTAATATTGGTACACCTTATATTGTGAAAATAAAGTGAAACAGCTTACAGTTGAAACACTAAATAGAGATTCAGCCCACATTTTACAGTCTTGTATCTAAGTAAACCAATGGTTATAGATTTTATGCTTGCCTAGATAAATGTTATGTACACTTTTGTTTAACCTTTTATTTATTTTTATTTATTTTATTTTAATTCCATTTATATCCCGCCCTTCTCCGAAGACTCAGGGCAGCTTACAAGCTTAGCAGTAACTATTTATATAAATAGTTTTGCACACTCCATGTTTGAACAATCTTGGAAAAACTTACAC
The DNA here is from genome assembly GCF_964194415.1 of Vipera berus. Taxonomy (NCBI): domain Eukaryota; kingdom Metazoa; phylum Chordata; class Lepidosauria; order Squamata; family Viperidae; genus Vipera; species Vipera berus. The sequence goes on along the minus strand of NC_138202.1, from coordinate 261,450,896 downwards.
TGGAACATCTATGGTCAGTGTGAATGGTGTCTTAGAGTTTTAACAGAATTTTGAACATGTGATAATCTTTGATTCTTTATTATTTTAGTCTGATTGGTGTGGCTTATGTTCAGATAGTAAAACTAGACTTAGGCTTTAAAACTGCAAATCAAGGTTGACGTCAAAAGATGAAAGTGGGTGTGAAAATGGAAACGTTAAGATTGGTCTAGTTTAAACTAATCTCACTATAGTAGAATTTCTAAACTAGAATTCTAGTTTAAACTAGTATAAGTTTAAACATGACTATTTCATGTATATATAATTTTCAGAACCATTCACACACACTCTCTCTTTACACAAACACACACGCACACAAACTAAACACCCACAGACACATGCACAACACACACATACCAATATCAGTGTTATAGGTTGTATGTGCTCGTATTGGCTAGAGGCTAGAAAGTGCTGCCTTGATGTCTCTATGAAGCAGTAAGTTAACTTACGCGGTAAAATGGAATGTAGATTATTTTATGTAATGAATAAATATATTTTTCTACCACTGGGCATTGGATGGCAATGTGGTAATTAGTTTGAAAGCCCTGCTCTTTGGATCTTGGCATCCTGGTCATTGCACAGTATGCAAATCTCAATCTGTAGAACAGTGACTATTAGTTCCTCATAAGGACATGGAAAGAGGCATAACTTCAGGCTATGTACTTATCTATCACAACAGGTGTTGCCAAAATAAGAAACCTCAAGTTCCAGTAATGACTACACATTTTGACATCTCTTCCTTGGTGACACTGAATATTCACAGGCCCTGAGAATATCAGGGTTTTAGATAAGCATTTATTTATTTAGAATATGTGTGTGTGTGTGTGTGTCCCTTTGTGTATGCGCTAACACACACATTTATACTAAAGGTAAAGGTAAAGGTTCCCCCGCACATGTGTGCTAGTCGTTTCCGACTCTAGGGGCCGGTGCTCATCTCCGTTTCAAAGCCGAAGAGCCAGCGTTTGTCCGAGGACGTCTCCGTGGTCATGTGGCCGGCATGACTAGACGCCTATGTTATTAGACTAGACTACTATATTATGTTATTAGACTAGACTACTATGTTATTAGATGACTGTTGTAGATTTTGATATGATTTAACTTTAACATTTTGTATTGGTGGAGAAATTGTAAATATCTGTTGCACATAGAAATTGTACTGAGCTCAGTATATTTTATTTCAGGGAATAAGATTATAGTAGGAGCCACCTGGAGTCTTATAAATAATAGATTAAACAAATTGTGGTGAATGGGTTATTCATCAGATATTTATTCTTATTTATTATAAAATGTATATCATATCCTTCAAGTGCTTAAAAACCACCTACAGCAGCTAAGTGAATTTGGTCCAATTGTTAAGGCACCAGACTAGAAAGCGGGAAACTGTGAGTTTGAATCCTGCCTTAGCCATGGAAGCCAGCAGGGTGAGTTTGGGCCAATTATACTCTCTCAGTTCAATTCACTTTGCAGAGTTGCTGTTGTGGGGAGAATAGGGGGAGGAAACTCTGTTTGATATGTTTACTACCTTGAATTATTCATAAAAATAATAAAGTTGGGATACAAATAAATAAAATAACACAAATAAATAAATAACAGATAGCTTTGCATATTTCCTGGGCTACCAGATATTGAGTGTAGAAAGTGGGGTGATCATTAGATTTTTTTAAAAAACTCTCTTTGCTGTTATCTAGTTGTCATTCATATTTTAGCAATCCAGATATGCAAGTTGTTAATTTTTGTTAAAGGTGTGGGCCAAGGAGTGGGCAACAGAGAGTGCCCAGTGGGGCTTTAAGACTGCAGGGCCTAAGGTGACTACCTACTCATTCCTTTCTATGCCTATAGCACAGATAAGCTGCTAGAGGAACTGTTGGATTGAGATATGGTTATTAATGTTTTGCTGCCATCAATGAGTCATTCAGAGTTATACAGCCCTGATATGGTAGACCAATTCCAATTCCAACAAATTACAAATTGTTGATTACAAATTGGCCCAATCTTGCAGTCTACATCTGATAGCCATAGCCTAGCTTAAAATTACAAATAGCTGTACCACTGATATTTTGGTATTAATTGGAGGGGACCTTGGGACTATAGGTGGCCTTAGGTGTCTTTTATTGCTGATTTGAAATAGAACAGTTCCAAAGAAAAAAGAGCAATATTATCATCATCAAGTCAACCCACAGAAGTATGACATCTCACAGGTTAATTCACACTATCATACAGTATACTGTACAGAATCTTTGTGATCATAACGGTGCATGGAATCATCTCCTTTGTACTGTACATAGATATAGAATTAAACTAATTTCTACTAAAAAACTCCATCAACCCATTTTCCCCAATGTTGTAGCCACCAGATGAACTGGAATTCAAACTCTCAACATTTCCAGTCAGAATAGGAATTTTAGTAAAAAGGCAAGGAATAGTGTAATGAATGCACTGTTTCTACTTGTATTTGCTTCAACAAATAAATTTAGCCTCATGTGATAAGCAATGTTGCTGTACTCTGAGGACAGAAAAGCATTTTTTCTTTGTCAAGCTAGAAACCATTTCTTTAATGAGCTGAACAATTTTCTCACTAGTTTCAGAACAAACTTAAGAATCTTAAGCACACAAACAGAAATGACACTGTGGGTGAGCGAGCAGCTGTTTGTGGGTGTTGATTCTATAAGTCCACAGAAAATAGTTCCCTAGATAGCTGGATTTAAAAATGCAATCCATCCTGAAGATGTGTGCTTGTTTAAAAAAACACCCCATTGTTAACTCATGTCCTTGTAGCTGAACTAATTTCCAAAAATAAAAACCTTACTTGGCAGGCAATGTATTTTTTGTTAAGAATAGAAATTTGCATTGGTAAATGGCAATGCATTGAGCTAGCAAATCAGCTTACTTGTGTAGTATAAAAAGTTAGTTTATGCAACAGAGGGTAGGTATAGCAATAGCACTTAGATTTATATACCATTCCAGAGTGCTTTACAGTCAGTGGTGGGATGCAGCCAGTTTGTACTAATTTGGCAAAACTGGTAGCTAATTTTTTGTTGCCCAGGCCCAGAATGGACTTCTGGAAGTGACATCCAGACAGAGAACCAGCTGTTCACATATTTGATTCCACCACTGTTTACAGTGCTCTGTGAGAGATTTACAATGTCAGCACATTGCCCCCAACAATGTGGGCCCTCATTTTACAGACCTCAGAAGGATGGAAGGCTGAGTCAACCTTGAGCTGGTCAGGATAGAATTCCTATCTGTGGGCAGAGTTAGCCTGCAATACAGCATTCTAACCACTGCACCACCATACCTCCACCAAGGTATGGAGAACAAACAACAGCAATGTAGAAATATCAATTTTATCACACCTACAATAAGCCCATGGAGGGAGGCAAGGGAGATCTCACCATGGTGTCTTTATTCTCTTTGTAACTATACTATATGCTGATGGGATCCAATAAAATTCTTCATGGGCGCCTACAAGTAGAGAGATGAAAGCATGTAAATTTCTGCTTTTACACCTTCCACTCAATATGGAACTATGGTTGACTTACATGTGATGTGATATAACCACTTTTACTCTGATGTAATGAAATTTTCCAAACTGGTACAGTACAGTGGATAGAATATAGACTAATATTTGTGTTGAATCTCATTGGTTAACTCTCAACTTTGTCATGCATGACTATTATACTTCAAAAGGCCAGTTTTACATCTGTGTTTGATAACATTATTTCATGTTACTCTTCTAAACTGTAGATCACTTAGAAATGTGAATGTATTGATATTGTTATTTATAGAAATTCACAAAGAGAAACCTGAGAAATACGAGAAGCCTAAAAAAATAGAGAAGACCAAAAAGCTTGAAAAAGTAGAAAAACCTCAAAAAAGGGAACTTACTAAAGGTGAGAAATAACCACTGGTAACAAACAAACAAACAACCTTGGTAATCAGTTTAACCTTTTGATTGCTTTTGGGCAATCACTGCTGAAGTTTCAGGGACCTAACAGTGCTAGAACAGTTTCTGCTCTTTTCAGAAATGTGAATTGTCAGTTTTTCCAACACATGCTCATATAATGAGATCTAACAGGATTTGGCAGCTTTGTGCTTCCTAACAAAATGGAAAAACCATTTCGCCATTGCAAGAGGAAAAAATAAACTCCCTCTTTCTAATCTACTGTGTGATGAAGACCATAGAGAGTTTGTATCAACAGCAAAGGAACAATATCTGGTTTTAATTTCTAATCAAGTGAAGAACTGAATGAGGAAATGCAAAAACAATAACTAGACTAGATTTTGAAGAAGGATTATTAGCTTTCTGATGAATGTCTATCATTGAACGATTAGAATACATTTAGTTGATTTATTTGGAAACATATTCATCATAGTGCCACCTTTTTGTACTGATTTATATTGTGACAGTATTGAGGTACATTTTATGGATGAGCAGCAAGGAGTGACTTCTGTGAATAGGATTTCCATAAAAATCCTGCACATGCCGTACTACATGATCATGAACAGAAGGGAAAGTATAGCAGAGTAATGTAGCAAAATAAGACCAATGTCAATAATATTTCAGAAAATGTAATTGCATTATTTTGGTAAGAAGATATTTTAAATTGTATATCTAAATATATATTGATTTGCTTATAGTGATACACAAAGAAAAACCTGAAGGACATGAAAAAGTTGAAAAAAGAGAAAAACCAGAAAAGAAAAGCAAATCTGAACAACCTGGAAAGATGGAAAAGAAAGAAAAAGCTATAGGTAATTATAATTTTCATGAATTCTGAAGAAGAACAATTCGATTTTTAATATGAAACACCCATAGGAAATAGGGAGAAAATATTTCATTCCCCAAATCAGTTTTTGCTGAGAGATGGAACATGAAGCTAAATTTAACTTTTTCATGTTTATTTCATTGTAGTTTCTCAGGAATCAGTTAAATCCACTACTTAAAAAAGGACCAATCCCTTTTCCTAGACCAGGTTTCCTTGACAAGATATATTCACTCAAGATGGATTCTCTCATTCTTCTGTTATTCTGCTTTATGTAGGAAATCATTACTTTCATTTGCGGGGAACCAGTGGGTTATTTACACCACTTTCAGTTTTTAAAATTTTATCTGATTAGTTGCAACCTATTGAAATTTGAGGAAGAGCAGTGAGTGACAGAAGAAAATTTGTTTTAATTAAAGAAAATAACAAACCATTGTGTTGCAGCACACTAAGCAGACTTACAAAAGAGTAATTCATTTGGCAGTTGCCAAATTGTTTATAGACATTATCGTGCTTGATGTTAATTCCTTTATTCTTTAGGGATTTGGATCACCAAATTTCAACTTGTTGTCTTTTGACTGGCCTTTTTGGGCACCTCACTGGCCACGCACTACAAAAATATGATTTCCTGTTCAATAATAGTAATATTATTGCCATGATTTTTTTCAAGGCTCTTTAGGGGAAAATGTTCCCACTGTATATAAAAAAATATGCAGCAATATATTTAATTTTTTTAGTGAGATCTTAAATAAGAGTTATGGTGACCTATGAATATCTAGTTCATGAGAAATCAAAATCAGCATATTACATCTGTTGTGACTGTATTTAATGAGTAGTTCTCCATGTATGCAGCATTTTTCCATTCTCTCCTTTCCCTCTCCCCTACATAAACCTGAAAGTCTGTTCCTGAGGATCCCAAGTCTCCAAAGTAGAATTAGGGGTGCTAAAGCCTGTAAGGAAAGAGTAAATCCATTCCACTGGCAGATGTCTTTTCTTCAGTAGATAAGCACAAATTGCTTCCACCCATTATGATTACCCCATGAAATTGTCATGAAAATGATGGTGCTCTCCCAGGCAAAAAACCCACTTGTGTACTACTTTGAAAGTTGATGGATGATAATAAAAAGCTAATTATATTGTACTTTCCTGCAAAGAGAATGACTCGCTTAAGGCAAGAGGACATATGGTATTTGTAGGAGCACTTACGGTCATTTTTCACTGTAGTGTATTGAATTTAACATTTCCTTATGGCACAATCATGGCCAATTGGGGCTAAGGGTCCTATATGGCAGGAAATTGAACTATTGACTGACATAGCTATTATTTGTGTGCATCATTTCAGTTGACAAACCAAGTTTTAAGAGGATTTTCAATGGAATTAGCACTGCAGGAAGGGGTTTTATGTATATGCCCCTGCATATTTATAACAGTTCCACAATCATATACATTTCTCTTGTGGTTATCTCTTAAAATGTAAAGGTCTTTATTTAAAAACTGGCCATTTTGAAACCTTACAAGTGCATTAAAATATTAAAAAGTTGCTTCTAATGGCAATTTAAAAAAAACAAAGGATCTGAACAAATGTGGTATCAAAAACCCTAACCCTATACCATTTTGGACAACCATTTGTCTGAAATGGTGTAGGGCAGGGGTAGGCAACCTCGGCTCTTTTATTACTCATGGACTTCAACTCCCAGAATTCCTGAGTCAGCATAGCTGACTACTATGCTGTAGTAGTTGCCTACCCCTGGTGTAGGGTTTCCTGCTTGAGCAGGAGGTTGCACTAGAACAGACATGTCAAACACAAGGCCCGGGGCTCGGATCTGGCCCGCGAAGTGGTTTCATGTGGCCCGCGAAGCCATCCTGGAAACAGTGAGGGAACGGCCCCCACTGCCTTGGCTCTGGCCCAGAGACCCTCCTTCTGCCAGAGACCCTCAGATCTGTCCCACTCCTGCCCAGGCCCCCATAGGCACCCTTGATGCAAATGATGTAGAGCTGGCCACGCCCACCCAGTAGGCCATACGCACTCTAGCCACACCCATCCAGTAGGCCACGCCCACCCAGGCCATACCCACCTGGCCCCTTGAGGGCAACCTCAACGCTGATGCGGCCCTCAATGAAATTGAGTTTGACACCCCTGCACTAGAAGGTCTCCAAGGTCCCTTCCAATTCTGTTATTCTGTTAAATCTCACAATTTAATAAGCTGCCAGTGAAGGTGAAACATTTTAGGCTGAATTCACATTCTTACCCCATTCCTGAACAGACATTTCAGATATGGGCTTTTTTTTTAAACAACAACAACAACATGCACCTCTTTCAATACTCTTTAAAAACCAAAAATGAATTAAGAGTCAAGTATATACGGTATATATATATATATATATATATATATATATATATATATATATATATATATATATATATATATATATATATATATATATACACCGTATATACTTGAGTATAAGCCGACTCGAGTATAAGCCGAGACCCCTAATTTTACCCCCAAAAACTGGGAAAAGTTCTTGACTCAAGTATAAGCCGAGGCTGGGATCCGCCGAGTGGCTTTCAGCACTGGAGAAAATGCAAAATCGCTCGAGACCAAACTCGAAGGAATCAGCTACTGGTGGGAGCGAGGCGATCCGTGCGGTCCCGTGACAGCCAGTCGGGCAAGCAACGCAAAGAGCGGCAGGGCTTTATTTTTGCACCGTGGAGCTCCCCCTCCCCCTCCTCCCAAACTCCCCCTCTCTCCCCCTTCCCCCCACTTCCCAGAGCTGAATACAGGGTATTAACCGGCGGCGGAGGCTTGCAGAACGGCGGATCGAGCCTCTGTCGCCGGCGGCTGGATCTGCGCTCCGCAAGCCTCTGCCGCCGGCGGAGGCTGGATCCGTGCTCCACAAGCCTCTGCCGCCAGTGGTTCCAGCCTCCGCCGGCGGCAGAGGCTTGCGGAGCGCGGATCCAGCCGGCGGCAGAGGCTTGCGGAGCGCGGATCCAGTGGGGGGGAAAAGCCCTTTAGCAGGATTTGCCTGCATGCCGGCGGAGGGTGGATCCGCGCTCCGCAAGCCTCTGCCGCCGGCTGGATCCGCGCCCTGCCGCCGGCAGAGGCTTGCAGAGCGCGGATCCAGTGGGGGGGGAAAAGCCCTTTAGCAGGATTTGCCTGCATGCCGGCGGAGGGTGGATCCGTGCTCCGCAAGCCTCTGCCGCCGGCTGGATCCGCGCCCTGCCGCCGGCAGAGGCTTGCGGAGCGCGGATCCAGTGGGGGGGAAAAGCCCTTTAGCAGGATTTGCCTGCATGTCTCAAGTGCTACCTAATGTGCTTTCAGCCTCAGTCGGCCACTCCACATTGTAATCACGAAGGTAGCTCTCTAACGGAAAGGGAAGGGAAGGGAAGGGAAGGGAAGGAAAGAAAAGGAAAGGAAAGGTAAGGAAAGGAAAGGAAAGGAAAGGAAAGGAAAGGAAAGGAAAGGAAAGGAAAGGAAAGGAAAGGAAAGGAAAGGAAAGCCCACCATCTCTCCTCTGCCGCTCGCTCTCGCCGCTCCAGCCCTGGCAAGCAAAAGAGACGAAAGGCCCCGAGCGATAGGAAGGGGATCTCTGCCCTAGAGCGGGAGGGGGGAGGGAAAGGGGGGGAGGAAAGGCCCGATCGCTTTGTGTTTAGCTGGTTCAGCTCAGCCGGACTAGGCGGGGCTGCGGCTCCCAGCTGATGCCGCTGCCGCCATCCAAGTCCGGCCGGCAAGAACTTTTTTTCTCCCCGCCCCGCAGTGACGAGTAAAGCGCGACTTACTTCCTCCTCCATGCCCACGTCGCCTTCTCGCCCAACAATCCCAAGTAAGGGGCGGCCTCAGAAAGGGGCTCTAACTTTCCCCTACCGCTCGAACTTATCTTGGAGAGGAAGGCAAAATCGGGAGAGGGAAGAAGAGCGAGGACTGGAGCAGCGCTTGCCCGGCTTCTCTCCCCTGCAGGGAGCGGCGGGGTCGGTTCCGCCTCCACCATGTTCTCTCTCGAGAGCCTTGTCCCACCCGCAAAACGCCAGCGCCGCCGCCGCCCCCTTCCTAGCCAGCCCTCAGCCGCTTCACAAGCACCCGTTGCCGGCCCAGTTCTATCAGACCCGCGCGGCGCCGCACGTACTCCGTTTACACGGCCCCTGTACTTCCCCCACACGTCCCTTCTCCCGCCTCCTTCCCATAACGGCCTCTACCTACCGGACGGCGCCTCAGCTCCCCGTGTCTGCCGCCGCCGCCGCCGCCACCCTGACCAAACCCTCTCTGCCTGCGTGCGCCCTCCCTCCCTCCCTCCCTCCCTCCCTCCTTCCTCTCTGTCTCTAGCTGGGCGAGGCTTCCAGCCGTCGCCGTGACGCTGCACGCCCAGCTTCTCTCTGATTTCCCTGGCCCAGTCCAGTGATGCTTGAGAGGAAAAAAAAGCGAGCGGAAGGCGAGAATGACCGCTTTGTGTTACCTGCCATGAAACCAGTCCTTGCAGGCGTCGCACTCTATCATGAAGCGGGTTACATCGTAGGGCAGCCAGGCAGTGGAAAGAAGCAGGCAGGCAGGGCGCGGAGGTCCGGAGACCTGCCGACGTTTGGGGAGGTTTGGGGAGGTGCGCGCGCACCTCCCCAAACGTCCCCAAACTTCGGCAGGTCTCTGGACAGCGGCGGCTTGGGAGAGGTGCGCGCGATCCCAGAAGCACCGAAGCCTCGGCCGTGCGCAAGTCCTCGGTAAGTTCTTTTTTTTTTGTTCACTGGAGTATAAGCCGAAGTGGATTTTTTCAGCCCAAAAAGTGGGCTGAAATATATATATATATATATATATATATATATATATATATATATATATATAAGTTAGCAGGTGAACACTTTCAGTCATTAGTTCAAACATTTCCCCTTAAGGAGGCCATTTGTATGGCACCCGCTTTTTCGTGCCAATGTCTCTTTGTTTGCACACATTTATATAGTGTTTATTTTTATTTATTAAATTTTTATGCTGCCCATCTCCCCTATAAGGTGACTCTTAGTGTTAAGTTCAAAACCCATTGTTATGTTGCTCTTTCCTCTTAAATCCTCTCTGGTACAGCTGCTTACCTTGCAGTTCATCTCCCAGCAACAATAACGAAGGCAGCAAATGAAAGCAACAGCAGCAGCAGCAGCAGTAATTTGTCTTGTAGTTGGGAGAAGTGGGATGCTATCAGGTGGATGGGCAGTGGCTCATTCCTTATATAATAAGTAATTTATTATTGTGTTTATATCTCATCTTTCTCCTGACAGCTTAAATGGCTTAAGGTGACTTCCATAATTATATTGTCAGCAACCATCCTATTAATTAGGCTGGGTTGAGAGAGGTTGACCCAAAGTAATCCTGTGAATTTGGAGATTGATCTTAGTGCTCTACTTTAAGCGATACATTGTACAGGTTCTCTGCATATCTAGAGATATACAGTATGGTGTATTTATATGTACACACAGTCCACTATTCCCATTTGGAGTATGCAGCATCAAGCTCCAGAAAAAGAAGTAAGAAATAGTAAGCAAAAGAAATGGATAGATAGATAGATAGATAGATAGATAGATAGATAGATAGATAGATGATAGATAAATGATAGAAAAGAAATGATAACAGATATGAATCTATAAATTCAACATTTGACTGGCTGTAGTTTAGCAACCTTTGGAGTTAATGGCAAAATCTGCTGAAGAGGGATATGCTGTGCTAGAATATCAGCAGCAATTGAGGAAATGTGGAGAGAGGGCACTGGGGGTGATCAGCAGGCTGTTGGGGTTCATTTGGGGTTGCTAAGAGGAAGAGGGGAGAGACAGAAAAACACACTCGTTTTTGATTGCCATTTTTCACTCCTACTTAAGCTGAAGACAGTTTGGTGCAATGCTGGAAACTGGGAGGCCATGAGTTCTAGTCCTGCCTACGGCCCAAAGCCTGCTGGGTGACCTTAAGTCAATCACTCTCTCATTGCTCTAGGAAGCAGACAAGTGGCAAGCCCCTTCCAAAAATATTGGCAAGAAAACTGCAGTAGGTTCTTCAGACAGTCGTCAGGAGTCAACGCTGACTTGAAGACACAGACACACAGACATGCGTACACCTCACAAGCACAAATTTTTTAAAAATGTAACAACTATTTTGCCTTTATAGCCTATTTTGAATGGGATACACTCCATCCATAATTCATGTCAATTCACACAAATACATGGTATGTCATGTATTTGTCATATCGTGGTACGGTATTATATAAATATTGGCATTTCATTCTAGTGACAGGAATGTGATCAGCAGTAATATCGCTAAGATATTCTAAGAACTTCTATACTTCACTGACATAATGACCTTGATTTTGTTTCATTATTATTTTTCAAGATCTGTTACTGAAATGTTATTTATTTATTTATTTATTTTATTTTAATTCCATTTATATCCCGCCCTTCTCCGAAGACTCAGGGCGGCTTACAAGCTTAGCAGTAGCCTTCATTCTATGTATATGCCTGCTTATTAGGGCTTTCACACACACCCCAAGCGGCATTATTACAAAGTCAGCTTAATTGCCCCCAACAATCTGGGTCCTTATGATTTTCTCTTATTGTTGATTTTTCTATATTCTTTTCTATAAATAGAATAGAATGGAATGGAATGGAATGGAATGGAATGGAATGGAATGGAATGGAATGGAACGGAACGGAACGGAACGGATTGGAATGGAATGGAATGGAATGGAATGGAATGGAATGGAATGGAATAGAATAGAATAGAATGAGGACCCAGATTGTTGGGGGCAATAAGCTGACTTTGTAAAAATGCCGCTTGGGGGGGGGGCGAAAGCCCTAATAAGCAGGTATATACATTGAATGAAGGCTATTGCTAAGCACATTGATTTGTGCTTTAGATTGTAAGCCGCCCTGAGTCTTCGGAGAAGGGCGGGATATAAATGGGATTAAAAAAAATCGAATAGAATAGAATAGAATTCTTTGTTGGCCAAGTGTGGTTGGACACAGAAGGAATTTGTTTCCATTGCATAAGCTCTCAATGTACATATAAGTAATAGTGATAATCATGATCATATACAACATGAAAATACATTTATACTATATTCTTTTTAAAAAAATGTTTCAGTATCTTCCAAGCAGAAGACTGCAAAACAAGAGAAAAAGAAAGCAGCTTCTTCCCCCAAAGGTAATTTTGTTAATTTTACTTTACTGAGAAATAATTCAACAAGCAGCACATTTTTGATGGGAGGGGGGAGAACTGAATGCAGAATGCTCCCATGTAACTCTTTTTTCAAGGGAGTTTCTCCATATAACTGCTATTGAAATGGCAGAAGAATGTGTGAGTCCAGCTATCTTCTGTATGATGTCTGTCAAGGTGTATATCGTCTCTTGGATTTTCTTCTCCAAGCACTTGGATTTGTTTTGGATTTTCTTCAGTGGATGAACTCTGATGAAATACTGTAAGAATGGTTTAACATAGGTTGCTTTATTCAAAGAACTGTTATTCTTTCATTACCCATATTTTTTTATCATCAGATTGCTTGTGAAACCTTACCATTTGACAAAACTACTGTGCCTAAAATTTTCATAGGCAGGTGCCTCTTTGCAGTCAGAGGCAAGACATTTGTCTATTTGTATCCCACCTTTATTATCTTTATAAATAACTCATGGTGATGGATGTATCCAACACACTTTCCTATTGTTCCCACAATAACAACTCTGTGAGATGAGTTGGGATGAGAGAGAGTGACTGGCCCAAGGGCAACCAGCTGGCTTTCAGAGCTAAGGTGGGAATAGAACTCACAGTCACCCCTTTCTAGCCTGGTGTCTTAACCACTAGACCAGGGGTCTTCAAACGTGGCCCTTTTATGACTTGTGGACTTCAACTCCCAGAATTCCTCAGCCAGCATGCTGCACTAGACCAACCGATTGGTATTTTAAGTTAATGGTGGTGGTGGTTTTCTCCCAAATTAGTGGCAGACAAAACTTTGTAACAAACCTTTTACCTGCATATCACTTTCTCATTTCTGAGGTTGTTTGTATTGCTTTGTATGTGACTTTCATCACATCTAAAAATAGAGGTTCACTTTGTGCTCAAATATTTACCACAGCAACTTTTTTATTCCTCTATTACTAAGTTCTCTCACTGACAGTTTCACATTTATTCTACAGCTAGAGAGGAAAAAAAGATACTGGGATAAGCTGTTCATTAAATTGCCCCAAAATCTTGTAGGGTAGAAGTTCTGAGAGAGGAAGTTTGCAATTCCTTTTATTGGCATTGTATTTTTAAATAAGCTTTGGGAGAAAGTACAGAGGAATCTATATGTTTCTCATTGATTTCATTTTCTTCACTCTTCATATGTGTGCATTTGTGTGAAGGGGTAGGATAAAAACTACCTTTAAGTTTTTATATTTAGGTGCTTACTATAAAAGTGTTAACTCTACCTAAAATTCCGATTAAATTGGATATCTATCACAGGTCTACTCAAAGGTAATCCTCACAGAATTCAATAGGGTTTATTCCAAAAAAGTGGATTGAAGATGGCAGTAATCCTATGGAACTTAATGGGAATTGTTTCTAAGTAGATAACATAAAGTGGCACTTTATGGTATATTTATGATCTTTTCCCTGATTTTTGTGATTAACAGAGTGCCACTTGTATTAAAATAGAATAAAATTCTAACTTAAACATTAACATCAATCACTATTTGACTGCATCCTCATTTTAACAGAGTAAATGTGAGGAAGGATATTCAGGAATGCCACCCGCTCAGCAAGTAAGGCACTGTGGGGTTTTACAGTACATCCTTTATAAATAATGATTTGCACGGAAATGATGCAAATGGCAGAAATACTGTCATTTGCATAATGGTGACATAATGCAGATTATATAAATCAGAATAATTTTTGCAGCTTGCAAAGCATCTTGCATCAAGTCTGGTAAAATTAGGTTTGTTATATTAGAAACTAGAGCCTCAGGCTCCACCGGTAAATAAACCAATAGGTGTCTAACTTTCCCAGTATAAGCAGAATAATTCCTAAGGCCTTATTGAGGAGGAAAAATAAATGTCTCTGATTTCAGTGGGTCACATCCTAATGGAAACTGCATTAATAACATTGCTTTTGAAATCTTATGACTATTCTGTCACAAAGAACACTTGTGAAGCTATTCAGAGTTGGAGCTGTTCTGGTTAACACAGGTGATAATGGAACTATTATCAAGAGACATGGTTTTGGTGTTGCTTGTATATTGGAGAGTGCTTGAAAAATAAGTTCCAACATTTTGAACAACTCTACATTCTGTCAATTTGGCTTAATCATTAGACTGTGACAAACATACCTGCATGTTTAATTAATGATGCAAGCTCATTTAAAATGTTTTCTTCTCCCACTGAATATGAAAGAGTAGTAAGCAAGGACTTTATAATAAAAGTAGTATGGAGAATGCCCTGAAAAATCCAGATTCTCAGGTGATGTGGGAAGTCCCATTTAGTTCCTGAGAGGGAGAAAATAGTCTTGAGACTCATCTATTCTCTCTCATTTAAAACAATCTGTTGCTTTTCCACAGCTGGAATAACAGTTCGTGCAATTTATGCTCCCTTGTTCTTTTCTGCTTCAGTGTAAAATATAATATAAATACTGTAGACATTTATTTTGCAAGTACGTGTTCTTAAGTCAGCTAGGGAAAAAATGAGGTGCCGTAGATGGCCTCAGTTCTCCTCTTCTTTGTCTCTCTATTGATGGGAATAGTCTGGAGGAGAACTGTACCTTTGTTTTACCTAGTTACATCATTCTACAGCTCTGAGAACTCAGATATTCTTATAGATATGTTTTGTTTTAAAAATGGAGCACTTGCAAATGATTTGTGTATAGGAAGATCGAGATTATGTAAATAGTGTGATTATCTGTTGCATCAAATTACTATATTACTCCACAGTTTATAATTTGTACCAAACATACCAGGAAAATGGATCTGATGTGTCTTGAGCTATCCACATTGTTAGGTGGCAGATGATAGGTATGATTACCTAAGTGTTCTGCATCACATTCTGCATTTTAAAGGATAATGGAATTAAACAGCAAAATTACCTGAAAACATCCCTTTTCAAAGGAATTAAAGATCATGTATCTTAGTGTAGTTGTTTTATAATATAAAGTGCTGGTAAAGTAATGTTAACATCTTTAGTGAGGATTATATAACATTTTGCTATTTAACTCTTCAAATTAAATCCACAGTAACTTTCCATAGATATGGGATTCCCAGTCCACATCAATTCTTTTTACTTAAATGAACAAATTCATATTTGTGTTTTATAGATTGATTGGTAAAATCAGCTCATTTTCTCATTTTACTAACAGAAAAAATGAAAACTGAACAGCAAGAAAGGATGGGGAAAAAAGTTGTCACAAAAGGTATTTCTTTAGTCTTTAATAATATTCAGAAGTGAACTTCTTTAATTTCTTTAATCATATAGCAGGGACAGGAATGCAGAGGCCAAATCACCCCAGGAGGTTATTAATAAACTAATGATAAAGCCAGTAAGATTTAAACATTAATATGAATCACATTAGATGTGGAATTCAACTCTCCAAATTCTCAGCAGTAATTGGAAAATTCCGTGAGTTGAAGTTTATATATCTGGATATGGCCAAGTTGTAAAATCCTTGTCTAAACATTACTTTATTCTTCTATTGTGCAGAATTTAAATCTTAAGATTAATTGTTGTTAAACGTTAAGACATCTAAGAATTGTTTGGATGTGTTATTATTTTGCTATTGTCACACTATTGTTTTACTCAGAAAACTAGAGAAACAATAATTTCATTAAGTACAAGTGTGTCCAAATGCAAGTAAAAAAACTAGGCATTATTCTTTTGAAATTACTTTTTAAAAATCTGTAGGTATTTGAACCAAGAATTAGGTCCGGTTTAAACAGTGCACTTAAAACAGTTTTCTGCACTTTTATGTTTTCCACTGATAGTTAATAATGACACTGTGGTCTTTTAAAACTTCATAAGCAGTACTGAAGATATTTTTAATGCCATATGGCAGGGATTTGTGAACCTAAAACATTTATGTTGCATGCAGATAAAAAGAGCATCCAAGTTGAAGAAAAGATAAAAAAAGATGTGAAAGGAAAAAAACCCGAGGCCAAGGCACCTGAAAGACTAAAGACCAAGGAAATCAAAGCAGCGGAAGTGACATCACCAAAAGCCAAGGGAAAAAAGGAGACTGCCCTGGCAGTCAGAGAAAAAATTGATCATAAAGGTAAAAAATATCAGGAGGAGGTCACCAATGAATGCTGAAGTTCAGGAAGGAATTCAGATTCCCCTTTTTAGAAAGAATTCATAATTATGAGGGGGGAAAGCAGTTCTTCCTCTTGAATCCACCAATGTCTTCTTTTAACTAATAATTCTTTTAGGAACAAATTTCACTACAAAAGCATTTCCAGCATAGGAACAAAGATGTGAAACCTTTTGACTATTAGCCTCCATCTAGAGAATGCTTCACATTCTTAAATCTAAGAAGAGAATTTGTCAGGAATTGGAATGAGAAAGGGACAGAGGTAGGCAGAATTTGGAGAACATAGATTTGGAGATCTATGCAATTTATATCTCTTTCTAAAATACATGCACTGAATGAGCAAAATGGAGGCATGAGGAGGATTGACCTCTCTGAATGCCTTTGACAACATCAGCCAGCCAGCCATTTTGCTGGCTCTTCTGTGAGATGTATGTTTCTGGAATGTATATTTCTTTTTTCTAGTCCATCCATCTGTCCCTTATGTACCATTCTCAGATGGGTTAAAACAGGGGTCCCCAACTCTCAGGCCACAGACTACTAACAGGCCTTGAGCCAATCGGAACCGGGCTGTGGAAGTGGTGGGCAAGTGTTTGTCCATACATTCCCTCTTGCGTGAGCAGTGGGTGAGCGCATATGCTCCATTTGTGCTGCTTGTGCAGAACCATCCCCCCCCGGTCTACATAGGTGCAAAGGTTGGGGAATTCTGGTTTAAAAGACTCATATATTACAAGGGGATAAAATCTGAAATCTAACAACAAAGACTTAAGTAACTCTGTTTCACTCTGGTGCCAATCTCCAGGAGGAATCCCAGAGGGTAAGAGTTATTATGGATTCTAAAAATCTATCTAGCTCATTCAAAAAAACACCACAGTAGCCAGCTGAATGCTAGGTAGGACACAACTCCTAGTTACCGACTGTGGACTCAACCTGGACTTCTTTCCTTCTCTCTTAGATGGATAGCTTTTCTTGTCCACTTCCACCCAGCACATTCCATTATTTTTCTCATTGCTTTCTTTTCCAAGTGATTTAGCTCTTGCTTGTGGTTCCAGCCAACCACTCTCTTTTTAAAAATATTCCAATTTACAGCCTTTAATGTTCATTTCCTCATCTTTGTCGTCAGCCAACCAGCTTTTGGTGAGCAACATGGAGGGTCAGTCCTAAATGAGCTGTTTTCAACTTCACTTGAATTTCCCTGCCTTTTGGAATTCCATTCCGCATTATGTTTTTTCCCTTCTCCTTCTTCAAATGTTGTACTTCTCCCAAGCCTGCTGATGCTTTTCTTTTAAGCACAGATGGTGGCATTTTGGAAACATCAGGATTCACATGGGGAGATGGTAGACAATACAGATATTACTAGCCTTTTGGATATATCTTTTTAATGACTTACAGAATTTTGAAAATTTCATACAAATCTTCCGTTTGAGCTGCTTAAGATTTTTGTAGGCTTTCCCTTCCTTTTTTTTCTTTTTAGAGAAAGAGAGAGAGAGAGAGGGAAATGAAAATCTTCCTGTTCATCTCCATGCTGTGCAAAAATACTATATTTTTAAATCTATTTATGGTTAGGTCCCATAATATGAGTTATTTCTTAGAAATTATTAGGATTATCTCTTGAGTAAAAAGGTATGCATGTAACTAAAATGACAGCACACTTCAACTCTTTAAACTCTTCCTATTCATTTGAAAGACAGTACAACATTTAAACATATCTAAGTTTGGAATGTTTGTGCATCATCTTTAATCTTCAAGCCCTCTTATATAAATAATTTTTGGGGGAGACGACTAAACTTGTCAAGAATGGGTTTCTCAATTTTTTAAAGTTTTGTCAGGCATGAACAACCAGACCCCATATGTGCAGAACTTGAGCTAACTACTTTATTATATTCTGCCTAAAATACAGGAATCTCCCCAGTGTGGTAGTTCTTTCCTGGGAATAATTAGATAAGAGTCCAAAGAATCCAGGGAGATTCTGGCCTTTTTATGGTTGCATAGTGACTCTAGCCCCATGCTTCAGCCCTCCTCCTTGCCAGGCTGGATACTTCCCCAAAAGTTCAAATAATTTGCCCCCAGATTTATATTAAAATGCTTGGGCATTTTGTTTGGGTTTCTATTACTGCATGCATGTTTCTGCATACCTTTCCTGATATTTGTATTTCTCCAACCAATCTCTCATAATATTATGTGTTTATGTGCATATTTATTCCAATAAACATGTTTTTCTGCTTATTATTACCTAATATACGCATTTTATGTCTTTTTATTTCCTTGTGAATTGTGCTGCCGAATCCAGAAAAATGTTAGTTATCTCCAGCAAGCTTGAAGGGTATGAATATTGTAAATCTGTTTAAAAATTAGATTGAAAAAAATATATGTCCCAATTACTTGCACTATGAATATGGACATTATTCTTTAGCCATAGCATACTAGGAAACAAAATCAAAATTTAGATATTTTTTTTTAAAAAAAACCTTGAACCTTAGCATTACTATTCCTTCATACTCGTTTTTCTGACCTGTTCAATTATTTCTGTCTTTTTGACAGATGTGCTATATAGAAATTGGGAGCACTGGTGGTAAGCTTATATCTAAACAGATTGCTCTCATTACTCTCTGAATGAGCTTTCAGTCTGAGTAACATGTACTGATCTGACAAAGGGCTGATAGGGTTAGGGAAGGAAGATTGTATGAACTTAATATTTCTTCCTTTGGCAGACCAATCCTGAGTGCAGGACTGCCCTACAAGCTGCAACCCATCAGAACAAAAATGGAAATTGGGAGATTTTTGCATTTCCCTGCTATGTCACTTCTGCACAATAACAAGGAGATTTCCCTGCTCTAGATGTAAATAAAAAGAGGAACATTTGGCTCCTAACCCTTTCCCAGACACTTTTCATTCCATTGCTTTAGATTTTGTGTTTCTCTGAATGTTTTTTTTTAAAAAAATCCATTAATTTCTTTAAAATCGGCACTTTATGATAAAATATGGTTAGAAATGTGTGTTTATCAGATAACACAGCTATAAATATTTTATGAGGAAAGTATAAATGCATATATTTAAATATGTGTTAATGTATGCATTTTGGTGGCAAGCTTTAAAAATAGTTTTGGCAGAATGGATACATGAAAGTTTATACGTGAAATAGTGATGAAATATACTGTATTGATTTTTTCCCCCCATCCCTAGTGGTAATCCATCAGATCAATGTCTGATACAAACTACAGTGCAGGTACCATAGTTTTACAGATATAACCAAAGGTCCTGGGTCTGATCTTATCCAGTTTGTATTGGAAGAAAATATTTTATTGATAGCTAGAGTGAGTCTGTAAAACATCAGTGCTTTTTAGCACCATGTCTTTAGCCAATTCCAGTATTCCAGTGAAAGACACATCCCAAAGGTGAACAAAAATTGGTTGGTTTCACTGCTTTCCCTTCATCCTCCCCCACCCCAAAAAAGAAATAGCTCTGAAAATGTAATTCATGGTGTGACATATTGAAAGATAATACAATTGAAATATACCGTGTAAAGTTTTAAAATTGATAACTGATACATGTGTCATAAGCATAAACCAACCCTTTATCGCAATGCACATGAACTTTTCTGATTGGATTTAAAAAAAAAAGCCAGGAGGCAATGTGAATTTTCCAAAGATATCCAGGAAGAGTGAATGGAAACTGCAAAGCAAAGCTAGGTGACATACAAATTATATAACTGTTGCAATTAGTGATATATTTTTTTTAAAAAAAATAATTTTAAGCTATCAGGATTATGTTTGTGATGTGTGAAAGCTGATGTTTTCCCCAAATTCCTTTTCTTTAAAATTCGTTCATCCTGTACTATTGTTCAGTACTGACCTCCATATCCAAACATTGCCTGCCAAGAAGTATGACCTTTCAACCACAGAAATGCTGGGGGGGAAAGGATTACACATCCCCTTCCATACCTATTGATCATAATGCAGAGTGGCCCTTTGTGTGCTTCCAGGGAAGCCAGGAAAATCACAGATTGAAGCAGGGCAACACAACTAATTTAGACTTCAGTGGAACCACAGCTGATGTTTTCGTGCATTCCTCTTCCAGATGAATATCAGAGGTGGCAATTCATAAAGCTGAAAATCCAGTTCTTTCCAGTGGAATTAGTAGAAAAGCATTGCTAATGGAAATGGTCTGTGAAGAGCTCAGAAAAGCAAACTTGAACTAAATTCTTCAGCAAGAGCCCAACATTTTCCATCTGTTGAATGTAGTAGCTTTTATTTTGTAGCAGCTGCAGATAAATTAAAAATAAACATAATATATTTTATTTAATTAAATAAGAAAATAAATTAGAATCAATAAATCATTTTCTGCTGCACAGATTTATCATGCAGTTAATTTTGTTCTGCCTCCAAATGTTTTAATTTTAAATGGTCTGCAGAACTCTATTTATAATTGGATCATAAATGCCGCCCAAAGGAAAGGGAAGATGTTTATTTTTGTGGAGCACTAAACAAAAATTATGCTGAAATGACCACTACAACTTCTACTGACCGTCCAATGGCCATTGCTATTTTCAAAATTGTCACATAGCCCTGCTCATGACTAGAGTCAAGAACTTAGAACTGGAGCCAAGAACTTGGCTCTAGTAAAACAAAAACAAATTATATCTGAAATCTGAGGGTAGTAAATAGAGAAGTTGTCTTTCTGTACAAATACTCTGTACCAAATGCAAATTTATCTTCTGAATGCAAATTATTTATAGGACTCTTATAACCATAGGAGTGAATTCTTCTGGATTCTATGGACTTATGCGTGTATGATTACGTTGCATCAATTTGTTTGTGGATGTCCATTTTGTACATGCCAATTGATCTTGGGTTGGGGTTTTTTTGGTTAAATGTGCTTTCTAAAATGAAGATGAGAACCAGTTTGGTGTAGTGGGTAAGGCATCAGGCTAGAAACTGGGAGACTCTGAGTTCTAGCTGCCTTAGATGGGAAGCCAGCTGGATAACTTTGGGCTAGTCTTTCTCAGCCCTAGGAAGACAGCAAAAGCAAGCCACTTCTGAAATCTTGCCAAGAAAACTGCAGGGAAATATTCAGGTGGTTGTTGAGAGTCAGCAAAGGAGAAGAAGGAGGGAGAAGAGGGAAGAGCAGAAGCAAGAGGAGCAGGAGGAGCAAAAACAGGAGAAGCAGCAGAAACAGAAATAGCAGAAGAAACAGAAGAAGAAGAAGAAGAAGAAGAAGAAGAAGAAGAAGAAGAAGAAGGAGGAGGAGGAGGAGGAGGAGGAGGAGGAGGAGGAGGAGGAGGAGGAGCTTAGCATGATGCTTGATTCACTGGCTTTCAAATTTATATGCTGTTTTTTTATTGAAATGATTGCATGTATGGTTCTGCTTAGTAAGCATCCTCTGAAGTGCCATTAAGACAATTGTTACATAAAACTATAAGCTATATTTAACACTTCCTTTTACATTTTAGCCTTCATATAACTTTCTCACTGATTAATTGATAAATTGCATAAATTTGCTCAAGGTCTAATTGATTATTTATATTCACTTGTCCATGCTGATTTTTTTAAAAAAATATTTATTATTTTAATGGGAATTATAGTACTATAACAGAAAATGCCTATAGCATTAAAGTAGGAATTTGTTTTTATCTATTTTCAAAGACAAATATTGAACAGAAAATATTTGATTTTCGATTAAAATATCCATAATTATTTAAAGTAGTTTAAATCAGTCTTGAAATAAAAGTGGAGACTAACAAGTAGATGCTATTGTCCTATAAATAAATGCCAGAAACATTTGGACTTGTTTAGGAATGGGCCATTTCACGTTGCTAGACTCAGATGCTCAGCTTTTATCTCCATTGGCCATGA
The DNA here is from genome assembly GCF_964194415.1 of Vipera berus. Lineage (NCBI taxonomy): Eukaryota > Metazoa > Chordata > Lepidosauria > Squamata > Viperidae > Vipera > Vipera berus. Next base: position 261,428,963 of record NC_138202.1, on the reverse strand, counting down.
CAGGGCTATTGGGAGTAGTGGTTCAGTCATCTCTTAAAGGCCCCACATTGTCCATCCCTTAGTTAGCTTAACTGTCCATACGGGAAGCATCTAGATTACTCACATGCAATTCCCTTGGTTAGAAAAAAGAATGAGTTTCACAGTTTTTCAAACTGGCATTCTGTACATGATCTGGGATTGCAAATCCCAGCTATTATGGCCTTTTGTCCTGCTGATGAATAAGTCTATGAATTTCAGTCCCAGCCCTTGTGGAGGGTGACTAATTTGGGAAGGTGGAGGTAGGGAAAAGAAGTGGTGATTTGGTCCTCAAAACTTACACATGATTTAGAGTACCAGCCATTGGAAACACCATCTTTGTGCAGAAAGCCTGAAGGAATTTTCTGTGGAAAACTCTTTAAAGAAATACAGAAACACCAGTGCTATCATTTGTTTCACGATTGGTTAATTTAAGCAAGAAATGAAAAAGCTATTAAGAGTTTCAGTGCAGTACTGAACTCTTTTTTTAAAATCTTCATTAAAAAACAATCTAATTATGTCTTATTGCTCTTTTTTCCCTTCTATTCTGCCAGATCAATTTGCATTCTGTCGCTATATGATTGACATGTTTGCACACGGGAATTTGTACACAGGTACTTGAAATGAATATTGTCAATGAAATGTTTGGTTTTTCTCAGAGCTTCTACTATTTTGTGCTCTTCAAATATCTCTCTGTGTGTTTTTGTTTGTGTGTAGTTAAACATGGAAAAGAGAGTGCACAGGTTAAATAAAGTACATTAATGAATGGCTTGACCCATTAAAGCTTCTAATATATTTTTTTTTGCAGTTGCATGCATTTAAGTTAATGGCAATATAAAAAGATGAAATCAGTGGAGATTTAATAAAGAATGAAGATGCTTTCTTTAGCAGATGGCATACTGATTGTTTGCATGATGCATTTATGCCATATAAAAGATAAAATATTTACTTGAAGTGTTTTGTTTGTATTTTCTTAAGATAGTAGAAAACATCAAAAGACTGATCAAACAAATCAAAAGCAGGGTCATATCTTATGAAAATATTTTGAGCCAGTTGGGGGGTTTAGGATAGAAAAAAGTGATTACTGTATGCGGAAGGGGAATTATACTGGCATATAACAAAAAAAAAAGAGTCCCAGACCATAGATAAAATCTCCTTTCTGTAAAGTTTGCTAAAGCTTTCTGACCATAACTGATGATAATTAACAGCATTATGTCATCAATTTTGAGATGGATAACAGGTGAAAAAATGTATTCCAAGTCAAAAAGTATGAATATAACATTTTTCAAAAATCCAAAACAAACATCCAAATATTTTCCCCCAAACCCAGTTACTCCCATCTACTTTGCAGCTCTGAAGCTTGTGGCATGTGATAATAAGGACATGATTGTTTCTGGGGGGGGGGGGAAAGTATGATGACTTGCTAAAATATTTTAGGAAACTAATATAGTCAAGAAAAAAATGAATTAATTTAAAGAGTGTGAAACTTAAAAGACATTCAAATCCTTCATCTAATGTAATGATTAGATAGACTGCCTTTGGATCATGAATAACAGCTCATTTTTTCCACTGATCTTGATGAGATTCAAGGTTCTTCAGCTTTTAGGGAAAGGGATATAATTATCAATGTCACTTGTCTCGTGTTCATTGACAAAATTAAAATACATTGTTTTGCTCATGTAGGATGTACATCCACTTTGTGTTCTGATATGGCATCTCCTTCCATATCTTTCCCAGCATGCCATTTTCAAACAAGCAGAAATGAATGTTTTGCAAAGATGCAAAGAAAAACATCCTTAAGAATGTGGTTCTTATCCCAACTAAGATAAAGTAAAAGGACTTAAGCAAACTCCAATCTACTTTTGAGATATTCCAACAGTTCCCACAAACATTTGCCAAATTAGGTAGGGCTAATAAGGGTTGAAGAATGCTAGAGGGCACCAGTTTATTTAACTCCAGTATAAATAAAGGGCCTATTGACATAATCATTTACATGGTTCAGGTGGGAGGGATATGCATGCTTTATAAAGACAAAAATTGAGAAAATTGACCAAGCAATTAATCCTGAGGTGATTACAGTTACCTAATTCCCACGGTCAACTAACTGTATGGATCTGAGGGTTATTGAGGCAAAGGCCTAAAAATGAAAATGTAACCTTATAGAATCATAAAGTTGGAAGGGACTGCAATGGTCATATGGTTCAATCTCTTGCCTTTCTATATCCTTTGTGGCTATTTTGGTCTTTATCTTACCTAACTTCTAATTGGTTTGAAAAAAGGGACAGAAATGGGAAGGAATAGTTCCTTTTAACCTTGTCAGTAGCACCACCACCATCAGTCATTGTGCCACCACAACTGAGAAGGAAAAAAAAAACACCAGGAAGTGGGCAGTTAGGTAATATCATCCTGGCCTTTTTTGCAGTAGCTGTATCCTACTGCATAGTAATCTTGAATAGTGTGCTGTGTGTTGCTGCTGCACAAAGTTGGGGTAATTGGCTCAGTATTGCTTACATTTCAAAAGCAAGTGAATGTGCTTTGGTAGAGTTCATTCACTAGAGTCCAAAAGGTAAATGATAACAATAGATCACAGTGAATGAAAATGTTTTTCATGGCTTTTATAGAATCTCACATACTGCTATGTACACATTTTAGGTTACTCCTTAGAATTCTTGTGAGCTCTAACTGCAGAATATATATTCCTGTTTTTGCATTCAGCAAATATAATTTCATTTAATGATGGCTAGTTATGTGTGGAAAATTCTTTCCTCTGTACTTCTATATGCAAGAGGTTTTCTAATATGCACAATACTGTGCAGAACTGAGGAAAAAGGATACATACGTTTTACAGTGATACTTCACCTTCTAGAGATAAATCTGGGGAATCTGTAAACTTGATGATGTTCTTAAACAATAACTTCATTAATTCTTGACCATTGCTTGAGGATTCATTTCATCTTCAAGATATTTATGCTTATTTTAGGAAAAGTTTTAATTTCCTAGTGATAGAAAATTCATTTTAACTTGTCTGTTGATCTTCTGATCAGTAAGTCTCCATCTTGTTGCCAGTGGGTCAGGGCGTCAAACTGTTGAACTTGCAGAAAAATAACCAGAGGCTGTTTTGTCCAACATGGAAAAAAAATATGTATATCATGTTTCTCATTAAGGAACCACTTGGTTCCTCATGTTCATCATATGCCCTTGACTCTTACTTCAATCAGTCAATGTTTAGCAAGCATAAAATGAAAACTGGATGCTACCACTGTTTTTTTTCTGAATAACAATAATAATATTTTCAATACAGTGTTATTCCATACATATATCCAAACAAGAACTAATTTGAAATGCAAAGATCCACAAACAGGTTTCTCAATGCAAGACAATTCTATCCAAAAACACAGAGATGAATCAGATGTTCATTCTGTAGCCTTCGTTAGCTTGGATGAGATGTAAGCCCAGGAAAATTTACTACTATCACTTGTGTCTGCTAGTAGCCACCCATTAAGTTACTTCAAATGTTTTCCATATTTAGCCCATTCTCCTGCAATCTATATAAAGTTTAATATACAAAAATAAATGAAGGCTAGAGAGAAGTTCCCTGAAGATGGGCTCCAGCACAAGTCTGAAAACATGGAAGACAAAGCCTTGGTCCCAGTGACTGACCCAGATTGGATTCTGCAACATTATCCTGGGACACATATATTCACCTTCATTTGCAAAAAAATGAATATTTATCTTCTGAGATTGCAACTTTTCAACTTTCCTACACATAGATCTTCTCTGACACTTTGATCTAGACTAGACTGCAATCCTATTTATTCCCACTGAAGAGTAAGTTTAATAGAGCTTATTCCAAGGTAAATTAATCTAATATTTCAGCCATTATTGATTCAGTTAAAACAAGTATTCTGAGTTTCTTGTAAAAAGCTCAAGAAGACTACTGGCTTTTATAGTTGAAATATATAGGAAAGGAAGTGTCATAGATCAGAGTTCCCAACCCTTCCTGGCTTTGTGGACCCGCGGGGATGGGTGGGAGAGGAGATGGTTCTGCATGAGCAGCGGGCAAGCACGTATGCAGCTTCATTTGCTGAGCAGCAGGCATGCATGCCCACCGCTCACACAAATGGAGGGTGAATGTGTGTGCACACCTGCTGCTCATGCAAGTGGGAATGCAGATGTATCTACGTGCTTACCTACCATTTCCATGGCACGGTTCTGAATGGCTCAAGGCCCAGTAATGAGGCATGGTCCGGGGATTGGGGACCTTGTCATAGATGATATATTAAATGACATTCAGTAATGAAATTAGCAGATAACTTTGGACTATTTACATCAGGGGTGTCCAACTGGCAGATGTGTCATGCACAGGCCACACCTACCCCAGCTCCACAAAGGCAAAAAACATCGGGATACGTCATGATACGTCACGTGATGTGATTGAGTTTGACACCCGTGATTTACACTTTCACAGCTTAACATAGATCACACAGTTGTTGTGAAGATAAAGGGGGACTCTATCTTGAGTTCCCAGACCAAAAACATACCAGTGAAATACCCTTTGGCTTCAGTCTGCACAGCATGTGACTTAGAGCCAAAAATTATGCTTTACACTGTCCAAGAAACACCTAAACTATCTAATTAGAATCCTTTACAATGAAAAACAGTAAAAATCGTATTCAGTAGGTGCATAACTTCTGTCAGATCAAGATTCTCACCCCTAAAGTCAATGTGGCCAAAGTCTGGAGACAGGGTTTCAGAAGTTTCAATGAATAAAACAAATTCCTTCTTTAAAAAATGACCTTTTTTAAAAAGAGAGAGAGAGAGAGAGAGAGAGAGAGAGAGAGAGGGAGAGAGAGAGAGACCCCATCCAATACATGGGGCCTGTGGTTGATGGCTAGTTGCTCCCAGGATGCTGTTTTAACACCCATGATGTATATATTTAATTATCAGATTTGTAAAAATTTTATTTGTGGCATAAAATAACCAACAAATAAATATTATAGAAAAGCCAATTAAAATTATTAAATATAAATTAAAACCAGGTGACAAAAGGGATTACAGGGTCATAAAAAAAGAGTTAAGAGTTTTTTCAAAATAGTTCACATGATGCAGCAGTTGGGGATGCAGTTCCAAAAATAATTTCCTTCTTAGCAAACTAGAACTGCATGATGCCTCTCCTGGCAGATCAGATGGAACAGGTAGTCAGAGAGAGGTGGTTCTCAGATAACCTGGCTCCATGCCATGTAGGACTTTAAAGGATAAACCCAGCACCTTAAATGGTTATCTGGAAACAAACTGGTAACCAGTGCAGCTCACGAGCAGAGGTATAATGTGTGCCCTTTTTCAGGGACACATATCACTACCCATGTTACTGCATTTTGCACTAGGCAGTCCCATGTAGAATGCATTACAGGAATCCATTTGGGAGGTGACCACGGTATGAATAATTGTGAGCAAAGCCCACACAGTTCAGGATCAGGTACAACTAGCACATAACACAAAGTTACACAAAGGGAAGAGAAATTCAAAACGAATGAAGAAATTAAATGATTTGGCAACGTTATGTAGAAAAGAGCTGAAATGCATTTACAGATAGGAACAAATGAGACTAAGCGTAACTAAAATGGAAACACTCTCCTTCTGCTACTTAACTATATGCCTTCCTTTAATTATGCACCATGCTTTAATTATGCGTCTGTGGGGAATTTTAAAAAATTCTAAGTATGGAGGGAGCAATATTCATTAAGACCACAGTACACGGGGAGGGAAAGTTTAATTGTAACAAAATTGCCCACATGCTGTAATTAGCAATAGGGAAACAAGTTCTCACTAGTGTCACTGAGAGCCTTTTCTAGTTTTAATTTTTGTGTTTGGAATAGTTTTTATCAGGATAATGACAGTAGAAGAAGGATTACATTTCTCCTCCCCTTCTCCAATTTTTTTTTAATTTCCTGAATTGCTTGAAAGACACTGAATTAACTTAATCACTGTTGCTCAGCCTATTCTACCTAGGATATTGCTGTGAAGATAAAATATAGCTGATGTTATCCATGGAGGAAAGACAGGATATGTATTGCTAATTGCACATCAATAATGAGGGATAACAAGGAAATGATTTGCTTTGCAATTTAATGCAATGTTATTGAATTCTGCCCCTTTGAACCATTATGTGAAATGTGTTCATATTTTGGTATTCATTTCCCTGAATTGTGTTATGCTTTTCCCAAAAAAAGGTTATGTACAAGAATCTTCATGCATCTGCTATGGCAGACAATCCACCCTTAATAATCAAATGTCATTCAATATTGATGGCAAAAATTATCTCTATTAGATATCATAGTTTGCTTTATGAACAATTGTGCATAAAACTGCATATGGGACAATGAATCCAATGAAAGTGCACACAAATCTTCAGAGTATTTTTTAAAGTTCCAAACGTATGTTTAGCTAGCATTAAGAATGGGCAAAGGAGCAACAGGAGGAAGAATACTTCTGCAGAAAATGGTTTGAAAAGATCAAATTGTGAATTGAAGGAATCCATGAATAGGCCAAATCAACTGAACTATGTTTTTGCTACAGTCTAAAATATTAATATAATCCTTTAAATATAAAGGTATAATCCTACTTCAGTTAGACACAACAGCTAATATCCATTTAAACACCTTTATGTAGATCAGGGGTGTCAAACTCAATTTCATTGAGGGCCGCATCAGCATTGCGGTTGCCCTCAAGGGGCCAGGTGGGTATGGCCAGGGTGGGCGTGGCCCACTGGGTGGGCGTGGCTAGAGTGCATATGGCCTACTGGGTGGGCGTGGCCAGCTCTACATCATTCGCATCAAGGGTGCCTATGGGGGCCTGGGCAGGAGTGGGACAGATCTGAGGGTCTCTGGCAGAAGGAGGGTCTCTGGGCCAGGGCCAAGGCAATGGGGGCCGTTCCCTCACTGTTTCCAGGATGGCTTCGCAGGCCACATGAAACCACTTTGCGGGCCGGATCCGGCCCCCGGGCCTTGGGTTTGACATGCCTGACGTAGATGGTTTGGTCTGAATGCAGTGTGTATCTGCCGAGCCTATATTTTGCATACTAAAAACAACAATAACCACCATGGCCACTACATTGCAAAGAATTATAGAAACCAAGATTATAAAAAAGCCTAGCCTGAGAACTTGAAGAGTTATAGCCACTTAAAATATTAAATAGGTATGCTGTTTTTAAAAAAATAACATCCCCTTCAAATCAAGCTCATCTTCATAGACATGTTCATATACTTGTCCTGGATGGATTTTTAGCTTCCAAGCTCCAGGAATTCCTGGTGATCTAAGTCCAACCTGCTTATCTTCTGAACGAGAAAAACCAGATCAGCAAGGTGCCTAGCCTAACACAATAGTATAAAGTCCTTCTATGCACTATGATCTTGAGCTTTATGATCTCAAGAATACTTACTCTTCTAAATCAAGTCATTTTGTAATTACAGAAAATACCATTAACAGCCATAGAATTTGCCTCAAAGAGGTTTCTTGGGAGATCATGCTTTTCTTTTTTAAAAATAAGTTAGGTAACATACACTAAATATTTTGATGGTAATGTTTTAATCACATGAGTGACAGATAGATTTTTAAATTACGATCATTCCTCTTGTATGTATTTGTTTATATATATGCGAGTTTATGCAAGCTTCTATTAATATTAACCCTCTGTCAAAAATAACTATACTATACTGATAGTAAGAGTGGGAGAACTTCCTATTATCTTTCTCTGATCAATAGCTAATCTATTAGATTTTATAAGCATGTAAATGATTAATTGCACTGGTGCTTATTATTGCTCACTAGACATATTATAGTCTCCTCACGGGACAACCTGACCTCATGGTATCCTGTAGTGTGAAAGATATCAGCCAGAATATTTTCATTAAGCATTTTGATTGCAAACTGTGTGTAGCACTCTGTTGCAATTGGAACTGTATCTAATCCCCTGCTTCCAAAGATAGCTGTAATAATGGGATCTCATCATTCATGAGAAATCTACTTTTAAGCCAGCAGTGTTCACAGCAAACCAAGATGATGCCAAAATGATGCCTGTGATTTTATTAGACAAAGACTTCCACTGTATCCTGATAGGTGATACAAGTATGTAATTCACAGCATTTATGTGATGATCTCCTTATGCATATATTGTCATTTGTTGCCCCTATTCCTCAAGGTTCCCTACAAACTAATAAGAAAGATATAGTTGAGTGAAAAGCTAGACTTAGAAGTTTTGGCAGACAGCTGGATCATTATTTGAATTTACACAACCCTTGAGGTTGTTAGCTTTTTCATTTTACAATGCATGTTCTTCACAGAGAGAATTAATTAATATGTTCAGGACAATTTTTTACAGTGAGATCATTATTTCCAATGCCCAGTTTCCTAATAAAACAGACCAAGTTACTGGTCTTTTCTTTTTCCTGCTGTTTTTCATGGTAGCAAAAGCTGCCTTATTTCTGTAATGTTATGTGTATTTATTGTACACACTCATTCTCAAATCACTCTGGGAAAAGTATCTGCAAACATGAATTAGTCCTATTATGTTATAATTGCAAATAGTCGTAACCAGGTCTTTTATTTGACTTACACCAGGCCTTAACTTTATGTATCTTTACCCTGATTGTCTTCTTAACTCACTTTTCCTTCCATTAGTAGATTGGTTTAGGTTAACCATGGGAATTTTCTTTGTCTTCTTGTCTTTATTGGTTTTCTTGTAATCATGGTTTGCCGACTTATACATCTTTACACCTAGCTATTCTTCTATCCTGATTATATTATGGCTCCTTGAGATTTCCATCACTTTCTTAAGCTGTTTGTTCAAGACTAAATTTCCCTTCACTCCTTCAAAAGTTTTATTCTCATTAAGTTCTGTATACACTGGCACTATCAACCTCCACCTATCTATCAGGTGTGAAGTAATGTTGTTTATAATCCCCTTTCTCCCAAACCTAGTTACCTAACACATTTAAATATCTCGAATCTTGTGGGTTCTGACTAAGGCTTCCTGTAGGATATTTTAGAGAACTGCTTAGCCCCTAAATTCTTATTTGTCCCCAAAAGGAGAAAATAGTAGAGAGATTATTAAAGAAGTTGTAATTGGGATGCTAATTTGGCTTTTTAAATATATTTGTGCTTAAATGGAAAGTTATTGTGTTGTGTTGTACCAAAATGGTACAAATGGTGCAAAATGATCCTTTGGACTGGGATCTGCCATGTGGATTGTGAAATTCCTTGCAGTCTAGATGCTGTTCCAGTCTGGAGCCTTCAGTCAAAAATGACATGATGACATAAAAGGAAGAATAACATGTCTTTTTAACTTTGTCCTGTGGTTGGTTAAGCAAGCTCTGGAGACTATAGAATGATAATGCTGAAAATAAAAAACTCAACAAAAAGATTAGTATTATTGTCCCAGATCAGTGTCCTTCACAGAAAATGCTCTCATTTGCTATTGACTAATATGCTGTAATTTACAAAGTTAGAGTCCTGGGAAAACTTTTAAGATGGCTTGTCTTATGTTTTAAGCATTCAAAGCAAATGAGACAGGAAAAGAATGTTATTTAAAATTATGTAGTGATCAGGTGGTGGAAAATATGAGTTATACAAAGAAATGAATGTTAAATTGCTTCCTAAGAAAATGTGCTGTTTCCTGAAAAACAATTCAGCCTGTTTTTACAAAAATGTCTGGAACAGTTTTGAATTTATTTGGTGCATTATGCTTTCTTAATATGTAATGTATAAATGAATCACATTATTTTTTCTGGTAAAACTTTGCAAACATACAACATGCAAAGCATCTGCAGACATAAACACAAGATGCAAATACATGTACATGTACATGCCCTGCTCCTGTCTTTGTTTCCTTTTTGGAGACAGGAAGAGCATGCTGAAATCCACTTGCAATTTCTTAACCAATTCTCACAATTCTTCAGTCACTTGTTTCTACCCAGACCTGTTCCAGACATTTGGGTAGCATTTCCAGAGCAGAGCTGAATGGATTCAATTTGCTGCAAGTGAGAGAGGCAAAGTTACCCATTACAATGCAACATCTGAAATCTGAACTATCATAATAGAGTTGGATAGATACTGATACTCAAGATTTTAATTTCAGACTAAGCCCAATCCTCTCCTAGTTATAAGGGGCATGCGGAGAAAAAAGTATGAAGTTTACTGAGCTGCAATGTTTGAAATGTACAGTTCTTACATTTTGATATGCTGTGGTACTCTTATTCAGGCCTTCCTGGGGAAATGGGCTTATAACTAACCCATCGGCCCTTTCTCCATATTTCTGTTGGTCAGAAGGTTTGGTCATCAAATACTGGAGGGAGAGAAAAAGGTAAGCAAGATAGATTTCAGGCTGTGGGTTGTTTGTGGCATCATTGCTTAAGTCCAATAGAAGTTGGATACCTTGTGCAAATACTCAAAAATTGCCCAGGTTACCATTGCTCAATTCTATGGAACAGACTGGTTGACCAGATGCTCTGAACTTCTGATATCAATTTCATGCTAGAAGAGGAGGGTTTGTGATAGCTATCTACAGGATGGGCTTCAGGATTTTTTACAATCTATAGCAATCATTCAGCTTGGAAATCTCTTGGTGTTGCTCTTCTCCTGAACTGAAACTGGAAAGCCTTGAAGTCCTCTCATATTGAAGAGGTGACTTCAAACTAGCTGTGGGTTGAGTCCCACCCCCTCCCATGGTTATGGACTCTTTGATTTAGTCATCCTTCCATGGATTCTGGGATTTTGCACAGCCCATGCTGGTGGTGCCCAGGCTGTGAATCCTCTTAGATGAAATATGGAGAATATACAGCTCAGCCTTCTCCCACAGTGCTCACCGAAGAAGTTCCTGTCAGCCTTCTTTTATACTGCAGGCTCTGTGAGAGAAAACCAAGGGAGTCACTGAAGCAAAGCCACATAGCCACATCATTTAGCTCTTGAAAGGGACCAGACCAGGCAAGCTTCACTAAACAGCTTCAAGGGACTGTTTGGTTCAAAGCCTTGTCAAACTGAAGCACGTTGAAATTCCTTTCAGGATGAAAATGTACCAGAATGACCTCATCCATCTTCAGCCAGAAATTGCATCATATATTTCATAACTTATATTTCCCTTAAAAACTGAGATTTTAAATTCCCACTTGAGAGTGGGCATGCGGCCTGGGCAAGGTGTTCAAAGTTGAAATGTAGATGAAAACTGTATTGCCGTTTGTTTGTCAATGTAAATATATTGCAAATTTGTCAAGGTAAAAGTTTCTTAAATGCATGTAATAAAGTGGCTTAATATGACAGGCACACATTTTTATGAATGCATTTCGAGTGTATTATCTCAAAACTTCAAAGCTTTGGCTGTCATAATCCTGACTTATATTACTAATCATTTTTTGCATTCACACCTGCTTTCGAAATGTATGGAAATTAGAAGAAATAAGTTATAACAAAGTATTTTATTATATATATTTTATTAGAGTGAAAGAGGAAAACATAGGGTTCATGTTCAAAAGAGGAATTAGCAGGTGCAGAGGACATTTATTGCTAAGCTGATTGCTAACATGTTCCATATGTAATGGAGAGGAAAAACATTTTAGTTTGTATTACTCTACTAGAGTGAATGAAGGTTTTCCTAACCAAATTAAACCTGATTTTGCCCTTGATCCTGGAGAAACAATTCCCTTTAGCATTGGTTATGAGTCCAGTGAAATTGCCTATGCTATCCACCTTCTAGAATGGTTCACCTGGGGCTATGGTCACTTGAAGAAAATACCTGTGGACAAAACCCAAAATGTGGACAGTAGCAATTCTACCTCTTCCCTTTCTTCATAAAATGACAATCTCTTTCATTCAAAAGTACGTCATCTGCTCATGCTTTCATGCTGACATTTCTACAAAGGCTTGGTAATATGTCACACAAAGTAAAGCAGCTATTAAAGAGTTTACATCTCCACAACCCAGTAGATGTTCATGAATTACAAAAGCACTTCCTATTACAAGGAGAAGGAAAAGGACTCTCAGGCCCTCCTCCTCCATCAATCAAGGGCTATAAATGTGTGATGCTTGATTATATTGATTGTTGTCTTTTTTAACCCTGAATACAAAGTGATTAGCAAATAATTCAGCATTTTTAACTCCTGTGATTTCATGCTCACTAATCTAAAACTTCAGATCAAACTATTTTATTTGTTTTGCCCTCTTTTATTTCTAAAAAAAGGTAAAGGTTCCCCCGCACATGCGTGCTAGGACGTCTCCATGGTCATGTGGCCGGCATGACTAGACGCCAAAGGTGCACGGAACGCTGTTACCTTCCCACCGTAGTGGTCCCTATTTTTCTACTTGCATTTTTACGTGCTTTCAAACTGCTAGGTTGGCAGAAGCTGGGATGAGTAACAGGCGCTCACTCTGTTACGCGGCACTCGGGATTCGACCTGCCAAACTGCCAACCTTCTGATCGACATGCTCAGCGTCCTAACTTAATAATATAGACAAGCAATTCAAAAGAAAGTCCAATCTCCTGAGGGACTGTTTTTTTAAAAAAGTGGTCTCCAAATATACTTCATTATATATTATGTATTATTTGCATATTATTATAATTAATAGCCTTTCACGTCTCTCTTGTGTTCAGGATCGTATTCCCCCCTATTTTTGGAACAGATCCCGGCAATCACAGCTGTTCTTCCAGCTGCTGAAGGTAAGTTCAGTTAATTTCTATAAAGAAACATTCAGAGATTTTTTATACAGAGTATCTTGACCAAAGATTATTCAAACTGATGTGAGTATCATATCCTAGGTCAGGGATGGGGATGGAGATAAAGGAAAGCTTAGCTATAAAATCCGGAGTCTAAATCCAAAATATTGCTCAGGATCAAAACAACACACAATAAGTTGCTAAGTAAGTCCAAAAGTCAAAGCCAGACTACTCCAGATCCATGCTGAGATTCCAGAAAAGAAAGACAAGAGAGAATGAAAATTAGCCACCAAGCTGCAAAAACATGGATATCAGGGAGGTTAGACAGGGTTCAAGATTCCAAGGGAAACCACTCACTGGGTGAGATGCCACTTCCGGAATGTCTCAATTTTGTTTTTGTATAAAATAAAATAAAATGAAAAAATAAAAAAATAAAATAAAATAAAATAAAATAAAATAAAATAAAATAAAATAAAATAAAATAATAAAATAAAATAATAAAATAAAATAAAATAATAGAATAATAAAATAAAATAAAATAAAATAAATAAAATAAAATAAAATAATAAAATAAAATAAATAAAATAAAATAAAATAAAATAAAATAAAATAAAATAAAATAAAATAATAAAATAAAATAATAAAATAAAATAAAATAAAATAAAATAAAATAAAATAAAATAAAATAAATAAAATAAAATAATAATTAAAAATGAGAAATATGCTCCCAGAAAAACGTATTATAACCCTAGCAGGTGTAGAGAGTGGTGGTGGTGGTTGTTTTGGTGCCTGAATCAGCATTGGCTCCTGGGGACTACCTAGACTAATCCCTGCATTTTCCTTGGCAAGATTTTTCAGAAGTGGTTTGCCATTTATTTCTTCCAAAGCCTGAGAGACAGTGGCTGGCTCAATTCTCCTCCAGGTCCAAGGTCACCCAGTTGGCTTCATGCTGAGTAAATTGTGTTCTCCCAATTTCTAGTCTTGTGTCTTAACCACCGAAGCATTCTCATTCTTTCAGGAATATCTAGAAACAGGATGCTAGATTAATTAATTAGTTTCCTTGAAAAATTTCCAAGCAAAACTTTGCTTGGTCACCCAAGAAGCCATAAGTGTGAGGTATTTAGAGATCTAGCATGGTATGATTGAATAGGGTAAGAGTAGAACTACCATGTAGGAAGCAGGATGAGAAGGTAATAGGAAGCAGATCAGGGCTTACCTTAATGAGACTGTAGCACCTGAAGATGATAGTTTTGTCCCAAAGTGAGATGATAGTTTGACTTCCATTTCCTGTAAAATATAAATATGAAAGGTAGAGCTGAATTCACAATTAGTCCCCAAAGGCTTGGTGTTAGGTGTGATCTATTGCTGCCTGCCTTTGATGGATGCATCTCTTTAGCTTATCAAAAAACAAAACAATTTAAGCACTAAATGCTGTTGTGCCACCCTATTTGTCATAATGGTAAATATTCATTGTGTTAAGTTGCAATTAGTGTTTTAAGCTTTAAATGCTCTGATTTAGTTCCTAATTTTTCAGAATTATGAGTTACATATTGCTTCTGCTGATCCTCAAGGAATTTTAACCATTATGGAATTGGCTGTGTATATGTTTTGTTCCAGTGGTGCTATATGTAATTATATTCATAAATTGATGCATGCAGCTGCAGAAATTGAGAAGATGGTATAGCCCCCCCCACAGCTGAATTCATAGAAAAGTCTATGGACCCCATTTTTCCTTAATAGTTGCAATATCAGGAGTTAATGAAATTCATTCAAGGAAAGAAGGAAAGAGAGAAAAAAAACAAAAGACATGTTTAAAGTCTCTGGCATAGTGGTCAGTCAGTGATCTAAATTTCAGAAAGATACAGGGGAAATCTAAATAGGTTTCTGGACATTATTTCTGAAGTATAAAAACCTAAATTGCTTCCACCTCTCCTGTCTGATCTGGCAAGAAGGGCATGCTCTGGATACTATCGATACTAGGGAATGTTGGTTAGCTAGATACAGAAGGCATGGGTTAGAGCCCATCTCTTGGTTATGTGAACGATTATGTTAGATTGTGCCTGGCTGCTATGTGATTTTTTTTACGTTTGTTTTTATATTGTCTGTTTTATATATTTACTGTAAGCATAGAAAAGTAAGATACGACACTATATAAATCAAATAAATAATATTAATTCAGCAAACTGAAGGTAAATTTAGTGTTATATGTAATCGATAAAACACTTTGCATAGGAAAAGCCCTGTGCAAAGATTTACTAAATAACAATTAAAAGGAAGGATAATTGTTTTTCATTGTGATAGTAGTAAAACAGTTTGCTGAAGTGACATATAAAATTATAGGTTAGGTCTAGTCCACCGCATCCACATTAGAATCTAGATATAGAACTATATCTCTGATGTTGGGCTCTTAATCCTAATGCTATCACAGTGCTGTGTTTTCTCCTTATACTTATTTACACAGATTTACACGACTCATTTCTGTGACGCTGTTAGAAGAGGCCTGCAGGCAACTGACAATTTAGAACAGGGATCCATGTGTCAGTGTCATTTCTAATACAGAGAGAAACAAACAAAAATCAATACGAAGACTTCAGATTCTGAAGCAGTTCTATACCAAGCATGAATCCAGAACAGGGAAATAAATATCTTACCCTAATTGATGTCTGATACTGACAATGATATCAATAAAAATGAGTACAGTACAGACTTTCCAAGAAGACTGCTCAGTATGACACAGTATTGAAACCAACGTAGTTAATGTAAACAGTAAAAGCAAACAAATACCATAGTGCCATAAAAGTAATTTCAGAGTTCTGTAATTTAGGACAGAGGTCCCCAACCTTTTGGGTGCCAGGGACCAGTTACGTGGAGAGAGGTTTCTCTGCGGACCGGAGGGGATGTGGTTTTGTGTGCTGCCTGCATCCTGTGGATGGGGCTTTGCTTGTTTGTGTGGACCAGTTGCTGGCATGCCACAGACTGGTACCGGTCCACGGACCAGGGGTTGGGGACCCATGATTTAGGATATATATTATCAGGGAAAAAATAATTCATTAAGAAAATATTTTCCCCCAAACTAAGTACTGATTAATCTTTTGCACGATTATCTGTGCATTTCTAGTGCCTGCCAAACTAACCATGTCCATAAGATGAGAAAAAACCACTTTTGGTTTCATTTCTCTGACATTGCTATTTTTTATTTCTTTTTTCATACTGAATTTCCATATGATGCTGGCTCCAAATCAGTCCATTCCAGTATTTTCTTTGCTGCTTCCATGGTTTTCCCCCCCAGCTTGTGGCAATCTTGTTCCAATCTTTCATAAAATATGATGGCATGTCTGTTATGGCTTATAAGAATGATTCTACCTTTAATTAATTTAGGCTGTCTCTGATTTCTTTTCAGAGTAGCTTGGGGAGAACTGATTGTCCATTTACTCATCCATTTCTATTTCTCTCAGGGAGCACTTTATTTATAGTTTTTCTTCCTATCATAATTCTATTTCATTATTAAAAATATGGAAAAGAAATGAAAATCTAGATGCTTAGCCACTTAGGATGGATGGAATACTTAGGATGGAATACGTAGCCACTTAGGATGGAATACAGAAGCATGCTAATACTATAATGATTACAGTATGACCTGGACCCAGAGATAGCTATTTATTTACACTTTTTAGTATAGTATACCTTCATTACTTGGAAAACCTGGCCTGGAAACTTTTTCAAGGTGAAAATGAATCAGATTTCAGTTCAGTTGTGGGAGTATGGTAGATGACATGTAGAAGTCTCAGGAATTTACTGTTTAAATCTGTAGGACAATATCCATCAATATAAAAAGAAAAGGCATATGAAACAAATTTCCCTTGAGGGACATGGGCAGTAGAGAGATATAAAAAGTTCTGGGAACTTTTTTTTGCATGATTTCATTTGATCCAATGAAGCTTACCCATAAACCATGTTGCTGATTTGTTCACCAATAGGTTCACAATTAAAATAAAATGCCTGGTATACAAATGAATGCATAGGCAGTGGGACTGTATCTGTTGCTAAGCATTTCCACTGCATCCTTGGCATTTTTATTTCATTTTGCATTTGGAATTCACTGTCAATTAACTTTGGAGGACCAAACTTCCATATTATACTTTTAAATCTGAAGGCAGTCTGCTTCTACTTCCTACTACCTTCCTTAATGTGTTATCATATTTTAAATGACTTTAATTATTCTGACCTGTGAAAGATTTTAAGCTCCTCTTTTAGAGAGCAAAGTTCAATGCTCACAGAAGATCCACAACATATTTACATTATTTGAGTGCAAGAATATTAAATGTGCCTTAGCTATCTATTACTCCATCCCAACAGCAAATAAATTATAGGCTGGAAAGGCAATAAACAGCAGAGCAGAAGATTTCAGATACTTAATGAATCTTCTATGCTGTCTCCCAGAATGACCTGCCTGCATCATTATTCCTTAGCTTTCTTAGTCCCAAAGGGTTTGGCTATATCCAATCCAAATGACAGACAAGGTGTTTAAAAACATTAGATTAATTTATACTGTAGTGATTACAGTACCTATTTTTGACTTAGCATTCTTCAGACAAGCCAAACAGATGGGTTCCAGAATAATAATAATAATAAAAAAACAGCTACTCTCAAAATCTCAGATTGATTTTATTTACATTTCCTTGACCTTTGTAAATTGCCTGATTACATCAGTATGGCACAGCTATGCAATGCTGAAGAGAAGAATAGAACCTAAATGAAACACTCATTAAAAAAAGAGTGCTTGAAGAGACCTTGTCAGATGAAATGAGCTCAGAGGCACAGCAGGCTTTAGAGAAGTTCTAATATACCAGGAATATCATTTCTATTCTCAGCTGATTTCAATGAATATTAATACTTTTAATACTTGGAAACTGAGAATAGCCAATATATTAACTGTTTCATCAAATGAAATGAAATAAAATAGCCATGATGCTTAGAAATTCTGGAAGCACCAGTCGCAATATTCTTAGACGCCGCAAGGTGAGGAAGGCTGAAAGAGAATATACCCTTAAATAGTATAAATAGAATTGATCTAGCCAAAATGGAATCTAGTATTAATTTTAAAATTATTTCATGCTGAACTATATCTCAATAATGCTGTATTAGGGACTGGTATGGATATGAAAAAGGGACGCGGTGGCTCAGTGGGTTAGGACGCTGAGCTTGTCGATCAGAAGGTCGGCAGTTTGGTGGGTCGAATCCCGAGTGCCGCGTAACAGAGTGAGCGCCTGTTACTCGTCCCAGCTTCTGCCAACCTAGCAGTTTGAAAGCACGTAAAAATGCAAGTAGAAAAATAGGGACCACTACGGTGGGAAGGTAACAGCGTTCCGTGCGCCTTTGGTGTCTAGTCATGCCGGCCACATGACCACGGAGACGTCCTCGGACAAGCGCTGGCTCTTCGGCTTTGAAACGGAGATGAGCACCGGCCCCTAGAGTCGGAAACGACTAGCACGCATGTGCGGGGGAACCTTTACCTTTACCTTTATGGATATGAAATAGAGATCTAACTCAAGTTTAATCTGTTTTATATTGCCAATTAACTCTGGAGGGACAAACTTCCATATATTATTATACTTTTAAATCTGAAGGCAGTATTTTAGGGAAAATCAAGCTACTGTCACGTGTCTTTCACAAAAATGTGTTTCCATAACCAGTGCTTTTTTTGTAAAAGAAAAAGGTGCCGGAACTCACACATGTCATACAACCCGCCTTGCCTACCCTACAAGGTTCCATCCAAAAAAGGTGCCGGAACTCCGTTCTGGGCATTCTATGACAAAAAAGGCCCTGTCCGTAACCATTCTTAAAATTTTGATCAGAAGCATCAAAAGTACCTAGGCTTCAACTGAAGGAAGCCTCATGCTTTTTGTTTCTATATGCTCTTCTTTACTGCCAGCCTTTTGATCCCCTTTTCTTCCCTCCTCCTTTTGCTGATGATGGATGGGCAGCAAGCTGTTCCTGAATCATCACTAATGTCACCTACTTACTCCCTGTATCATCTTGGAACTTAAAGTGTGAAAATACAGAGCTTCGTAATGTGTATTTTCAGAGAGTCTCAGTTGTATAGCACTATGCCACCTAACTCAAGTGCTTTGCTATATTTAGAGATTCTCATCACAGGCAGATCAACAGGCAGTTGCTGCACTCTAATCTACTGTGAAGGACACTTGGCATAAATCCAGTGCTGCTACTCCTTGCCTTCTTCCATCTCTTAAAAACACTTGACATCACAGGTGGAAGACATAAGATGTTGTAGAAGTCATTGAAGACCATTTTAGAGCAATGTGCCTGACCTTTTAAAGGCTTGCATTAAACCCTTCTTATTTTTCTCATCACACCTTCCAATCTTTCTCTCCTTCAGAAATAAACCTCACTGACTTTCCAAAGGTTTTTTTTTTCTTTAGAAAGAGATCTTTTTGATTTAGGGATTTTCTAGGACCTTGTTCCATTAATATGGGGTTATGGAAAGTAAAACATATTTCGAAGAAAGTAACATTCAAGGAAAAACTGATAAGACTGTGCCTTCTGAACTGGAAATAGCAACACTTGTTAAAATCTGGATGAGGTCATATGCCATAGCAATGTGAATGTGCAGCCTCAGTTTATTCATTTCTATTGTGAAATATTGAATATATTTTGTGTTTATGAGGCTATGGATAAGAAAGCTTTTTTGTTGGGCAGATCTACGTATTTTGAACTAGATTGACAATTTGGGATCACGTGCAAAGTTGGCTTCTGCATACTTAGAATTACAAAATCTTAATGGGGAAATCTCTGTCCCCCATGTTCAGCCTCAGAATAACCTTTTAAGAAGCACAATTACTTAATTTATTTAAAGTATAAATCCATTCCTGGCTACTTGCAAGCTACCTTTCCTTTTCAGCCTAATTTGCAACTTTGTTGTAACTTGTGAAATGCAAACTCTATACCAAGAGTCATATAATACATGTTAGAACTGAGTGAGTGGAATGACATACAAATTATTGTACAAATCAATTTATTTACTTTAGAAAGAGCATGCACTAATAGCACCACATATTTTCTACTCCATGTTCCCATCGAATACTGTATATCCTTCTCCCTTGGTGCCATAGTTTATGTTTGCCAGTTGCTTTTCAACTTTCATTATCAAGGTCCTTTCATATAATTTCTCAATTTGCTCATATGGGACCTAAAATGAATTTATGGAATGGAATCAATTTAGGACCAGAATGATGTTAATAGGAATATTTACCTGATCATCAAAAAGGATTATTACCTGTATAGTTTAGTTTAGGAAGAAACAAGTGCCTCTCATTAAACATCAAATATTTTTTTTAAAATTATGCATAAACATTGTCACATTTTTTTCTGTGATCATTTTTTCTTCTGACAGATGTTCTAGTTTCCAGATATATGTGTATGTTGCATGAACTTAGTGCACATACTTGCACTTTTGGGGTCTTTTAGCATGCACACCAAAAGAAGAGTACTCCTTTGGCTCACCTTTGCTCAGGAAATTCAGGGAGTTGCATTCCAAGGGGGCCTACAGAGCACAGAAGAAGAAAGGCTGCTAGTGTCTAATAATATTGCACACCTGTCAGAGATTAAAGTAAAGGCCTAATTCTGTTTCTCTGGTATTTTCAGAATAGGTATTACTATCTAGACCTTTCTAGTAAATGTGTGTGAAACCAAATGAAACATCATTTCTGCTTCTTGGAAATTTTTACAGTTGGGTAGACCCTTTGTGTGCTAAGAATGTGTCTGACCTATTGATATATTTGTGCTGGATTGGAATGATAAATCTGAGTTCCTTCATGGATGTGAAGTGTAAAGAAAAATAATGTAATATTTTTAATACAAAAGAAACTACTCATTGCTGAACAATTTAACAGGTATTTCATTGCACTGTGAATAGCACAATATTGGCATACAGGCAGAATCAATTTGTTTTCATACCTCTTTGTAAATCTTTTCTCTCCTATAGCCCATGGATGGTCCTTATATTTATGGAACCAATATGCAGAAAGACTATAGGGTTTATAGCTTTTAAGAAAACATCTGCTTTGTAACACTCTCAATCTCATTTTTGCTGGAGCTTCTGCAAACATGCTGTCCTTTCTCATCCCTGGTAATTTATTATTTGCATTCCTTCGTTTAACTTTTAAAAAATTATTCTTTCGCTCTTACAGTGGGAAAGCTTAACGTGACTGCTACAAAAAGTAAGTAGTGTATATTGCATTCTCTTGTTTGCTTTTGGATAGATAACCCATACTTGTCCATCTGAAATGGTCATGTGCTCTTCTAATATCCAGAAGAACATCTTGTGTATTTAAATCAGCATGTGTGGGAAGAGTTAGAATGTGCCAATAAACCATGACTAAGCTAACTTAATCCTGGGTCCTTTAGAGGGAAATTTTTTATTTATTTATTTATTTTAATTCCATTTATATCCCGCCCTTCTCCGAAGACTCAGGGCGGCTTACAAGCTTAGCAGTAGCCTTCATTCTATGTATATGCCTGCTTATTAGGGCTTTTGCCCCCCCCAGCGGCATTATTACAAAGTCAGCTTAATTGCCCCCAACAATCTGGGTCCTCATTTTACCTACCTCGGAAGGATGGAAGGCTGAGTCAACCTTGAGCCTGGTGGGATGCGAACCTGCACTAATTGCAGGCAGCTGGTGTTACTTAAGGAGGCATTAGCTCACTGCACAGGATTCCATATCACAAGGAGATTTGAAATGTTGGTTTCAAAGGTCCTCCTCTGAAGATAATCAGGCTGTATAAATGGATGCAAGAGCAGGACAGAAACTAGTTAGTGCTACTCTCTTCTGCTCTTCTAAGTTGATAAAACGTGTGAGGCATTTCTCTGTATGTTGGCAATGAATAAAATATATTAATATTAGAGATACTGAAATTGAGGGCAGAGTTAAAGGTAAAACTGCATGTTTAAATATTTCTGGGCTATTTTTATTTTCTTTCTTTCATGCCTTATGTTTCTTAGTCATATGTGGGAGAAGCTGCTCCTGATCATGCATGATCTTAAGTCCATAAGATATATTTTAGCGAATTAACAGAACATGGGTATATTAGGAAAACAGCTTCCTCTCTTACATTTTTCTCTTCCTTCCAGACACTCGGTATAACCCCATGTTGTGTTAACTGCCAACTGTAGCATTTCAGGTTGCAAATGGGAGCACATATGATTGAACTCTCTTTTGTTTTTAAAACAAGTCCTCTAAAGACAATTCATTTGAATGATTTGGGGCTAATCTATCCCCAGTACATTTTGAAATTATTTCAACCTCTGTTTCTGTGTCTGCTTACCTTTGCCTCCATCTGCGTAACTCTGTCTCAGTTTACTGTCTCTGGGCTTTATCCATTTTCGTCTCCATCTCTGCCTCATTTATATCATCAATTTCTGGATCTATTATCCAATCTGTGTCTGCAGCCTGAAGGGATGCATCTGAGACACAAACTGATGAAACTGAAGCAAGGCTAATGGTCTGCTCTATCAGGGGTTTGAACAGAGCTCCTTTGGACCTGAGGGAGGCCTTTCAGATGGAGCTCGTTGACCTGCATCACATCAATGTATTCTCACTCCTAGATCCAGAAAGGATCTGTCTCCCTCCTCTACAGAATACAGCCATGCACATACAAGACCCTTCCCTCAGAAAACCCCCTGCAATCACCCTTAGATCTATTTAACTAGGGTAGAAAGCTCTGGATGAACGCTAAAGGCAGCAAAGAGTTTTCAGTCTCTTTCAGCTGCCACCACTTCCCCTTCCACTTTGTCCTTCAGGAGCACAAGAAAAGGAAGAGAGCACCCAGGAGCAATCGACATGGAAGCTTCCAGAGACTCCAATGGCTCTGTTTCTTGTACCTGTTGCAGCAGCCACAGCAGTGTTAGTGCCTCTTCTGTCACTCACTCTGCCTTCCTTTATGACTGTCAAGCAGCTGTTCAGTTGACAACTGGGTGTGGCAGCAAAGAGTCAGAAAAAAGCTGACTGGGTTCCATCTAATTACTGTCGAATATAGCAACCCAGATAGGATAGCCTTAATCACCTTGCCTGGTCTAATTGAAGGTGTGGGCTAAAGCAACAACTGGAAGACTGATGGACTCCCCTTTGTTAAATGTACAGCATTACTCTTCATCTAATTATCTATTTTAAAATTGCATGGGCTGCTATTATATGGAGGAATGCATCCCAATCTGAAGCTGGACAAATGCATCAAATATATACATGTCAAGGTTCCCCTGTCCAATTATATCTGACTCTAGGGTGCAGTCCCCATCTCCGTTTCTTGACCGAGGGAGCCAGCATTGTCTGAAAACATTTTCTTTTTTAATTATTATTATTTTTATAATATATTTTATTATTTTTTAACATGGTCACCTTAATATTCGGTAAACAGTGTGTTGTCTGGTTTTACATTTAAAAACATTTGCTAACAATTGGTTTCTATGATCTATAATCCACATAATAGCTTTACTTGATTTCCTCTTCTTCCCATAATGTTCACTTTTACCAACCTTAAGTTAATAAATTCTTATTGTTTTGATAAATAACAGTTGAATATAATTTTTCCCAATATTTCCACAAATAATAATCACATCAATATAATATTTCTTTTCTATCTAGTCATTCTGGTTGCCTCATCGTAGATCCTGTTTACAGTTCTTGTTTACATTTGTTTTTCCCACAATATTCAAGACATTCTTACTGGTTAAGATTTTCTCAAAGTTAATTATATTTAGATATTTGATTCTATTTTTTCTCATGTAAACCATCTCATAACTTTTACCTTACATAAGGAATAAATAAGACTAAAAAAAGAGAAAAAAGAACAAGAGTAAAGAGGGATAAAAAGATAGTATACTACTGAAAGTCCATGTTTCCCCTAAGCCAATACATATTTATTTCCAAAAATTTTCCATTCTTTTTACCATATTTAATCTTTAAATATTCCATTTAATAAATCTAGTCATCTGGTCTTTTAACTCTTATTCAAAACATTCTTTTTCAATTCATTGTAATTTTCTTAAAATCAACCACATTTAAATATCTAAAATATGTCCTTATAAATAAGCCATTCTAACTCTTTTATATTACTCATATCAAGAAATAAGATAAGAAAAGAGAAGAAAGAGAGAGTACTATGTTATTTGAGGGACTCCTCATTCTTAAAGTAAAATTCATATCCAAAATCTTTCTATTACTTTAACTATATTCAAACAGGTGTTTCTTTTTTAAATATTCTCTCTGATAAGTCCCATCATCTATTTTCTTAATTTTCACTTTGGCCTTCTTCTTTTTCCCCAATATCTTTAATCAATATATTCTGCTGAATCAAAGAGTCTTTCCATATTGTTGTAGGTATCACTGTAGTTATAAAAAATAAGTCAAGTACAATATCTTTGTAAGAGGCATTTGCTCTTTCATGTTCGTTTGAAAATCTTTTTCTTTCTTGTTCTCTCTGTATCTCTTATCATTTTTTTTTGTCTCTCTAGTTCTAGTGGTGTTCCTGACGTCTCTGTAATCCATTTTGACTAGTCTTTTTTTCTTATCCTCAAATTTCTCTTGTGGCATAAGTTGTCTTTTCCAAAACCAATATTTCTTGTAATTTTTTCCCATTTGGGTTAAATCATACTTCTTTGTTGTGTTAAGTTCCATCTTTGAGTCTCTATCCTCAAATTTGTGTTCAGTTATCTGTTTTATCTGCTCCTTCTCTATTGTTATTTCCTGGGAATTTTTTGTTGTAAAGTTAAATTGGAGATGAATTGGTTTATGTTTTCAAGTTACTTTGGATTTCTTTGTGGTTTGAAGTCATTGTTTGAATTAGTTGCAGCATCTCATATGTCTCCTCTTCAAACATATTTATTTTTTCTTGATAAGTTCTTTCTGCAAGTCTCTGATTTTCCATAGTGGTCAAGAATCAAGGTTTTATTTTCTTTGCAAATAGCTTTAGAGTCACAATTTAGTAGATATTTATAATCCAAAAAGGTTCAAAAAGGTTTCCTGAAGTTTATAATCCTCTCTTTGTTTGCAACCCAAATTGTTTTCTTTTTTGTCACAGCTGTTCTCTGTTGTTATAGCTTTGAATATCACAAGCACAGATCAGTTTTTTTCAAATTATCAAACTAGAAAATTGCCTTTAAAATAAGAATCTTAACCATTCAACAATTCCAAATGTATCCAAATTTAGGTTTTATATTCATTTCATTTCTGTATGTTTTACTCCTACATAAAAGGTTTAATTTGCCACTTCTGATAGTAAAAGGGTGGGACAAAAATCCCCCTCCTTCACGTTCAGAGGTTTTTTGCTTCTTGGGATTTTTTTTTCCAGGAAAGTTAATAAGTAGGATAGAGAAAATTGATGATCTTACCCAGATTCAAACGCGCTGTTTACAATCAGCTTAAAATAGTGCTTTTTAACTTTGGTTGCTTGTAGCTTGGGCTAGACTCTGTTGGTTTCTGGAAGGCTTCTCCTGGACCGATGGGCTCAACTGTCATCTCTCTGTGGGCTGCGGGACTTCCTTCCTTCTTTGCCGCTTCTTCGGGGTGGCTTCTGGCTCATTTAGGGTCCCCTAACAGGAAGAAATTCAGCCAAAGGACAAGGAGTCCCGAAATCCCTTGGCTGCTGTGCTACTGCGCAAGACTGAAAGTCCATCTGAACACATTTTCTATGGCATGTGGCCAGCATCGCCATATACCAAGGTGCACAAAATGTTGCTATCTTCCCACAAAAGTAGTACCTATTAATCTACTCACATTGGATGCTTTCAAACTGCTAGGTGGGCAGGAGCTGAGGCAAGAACTGAAGCTCACCCAATTACACGGTGCTCGGTTCACAAACGCGGGCTGTCAGTTTTCCATCTGACAAACTCAGCATCTTTAACCACATTTACTTTCGGAAAAGAATCAAAGAGCACATATGAATTTTGAACCTGAGGTTTTGGAGAGGTCATATCCCATCCAGCATAGAACTATAGATTGCTAGGATCACCTATTCCTTATGTGGATGAAGTTTAAATGCATTTGCCCTCATCCACTTCATTATAATATCAGATATCTATATCAGATGGTTGGATCTATATGGATGAAAAAGAGAGACATAGAGAGGATTATCACCAAAATGTAGAAGTATCAAAGCTTTAAAACCTGGATAGTTTCCTAGTGTATTTTATTATAGACATTAAATAGAGTGGACACTAGAGAGATTGAAGGATCACTTTCTGAGACCACAATGTGAAGACTGACCATTAAAAAAAATGCCTCTAAATTCTATCCCAGCCAAATGTTCTGATCATCAGATATAATGGCTGATCACATTGAAATCCAATGGTGCTCAAATTTTGCTATCAACCTTAAAGAACCAAAAAAATAGTATTTGTGCCCAATTATGATCACAGATGATCAAAGTTTTCTATCCCTAATAAGGTAAATACTAAGCCCAAGCGTATCAAAATTATCCTGGGACATCCAGAAATTCATTTATCCCTCCATTCAAATATCTATCAACTGCACTGCATAGTATGGCATTAGTCTACTTAAAAAAATACCCTTCTGAAGTTGTTTTTCCTAGCATTCCCCCACTTCTGTATGAAATCTTTTTCTTCCATTAAAATAAATAAGCTGTTGACTAGGCAACATTTTGTGCTGTTTATTTTATTTTTAGACTCAGAGGTATTTTATTTCTCCAAGTGCAGAAGGAGAAAAGGTTCTGTCATTTTGACTACTAATTCTTGAATAAAAATGCACTCTGAAATAATTTCCTTTTAAATTTATTCTTTAGAAGTGGAAAAAGGAAAAAAGGTGGTTCAAGAAAAGAAAGCTATTCCACAAGTTATAAGAAAAGGTAGGGTATTTATTATTTTAAAATAAAGCAATTAATTTGCTTCAGCTTTAAAGGGTTGTGCTCTGCCTATTGTATTTAAAATGAAACCAATTAATTACCTTTTGATTTATATCTTAGAAGAAGAGAGGAAAAAAGTAACTGCTGAGAAGAAAGGTATTCCTGAAATTAAAAAGAAAGGTAAGTTTATTTGCATAACTATTGCATTACTAGATTGATGCTGATTTAAATGTATTATATAGGTAGAGGTTATTTCTGAAGTATCACAAATTTGAATCAAATAATCAAGTAGTCATAGAATCACCACTTTAATCAGATGGAGATTAGAATATATGTGGATATATGTGCTGCTCGTGAAAGAAAGAATGAAGCTTCAATTGCACAATCAGAACTGCCATTTTGACCTTTTTTGACCAAATTCCATGGACATCTCTATAGCATATGGAAGGAGAGGATCAGGCTGAGTCCAAGGGTGGGATTAAATGCATCATCACTCTGGGATCCTATGCCCCTGAAAGACCTAAGTCCAGCCCTCCCTTGAAGTCTATTAACTTTTCACTGGTGTGAATTTACCTTGACCATGAGTTGATAGTTCAGTCCTAGGCAGCAGCAGATATTTGTCTCCTAGGGTACAAACAAAAAATATCTGCTGTGAACTCCGTGTAGGTATCAGGAAGGGCAGCCGGCCAGTAAACACTCAGTTCTATCCACTCGCTCTAACTTCACCCTGAATTAAAGGATACAGGGTCGTAAAAAGGGAGTTTTTATATGCATAGGGAAATACAAGTGCATTTGAATATTAATTATTTTGCTTTATATTCTGTGGAACATTTCCTAAACTATTCTGTGGGGGATAACAATTTAAATGAAAGAATACATACATTCTTCATGAAGTGTAAACTAAATGCCTGCTGAGACAGAACGTTAAATTATGGCTGTTTTTTGTTGTTGAATGAACAGAACGAGTGGAGCCTTTTTTTCAGTTTATTCAATAGTATTCAGCTACTTCTGTCCGTCTGATCCAAAGCCATGTTTTTCATATTTTAGAAGTGGGAGAAGGAAAAAAGAAAATTCATGAGAAGAAAGATGTTTCTGATACTCAAGCAAAAGGTATGCTTTTGGAAGGTGATGTTTTTTTTAATCATTATCATGATAGTTTAAATATAAGGGATTCATGTATGCACGGAGATCTCATTACACATTGCATTCCCCATTAGAAGTGCTGTAATCTGTACAGATTACTGAATCTCACAGATGTCGGTGAGCATCTGCCAGGTACATAACATTTTTTACTTTTGTCATTGACCAACAAAATTTACTATCAAAATTAGAATTAAAGCCATCTCACTGTCCTAATATAAGAATAACTAAAATATAAGGAAATAGCACAGATATAAATTTAACATTGGACCATGATATTGATGCCATTAAGATAATAAATGCATAACCTATGAATGCAGTGCTGCATAAATCTATGTATCTGGTATACTATTACACATACAGAGAGACCGAAGTAAATAACAATAACATAGACGTAGAGAGATATATGGAATAGTGGTGAATATCGATAGCTCAGGTGTAGGATGGGGGTGAAGTTTCGTTCTCTGAGCTTGTGGGTTGGTTTCTGAACATTTCATTACCAGGCCAGGCTACCATCTTCAGCTCCAAATATGTTCAGGTTTGTACTGAATTCAATATTCAATCATTTAAAATAAGAACATATAATTTTCACATGCTTGGCTGAAGTAGATGCTTTACTTTTCCAGAATAAGAAACATCTTTTTTTAAAATTAATTTTTAGGGAAAAAAGAAGGAAAAATGAAAACTCCTGAGAGGGCAATACTCTCTGTAGTTAAAAAAGCAGGTAAGAAATATATTGTTACTCCCTTCAGTGATTATTATCCGAGTGTATTTTTCAGATTTTTAAGTTTACTGGGTAACTATGCAAATGCTGATTTTTAAAAATGTTCTGAATTTGGTGGATTATATTTTTATAAAAAAATGATTTTTATTCCAGAGTTACATTGTCCCTAAAGTTGACTTTTTAACTTTGTACTTTTTTGTTTTTATAGTATTCACTATTATAAAATGATTACATACTTATATCTATGGCATAAAATTATTTCAATATTTTCTTATTACAATATGAAAAGGTATTTTGCCGGCAATTTTTCATAGTAAAAACTAATGATAATTAGTCAGGGCTCTTACATGCATGAACAGTTCAAAGAAATTAATATTTGTAAAATATAAGTATTTATACACAATAACAAAATATGTTGTTATTCCTTGGCAGCACAAGGAAACAACAGCCAACAACTTAATAGCTGGCCATCAACACCCTAATCAACAATAAAAAGCCACACCAAACCAGGCACCACATCAATACTACACATAGAAGTGCCCAAAGCACACATTCTGGTAGAGAGAAGTTCCTTGAGGATGGGCTCCAGCATAAATCTGAAAGCTCAGAAGACTAAACCTCTGTTCTTGGTGACCAACCCAGATTAGATCTTGGAAGGTCCAATTATTCTGGGATGCACAGGCCTAATTGTTGGTTGATGTTAATTGCCACAAGAATATTCCACCTGTATTGTAGGTCCTGCCCTGGCTTCCTGTTAGTTTCTGGATACAACTCAAAATGCTGTCCATACCTAAAAAGTCCTATGTATATGGCTTGGGACGAAGGTACTTACAGGATTGCTTTTATCAACCAGAATCCATCAGATACTCTTGAACAAACTGGGGATGACCCTCCATTTCTGGGAAACTTGTGGAGCAAAGAATTGTAGGTGATGATTTTAATGGCAGCTCTACAATATGGAACAATCTTCCATTATAGTTTTAATTAGCATAAAGTTTTTTAAAAAGAGTTATCCTGAAGGACCTATGTATAATAATAGGATGCTGAAGGTGGTTTGACTTTATAGTTCTATGGTTTTATTTTATTCAGGTTTAGTTTCACCATGGCATTTTAAGCTTGATGGTGGTCTGGTTTGTGTTGCTTTTAACCTCTGTAAACACTGAAGGCCTGTGTGATTGTAGCAACAATAAAATCCGATAAAGAAACTTATTAATATTTAATACACCTGTGTAGTCCCACATCTCCAGAGGTATTTCCAGGCAATGTAAATTGAGGAGAGAAATTGTTATGCATTCCTCTGTAAAGAATTTGGTCAGTATATATGAAATTATTATTTTGTCGTAAAGTCAGCCAGATGCTCAGACTGTATATGGCATTTTTGTCTACCTATCACATTCTTCCCAAGGACTGAGATGTTGTTGTTGTTGTTGTAGTTATTATTATTATACATGCAATAATGTAAAATCATAGCTGCCAGTTATTTAATTGTTGTTAGCCTTCATACTCATTGACTTCTTCACAAGATTATTATTTTAGATCACTCTGAAAATACAGAATTTTAATTATGATAAAATAGTTGAGCTATTTTTTTGCTGCTGAGTTTATGGGTGAAATTTATAAACAAATAAGCTAGCATATTAATATGTAAGCAATAATAATGCATAGCTACCAGCTTATGTAATGTAAGATGTGTTGATGGGAATGACTCAGCAGTCTGTGTCTCTTTAAGAACCTTTGTATAAAGAGAAGGCTCTGCTGATGTATTCTCTTTCTTCCAGTTCCTGCTGTAACTAGTGTTTGTTGGATCCTGCTGTATTAGCACATATATGTATATTGTTCCTGGTGTATGATATTGTAGATAGTGTAAGATAAACCATCATTTAATATAGACCACTGTTTTCTGTGTTTACTCCTGAGTTATCTCGCATAATAGGACTGTGCAGGCTCTGACAGAAACATTTATTTTCATGCAAAAGCAACTTAGAACTCTTGAGTTATCAGTTGTGAATCCCTAATTTATTTAAATTCAAATTATATTATATATAAATACAATATTTGCAACCTTCTTTGCTACATAAGGAGCTTTGGTGGCGCAGTGGTTGGAATGCAGTACTGCAGTCTAACTCTGCCCACTGTCAGGAGTTCGATCCTGACCACCTCAATAATGACTTAGCCTTCCATCCTTCTGAGATTGGTAAAATGAGGACCAGATTCTTGGGAGCAATATGTTGGCATTGTAAACCACTCAGAGAGTGATGTAAAGTTCTAGAGTGGCATGTAAGTCTATCTTAATTTAATCTTTAAATGCATGAAAACAAAACTATAATAACTGCTTGTTTCTTTCTGGTTATTGAAAACTCAGATAAAAATATGAAAAGTTGTGGTTAAAAGGGCTTCGCTAAACTTTACAGAATAGATCAAAAGGCCTTGGTGCATATTGCTGATCATTAAATATAATCCACTTGCATAATGTTAACTGTATCTTTTGAATTCTGCAGTCTTTCTTATAGTTGTATCTGTTCTTTTTCTTAAATTTCTTAACACTGGTTTTACAGAAGATTTATTTATTTAATGTATATATTGGTCCATCTCACATGCATGTGACACTGGGCAGAATACACAATTAAAACACAACTAAAGAATATTGTTTATCCATTAAAACAATTAAAAGCTACATTAACAAAAGGCAGAGAAGAATGCAGTCAAACTTATACCAGCCATTTAATAGTCTATATGTTTCCATGGGATCCCCAGTCCTGATGACCAAACCAAGTTTTCAGGGCCTTCCAGAAAATCAATAAAGTTGAGGCAAATCTCAACTTTTTGAAAGGGTGGCTGCTACATCAGAAAAGGCTGTCCTCTTGGCCCCCACCAAATGATGCTACTTGGGTGAAGACCCTCAACATGCCCCCTTGATGAGGCAGAAAGATGTAATTGGGATGAGGCGATCTCTCAGATAACCTGGCCCTATGTCATGTAAGGTTTCAAAGATCACAGCACCTTGAATTGGATCCAGAGGCAAATTGGTAACCAATGCAGCTCATGGCGCAGACGTGTAACACACCTAACTGCAGGCATCAGTACATTTTGCACCAGCTGAAGCTTTTGGATACTCTTCAATGGGAAAATGTACAGTGTATAACCCCATGTATAGTGTATTACAGTAGTCTATCTGAGAGGTGATTAGGACATAAATGACTGACAGGAAAAGTTGTGACTGGCACACAACTTGAAGCTGTGCAAAAGTCCTCCTGGCCATGATGGTCACTTGCACCTCAGACAAGAGCTTAACAGGGACAAAGGTGTATAGCTGGATATTTTCAGCATATTAACGATGCCTTACCCCACAATGATGAATAATCGCACCTGGTGGGTTCATGTAGACATTAAACAGAAATGAAGAGAGCACTATGCAGCAGGTGAGCTGGTACAGTAGCAACAGCCCCAACTGATCCTTAGAGCCCAAATTAATGATTGGGGTCTCACAACTTAATGAACAGAGTCTTAATGCTGCCCATCCACATATAAGCCCTTGGACAAAAGAATGAGCCAGACTGAAGTTTCTCACAAGGATGGAACTTGCTCTGTATTTGTTAAAATGATGCTAACAATTCTAAATTTGTATCTATACATCATAGCTTGCTACATGCAGTGCTGCAATTCTATTGTTCTCATTTTGCACATCTGTTTTCTTTTTTCCAGTAAGAATAATTGGTTATGCCAGGTAGCAGTAGATTCTGACTTTCAGAATTCTTGTGGGAGAATCAGTTAGTTCAATGTATTTCACAGTAAAATGCAAAGGGGGGGGGGTGTTTGTTAGATTTTATTCTCCCGTTCCTCTTCTCTTGTCCTTACACATGTATTATTGTTGCATCTTTCAAGATTAAAAGGGATGAGTTTTGTGTATGTCTGGCTATGTCAAACATCTAAATAATATATTTTATATTCATTATGGTTAAAAACAGGTGGGTTGTAAGATAGAAAATATTTGATGTTTGTTTACTTGTTCAGTACAGCATTTACCACTCTTTCTCCAGAAATCAAAGTGCTGCACAGTAAGGTTTCAACTCCATTCCGATTCTGATGGGATCAAAGGTAAAATGAATAGAGCCCCCTCCCAATAAAAACACTCCCAAACTAAGGATATTAATTGCATACATCTTTTCACTACACACCTAGGTATATTACACCAAGGTGTGCAGTACGTACCTGTACATAACTCCCAGATGCATAGTAACAGATGACTTGGACCTTCCTTCCTTCTCTTTTGTGTTATGTGGAAATCATGAGACTTTTGTTGCTGCAGGAAATAAATCAACATCAGGTAGGACAGAGCAAAATTTGCCCAATTAAGCACTGAAATTGTGGAGGGCAGCAAAAGTTATATAAGCAATGCAGTGAAACTAAGGATTACAACTACATCAGAAGAAAAAGGAAAAAATTGAAAAGTAAGGAAATTCCAGGAATAATGGAAAATAATATGCAAAGATGGGCATAATAAAAGGCAAAAAAAGGTAAAGGTCTATTGGAGAAGCCCAAAATATGGAAACTAGGGCATGAATAGACCTGAGAACTGTACAGAAACGATCCCATTCCAGAATTAATGATATGCATGAAGGTTTGATCACTGGACTACAGCCAAAGAGTCTGGAAGAAAGGGAGGTTAATGGGCCCTGGAAAACATTGCTTCATCAAAGCTGCAGGAATTGATGAAATACCAGCAGAACTATTTAAAATGTTAGATGATGATGATGCCATTAAAGTGCTTCATGTGGTTTGGAAGTAGCTGCTGAAAACATAGCAGTGGCCTAACAGAAAAGATCAATACCCAAAAGGGCAGCACTAAGAAATGTTCAGACTAGTGAGTAGTTGTGTTTAATTCACATGCCAGTAAGATAATCCTCAAGATGCCGCAAACCAGAATTCAACAGTGCATGGAATAAAAACTGGCAGAAGTACAAGTCGCATTCAGAAGAGGCAGGGTCACTCAAGATGACATTGGTAACTTCTGACGGATAATGGAAGAGGGAGAGGAATTCTAAACAGGCATACTATGCTAGCGTTGCTAATTATTCAAAGGCTTTTGTGACTGTGTAGCTCTGTCATGCACCAGTTGTGGACAACCCTTAAAAACATGGATATAGGCTACTTCATCTGCCTCTTGAATAATTTATATGATCACCAGAAAGCAACATTTATAATGGAGGACATAAATAGATCGGAATCAAGGAAGAAACATACCAAGTCTATACACCATCTCTTTATTATATGCAGAATTTATCACAAGAAATACTGTCCTAAAAGAAGCAGAAATTGGAATTATATTTGCTGGAAGGGACATCAGAAAGTTCAGATATGCTAATGATACCGCTTTAATGCCTGGAAACAAAAGGAGATAAGCAAGGTGGAGATAGGGAATATCTTGTTCAAAGATACTGCACAACCTGGCTTGCCATTCACCAAGTAAAAAAACAAAAAAAAACCAACCCCAAGATTATGTCAATAAGAAAAGCCAGTGAAATGTAAAGTAGATGGAGAAGTGGAAACTTATTTTCAGAAAGTCATGGGAATGATCATCATAGCTATGAATGAAAAGAAATTCCAGTAAAAAGACTATGAGAAATCTAGACAAAATATTAAAGTAAAGAGAAATCACACTTATAGCAAATATACTGATTGCCAAGGCCATTGTTTTCCAGTTGAAACATATGGTTGTAAAAGCTGAACCATCAGAAAAACCTGAAGGAAGTAAAATGAAGCTTTTGAGTTGTGGTACTGGAGAATATGGTTGAAAATACCTTGGACCATAAGAAGAACAAATAATCTGGTAGCAAGATATAGTAAAAATAGGTAGCAAGATATAGTAAAATCAGACTGTAGGTTAGAATACTAAGCTGTGGCTGCTTGTGGCCTCCCAGGTGCATTGGGTCACAGAGGATACCCAAAGCTTCCAAGTCTGTGACAACTTTGTATGCACTGCTGGGCCCTGTCAAGACTTCTGGGGTGCATTGGGGTAGAGAACAAACTGAAAATCTCCAGGGTGATAGCAGCTCAGGCCTGTAGTCGGCTTTAGCCTCCTGGGTGAGGGAGGAGGGAAGGAACAGGCCTGAGCCTACTGGGTCTGGTGGTTTCTGCATCATGAAGATATAAGCTCCATTTCTGCACCCTATGCAAGGGTATCATCTCCCCTCCATCCCATTTAACCAATTATCAGAGTTATCAGAGTCCTGATCAACACCACCCTGTATAGTCAGCAACGTCTAGCGGAGTAAAATCCACGGGGACACCTTTATCTTTTAAAAATCTTTTTTATTAAGTTAGGGCAACTATACCCAGGTCTCAAGAATCTTGGATGAACGCTACAAATCTCTTAACTTTTGGATGCCACCTATTGGTTAGTTTGAATTTTGCATTCTAGTTATGATAGCCTACCATAAATGTTGCATTATCCCTAAGAAGTACTTTATACTAAGTCAGTGGTGGCTAACCTATGGCACGCATGCCAGAGGCGGCACCCAGAGCCCTTCCTGTGGGCATGCGTGCCATTGCCCCAGCCCTGCCTCCCGCCCCGGGTGCAACCAGCTTGGAGCAGCACAGCCAAGGACATAGCAGCTGGGCAGCAGGGACAAGACTCCTGCCTCATGCCCCTTTGCATGCAGATGATGCTGCGGGGTGCGGGTGGATGGTGTGGCTGCCATGGCGCTGCAGGGCTGCCTGGGTGATCTGCTGCGGCAGGCTTTGGAGGCAGTGGGTGGCCCTGCAGGGGGGCGGGGTGGGGGCGGAGCAGGGGGTGGAGTGGTTTTGGGGCAGTGAAGGTTTGCCATCACTGTACTAAGACATGACAAGTTGATTCATTGATTGGCTTGGGAGTTTTTCAATTTTACTCTCTCAATAAAGAAAAAAAATCAACCAATCATGTATTTTCTACAACAATGTCTCAGTCAGAGAAAATAAGCCATTCAGAGAGAGCATAGCAACTCACCTGTGTACAAACTGAAAGAATAAATTAATATGTCTAAATCTCTGCCCCCCCCAATCCTTTGATTCATCCCAGTTGACTGAAAAAGTTTCCCTGCAATGTTTCTTTTGAAGGGGGAAATACTTGGTAGAGGGAATTTCTCTCCCAATAATTGAAACGCCACCTATGGAAAAGTATGCTGGAGAGTTATAAAATTGACATCCAAACCTGCATTCATCAAACGGCTTACTTCATAATGGCTTCTCAGAATGGGATTACAGCATTAGGGAGTAATTCAAAAGTCACTTATCAGTCTCTTGATTCCAGCAGGAGTACATAAATATGCATGAGCAGTGAATCATCCCCTCAGGTTGCCTTTCTGAATGCACATTTGCAGAAATAAATAGTAATGCCAATGTTTTCCTTGGAACTTGATATCAATAGTATGCTGGGAATAATCAAATTGTGCCATACCAAGAAAATGCAAAGCCCAATAAATAATAAGGGTTTTTAACAAAAGTGAGACAGATAATGCATATTGTTGAAACTGGTATCAGTGACTATCATAGTATCTAATGTGGAAAGCAGCTGTGTTAAATTCAAGTTAACATCCATTTAACTGTTTTGGTGGAAGGATCTAACTCATGGCTTTTCTCTGTACTTAAAAAAAGCCCAAGCCTTAAATGAGAATATTAGCTCCAGGAAAATAAACATTTGACTTGATAGCATGGGTTTGCCAAACTAAAACCTGACGGGACTGTGTGAATGGAGATCGGGCTTTCAGATCAGTCACCCTACAGTTGCTTAATATTCAAAAGATTTATTTTTTTACATTTGGTGTGGAAAATCTTATTTGCTTATAATAACATGATCTTATACTTCATGTTAATGTAGTTAATTAAATGCAGGAGTGAAGCATTAGTTTATGATTGATATGCATTTTGCTTCATATAGAAACTTGCAAAATGTACTTTTCCAAATCTGAAAAGCATTCTAGAAATTGAACACTACAATCAACATTCTGCTATTTATTTTACCATTTTCATTATTCATTATACAAGGTTGAGAAAAGGCAAATGTAATGGCTTCCTCTTTTCGTGGTGTTTCTCCGTAAGCATGCAAACTGCAAAGATGGCATCGGTAGTACTAGCACCTTTGACAAAGTTGCATTGATTGGTATTGATTTTTACAATGTAGGATGCTGCATTTGATTGCACGAGATGGCCTTTGTTGATCCAAAAAACAGACCCTACACCAGCAAGAAAAAAAATTGGATGCTGATGATAATATGATGATGGTGGTGGTGGTTTTCATTACTCATTGTAAATGTTACAACCTGTGTTTCAGCTCTGCTATGCTTCTTCAGTTGGGTCAGTGCAAGGTTAGGAAACTCAACACCGGAATTTTTCAAAATGTGTAGAAAGATTTGGTACATTGAAAAGTCTCACAACATATCACCCTGGGTGAAAACACTATTGGACAATTTTAAATAAATTGCCTCCTACCCGTGAGAAGATTTTCAAAAATGTGTGTGTGGGGGGGGGGGCGAATAAAGAGAGCAGGATAAAGCTGGAAGGCCACCAGTGTGGCTGTGTTGATGTTCTGTCCCTGCCAGGACCTTGGAAATGTTTGAGCATTCTGAGATCAGATGCCTCTGCTAAACTTTACATTCTGTCCTACAGATTATGCCTCACTATAAAAGGATAAAAAGGTAAAGGTTCCCCCGCACATGTGTGCTAGTCGTTTCCGACTCTAGGGGCCGGTGCTCATCTCCGTTTCAAAGCCGAAGAGCCAGCGCTTGTCCGAAGACGTCTCCGTGGTCATGTGGCCGGCATGACTAGACGCCAAAGGCGCACGGAACGCTGTTACCTTCCCACCGTGGTGGTCCCTATTTTTCTACTTGCATTTTTACGTGCTTTCGAACTGCTAGGTTGGCAGAAGCTGGGACGAGTAACAGGCGCTCACTCTGCTACACGGCACTCGGGATTCGACCCGCCAAACTGCCGACCATCTGGTCAACAAGCTCAGCGTCCTAACCCACTGAGCCACCGCGTCCCTTATAAAAGGATACAGAAGCTCTATTTGGGCAACATCCTCAGGCAATTCCAATCACATGAGGGCATGAGGAAGACTGTGGCTGGCTCCACCTCCTCTGTTGCACCAAAGTGTTGGAGAGACAAGGTCTAAGCAGGGAGAGTAGTCTATACATGGAGGCTTTCAGCACACTTTAGAAACATAATTGCTTGGGATTCTTACTCAGATTTTCCCCCTCCACACATGGAAAGCAATGGGATCAGGTGGCAGGAATATCATTGTATATGTAAGAAAATATATGAATCTAATTAGAAGTTTAGGAATAATCTAGTTGAAGACTATTATATGATTTAGAGTAAAATAATGTATGTTTTTGTTTTTGCAAGTCGTTATGAGTCATTCTTCAGATGGATCTGTCCAAACAGAGAATTCAAATGAACCCTGCAGACACAGTTTTTAAAAATGTAGCATTAAAAGTTATAGCTACCCATGCCCCCGCACATGCGTGCTAGTCGTTTCCGACTCTAGGGGCCGGTGCTCATCTCCGTTTCAAAGCTGAAGAGCCATCGGTTGTCTGAGGACATCTCCATGGTCATGTGGCCGGCATGACTAGACGCCAAAGGCGCACGGAATGCTGTTACCTTCCCACCGTAGTGGTCCCTATTTTTCTACTTGCATTTTTAGGTGCTTTCGAACTGCTAAGTTGGCAGAAGCTGGGACGAGTAACAGGCGCTCACTCTGTTACGCGGCACTCAGGATTTGACCTGCCAAACTGCCGACCTTCTGATCGACAAGCTCAGCGTCACAGTTTTCTCTTTTGAAATGCTGACTTGATAGCATTTTTAAGCTGACTATAATTGCCGTGTTTGCTCATCGGATTAGTGTAGTATATAATGAAATTTTCAATTAATGTGTGTTCATAGTAACAAGGTATGGTGGGTTAGGTTTTCATTTTCCTGAAAAACATGTGGCTGTTGCTGGATATATTATTAGCTTTTCTTTGCAGGCATTTTGGTGGCAAAAAGGAAAAAAAAGAAATCAATGAACACAAAAGTACAAACAGTGTTTGTGACAGTATTAGAAATCTTAGAAATTAATTAAAACTCCTTCGTTTTTTTTCTCATTTTTATGCATGTCACTTATGAGTGCAACATTGCTAAATTATTATTTAACTACAGCCATATGTTTCTTTCCTCTTTGTACACTATCTTGAAATTAGAAGGGTTTTTTATATTTGTGTGTGTGTGTGTGTGTGTGTGTGTGTGTGTGTGTGTGTGTGTGTATATGTGGTAAGAATTTAACTATCACATGCGTGACCAAGAAATAGAAACAAAGAGGCAATTAGATGCATAGAGAAAATTGTTATTTCCTGTTTGAAGTCACTCATAGGAGATAACTAGTTTATCCTTTGCCATATTTTCCCATATTTCTGATGGTTTCATATACATTTCTATGGGGAAGAATGAAGTGATATTGCATTTATAATAATAGAAATAGTAACTGTAATAGTAATATCTTGCCATGAGTGAAGTATGAGTAGCAACACTTGGCAGCCACTAAACACTTATCTTAGAATAATATAAGGAACATTGCACTGCTCCTGAGAAGTTTGTAATTGAAAATACTGAATGGAAAACCTATAGAGAGAGATAAAGATAAGTTATTAAGGAAAGGATGCGAGCAAATGCTATTTCTATTTCGAATAGAACATTTTAGTTACAGTTGGGAATGGCAATAAACAGATTTTTCTGCCAAAATTCGACAGAGCATGCTAGGGTTTGCCAGAGGCTTAAGTAGGATGCTAATGAGCTTGGTTTTGCTTACCTCTGCTTTATATATTAAGGGAGAGCTGCTTAGGGGAACTTCAGTGATAAAAGTCTATGCCATGATATATTCTTTATTTTGATAGGCTCTTCCTATACATTTATGATGTTTGGTATATCAATTTCATATATGCTGGAATTATTTTTAAAATGCTTCTTTTTAATGCTAAATTTATGCTATTTATGTTAACCCTGAATAAATTGTTTAAAAGATTTCAATAATTGCAGGATGTTCAAAACTTGCTGCCAAATCCGTCCAGACATTTATTTTTATTTACTACCCCTGAACATACCTATAATCTAGGAATAATAAACAGGGTGTATACATCAAAGCCTTTATGAAGAAGAGCAAATCAGAGCATGAAGTCTGGAGATGAGCCATTGGCGTAGTACCCCTCCCCACGTAACACAGATCCTTTGACACTGTGTGTTAATTGAGTTACCTCCACAGAGTTTAAATAGAGAAGAATTAATTGCAAAGATGATTAGCTGACTGAGGGTGTTCAGTCAGATGTGCACAGCTCTAAGCATACCTTTTTTTCAGTTTATAGTTTGACAAAACACAGAAATGATTAAAAATAAGTCAAGGAGCTCATCTCCATTATGGAAAGTTTAGTTAAGCTATGTTTCCCATAGTCAGGATGGAATAGTTCTCAGAAGGTGACTTCACCCCAGAATACCCTCCAGACGTATGTCATAGTTCTTGTAGTCGCCCCTTCATCCAGAAACCAATCTCAGAAAATTTCAAATAGATTGTAGAAGAGAAAACCGCAACTGCTATTTCTTTTATTTATCACAGCACAGACAGAATGCAGAGGAGGTAAAACAGATCATTGAAATGAGAACGCCTCCTTCAAATGGCTCCAAAGGAAAAAGAAAAACAAGAAAAGAATTGCTGGGTTTCTTCGATTCAAGCAAACTTTCTTTACTTGAATCGTTCCCTTGCCAGAATCTCACTTTGATGTCTCTTACAGGATGTCACCAAGTAAAAGAAATTAATTTCAAAAGAATAGAGAAGCGAGCAAAACCGTAGTTAAGATTTAGTCCAATACACACACGCACACACACACACACACACACGGATGCATTGAGCCTTGAAAACTAAAACTGGATAGTTAAAAAGCAAGATAAGTCTAAAGTCAGTCCGACAGGGCACTAAAAAAAAAAAGAAAAAGAGGAAGATCAGGGCAAAGCACATGCTGGCTTTGAATGGAAGGCAGGAAGCATGGACCCAAAATGTATAAAGCAAAAGATACAAGTACAGATACACATCCACCTATTTCCAAGACAGATGATAGTAGAAGGGAAGAAACTGTATTGTAGACAATAATCAATAAACTGGGGATAAGAAAACTTAGTAATGCAAAATAGCCAATGTATACACAGATATTAAGTGCAGATCATAATGCTAACTGAACATATCAATTAGTCAATGTAGCTACACTAAAAGTACAGAAAGTAAGTGTAAGATCTGCATGTGTTTGAAAGTAAAAATGGTAAATTGAACCATCTGGAATGGCTGGGGAATTTATATAGGCACATCAATTATGACTAGACAGCATATAATATAAATGAGCAATGTAATAAAACAAGTTTACAGCTTTATTTGTCCTTTTGCCACATGGGCAAAAACCTAGCACAAATGGAATACCCTTTCTACAATAGCTGTAAGGAGGACATTGAATCAAGCCAAGGAGAATGCCCCCCTATATGTAGGGATTGTGATTTGCCTTTGATATCTGGCCAGTCTGGTCAACCTTATTGGAGGGCAATGAAATATAGTTAGAAATAAATCCTTGGAAAGAAATTCCAGGTCTAATTAATACTCTTAATTAGAAACTAGCGTTGCTTTCATTGCTCTCCAAAATTCCACATGTTGCTTTGTCACTTGTATGAATTCTTAGAGCCCGTATAAATTCTCTGGAAAATTAAGATTGCCCATCACCTAAAATATAAATGAGTGGGATGCAAATGTACTTCCACAGCCTCTCCACTTTAGTTTGCATTCAGCTAAAGGCCATTGTTTTGCAGTATGATTAAAAGGCTTTTCTAATTGTTGAATAATTAGAATGGTTGAATTTTAGAATCCCGTCAAATCATAAATAGTTCTCTTTCATCCATGGTGTATCTCTGAACCAAATCTAGGCAGATGAGATGCATTTCCATTTAGTTTTCCTTTGTTTTCCTCTATTGTCTCTTATTTACCGTAGCATAAGCTAATGTTGAATATTTCACTCTTCAACACAAAATAAAGTCAAGGATTGCTAATCGGCTTCTTTTAAAAGAATATTCATGTAAATAAAACACATTAATCCCCTGACCTGCAATAATGCAAAACATGCAGTGTTGGGATTCAGCCAGTTTGCACCAGTTGGGCAGAACCGGTAGCTAATTTTTTGTTGCTCAGGCCCAGAATGGACTTCCGGAAGCAGCATCCACACAGAGAACCGATTGTTCACATATTTGAATCCCACCACTGAAAACACAGTAGTAATTAGTCTAGAGGAAATAACAACAGACAATTCTGTTGCCAAGTTTGCTAAAATGAGCACAATGGGCAAAACAGGTATCTGAAAACAGAATCCTCTTTGACACTATTCAAAAACAAGTACTACCTTGCTCTGGGCATGGTATCGCCGATGCACAAACCTGCTCTAATGGACGAAACAGAAATAAGGGCTTGGGAAGGAATCTGATTACTACTCAAGATACAGGTTTTTGTTTTTTAAAAAAATCCCATTTATATCCTGCCCTTCTTCGAAGACTCAGGGTGGCTTACAATCTAAGCACAAATCAATGTGCTTAGCAATAGCCTTCATTCTATGTATATGCCTGCTTATTAGGGCTTTTGCCCCCCCCCCCAAGCGGCATTATTACAAAGTCAGCTTATTGCCCCCAACAATCTGGGTCCTTAATCGTAGACAGTGCTTTTTAGACAGAAGCAATATTTTTTCATGGACATAGTATCTGCAAATGGACTTCAGTTTTTATAGACTAATTCAATGAATCTATAGCTGCTCCAGTCCCATCCTCATTTCTTTAAAAAATGACCATGACTATAGTTACTAATCCTGAGAGGGGCCACTCTTAGATGGTTGTGAGGTTAGTTAAGACCATCAGCTTACTCGGAGAGGGAAAATTCACCATTTCCTTTTGCTCCTTCAGTGTTCCAAGGACTATTGGACTGTATTAGTGCTAGAGTTGAAAAAAAAATAAAAAGCTGTCCTTTGAATTAAATTAGATCTTCTGGTTTTGGCAAGGGAATTATGCTCACTTGACATGCATTGTATAGGTGACAGCATCAGGCTAGAAAACTTCCCTTGGGAAATACATCAGTATCTTACTTTCCCTATAATAGGTACCAGTGAAAAATAATATTGGTGTGAGATTACATTTGGCAAATCATTTATGAACTTTCACTCTGTCTTTGATTAATTATTGTTCTGCTAGCTATTTTGTTTCATGACGTTTTAGCTATGTTGAGCGTTTTTGGAAATAGAACTGAAGATTATAAATATTTTAATAAACACATGTAAAGAAATTCATCTCAAAAGTGGAGATTATCTGAAGAAAAAGGTTCCAAATTAGTCAGGGTTCTTTTTTGTGAATCTAGTGGAACTGTGATTCTTTCTTGCACTGATTTGTTGGTTTTCATCCAGACTGGACTTGCCATAGTTACTTAGTGGTATCAATTTCTCAAAATCAGTGCATCTCAAATTGGAAAACTGAAGTTCAAGCATTAATCTTGTACAGGAACATAGTATATGATGCATCTTGAGCTAAGATTTAAAATGTTTACTTAAATCTGTCTAGTATTTCTTCTTATTTTCTGTAGAGGAGATACACAAACTATTTCCCCTGTCAGAGACATGCAGCAGTAGTGCCCAGTATAATGATGTCTTTGTTATAAAATCAATACCCTTGAGAGCATTTTAAGACAGAATATGACTAGTAGTCCTGTATGAAGTAACACAAATTTGCCTCAGCAAAATGTTGAAAGTTATGGAAGTGATCTGGTTTGCTTTACTGAACTGCTGAAGCTTGATATTCTTAGCTTCCCCTCTCAGTATGTAATGGGGAGAAAGAATAACCTTGAGGAGCACATCAAGACAACAATAATATAAAAGAAGTCTGAGTCTAGGGCAGAAATGTAACTGGAGAAAGCATGTCTGACTTAATAGTCCCTAGATTTCATGAAGATAAAGGGAGAGAGGGAGAAGCAAATTCAGGCATGCAGAATTCTGTTGCAGTAGCCTTATGATATAAGTAGAATTCATAACTTTGGTTTCGTGGTCTGGTCTACCTTGAAACTGCGATGCTTCCAGGCTGAGTTGCTTCAGGATTGCCCACAGTTTTTAATAAAGTGACTGAGAATGGAAGACCTTGAAAAACTATCCAAAAACCACTAAACAATAGTTCTACAGCAATATTTCAGACAGTAATTGTGGAAATACATGGTTAGACTTCTCATCACTAATGCTACTTCAAATTTTTATACATAGAAATCCTTTCTGCTCCAATGAGTACTCAAAGAATATGTAAGTGCAATAGCTTCACCCTCATGAATCATCCAATAACACATTAGATGAAAATGTCAGGTGTAAACACATGTGCACACAGGCCTACTTATTTATTTTATTTTTATCTATTTAATTTCTATTCCACCTTTATTATTTTTATAAATAACTGAAAATAGAGAACATATCCAACACCCCTTCCTCCTCATATTTTCTATCATTGCATATATCTGAGAGGCATGCTGGGGGAATTCAGCCTGGCGGGGTCCAGGAGAAGGGCCTTCTCTGCTGTGGCTCCTGCCATATGGAACATCTTTCCCCCTGAGGTGAGATTGGTTTCTACCCTTCTGTCCTTCTACAGGAGCTGAAGACCTGGCTCTGCCAGTTGGTTTGGGGCCCTAACAGGGGAGCATCACATTGGAGGTAGTTATTGAATTAAGAGGTCATCCCAACACCACCCCACCCCTTGGGCATCCTATTCACTCCCTCCCCATCTTTTAACTATATCTTGATTGGGATTTATATTTTTATTCTTTTAAAGATATTTATTTGTCAGGTTTTAAATATTTTAATGTTGGAAGCCTCCCAGAGTCATTTGCTACGAGATGATTGGCAAATAAATTCATTCATTCATTCAATCAATCAATCAAATAAACATTTTTTCTATTATATCAGATTACCTTCTTAGGAACCTCTTATGTGTTCTTTCCAGAATATGGCCATGTGCTTTTGCATTTCCAGAAGCCATTATCATCATAGTTTGTA
Source organism: Vipera berus (assembly GCF_964194415.1). Lineage (NCBI taxonomy): Eukaryota > Metazoa > Chordata > Lepidosauria > Squamata > Viperidae > Vipera > Vipera berus. Next base: position 261,384,415 of record NC_138202.1, on the reverse strand, counting down.
ACTTTTACTTGTACATATCCTCTATCACTGGATTGATCCTTCACAAAGAGCATAATGTGGTTATGTTGGTTTGTGCGGTATAGCGCAGTGTGCTTGTAATCCTTGGGTAAGCCTGAATGTTAGGTGTGAACTAGGTTTCTATAACTGATTTAAAAAATTGTGATTAAAACAAATTGTGCTTTAGCATAATATGTGGTCCCCAGATGTATGTGGCAATACTGTATATATGTGTGTGTGTGTGTGTGTGTGTGTGTGTGTGTGTGTGTGTACCAGAATTTGAGCAAAGTTTAGTAATCTTAGATATATAAAATCCAAGGCAGCAAACATATCTAATATGCCTTCCTCCTCCTATTTTCCCCACAACAACAGCCCTATGAGGTGGGCTGGGCTGATAGAAACTGACTCTCCCAAAGACACCCAACTGGCTTTTGTATCTTAGGCAGGACAAGAACTCAGAGTCTTCTGGCTTCTAGCGTAGTGCCTTAGTGAAAAGACCACACAGATTTACTCAAATTCTACTCAAATTTAATTATTTTCTGCTCAGGAAAATACAGGTGAAACTCTAAAAAATAGAATATCGTGCAAAAGTTCATTTATTTCAGTAATGCAACTTAAAAGGGAAAACTAATATATGAGATAGACTCATTACATGCAAAGCAACATAATTCAAGCCGTGATTTGTCATAATGGTGATGATTATGGTGTACAGCTCATGAAAACCCCAAATCCATAATCTCAGTAAATTAGAACATTGTGAAAAGGTGCAATATTCTAGGCTCAAAGTGTCCCAGTCTAATCAGCTAATTAAGCCATAACACCTGCAAAGGGTTCCTGAGCCTTTAAATGGTCTCTCAGTCTGGTTCAGTAGGAATCACAATCATGGGGAAGACTGCTGACCTGACAGTTGTGCAGAAACCATCATTGACACCCTCCATAAGGAGGGAAAGCCTCAAAAGGTAATTGCAAAAGAAGTTGGATGTTCCCAAAGTGCTGTATCAAAGCACATTAATAGAAAGTTATGTGGAAGGGAAAAGTGTGGAAGAAAAAGGTGCACAAGCAGCAGGGATGACTGCAGCCTGGAGAGGATTGTCAGGAAAAAGCCATTCAGAAGTGTTGGGGACTTTCACAAGGATTGGACTGAGGCTGGAGTCAGTGCATCAAGAGCCACCACACACAGACGGATCCTGGACATGGGCTTCAAATGTCATATTCCTCTTGTCAAGTCGCTCCTGAACAACAAACAATGTCAGAAGCGTCTTACCTGGGCTAAAGAAAAACAGACCTGGTCTCTTGCTCAGTGGTCCAAAGTCCTCTTTTCTGATGAGAGCAACTTTTGCATCTCATTTGGAAACCAAGAACCCAGAGTCTGGAGGAAGAATGGAGAGGCACACACTGCAAGATGCTTGAAGTCCAGTGTGAAGTTTCCACAGTCTGTGTTGATTTGGGGAGCCATGTCATCTGCTGGTGTTGGTCCTCTGTGCTTCATTAAGTCCAGGGTCAACACAGCCGTCTACCAGGAGATTTTGGAGCACTTCATGCTTCCTTCCGCAGACGAGCTTTATGGGGATGCTGATTTCATTTTCCAGCAGGACCTGGCACCTGCCCACACTGCCAAAAGCACCAAAACCTGGTTCAATGACCGTGGGATTACTGTACTTGATTGGCCAGCAAACTCGCCTGACCTAAACCCCATAGAGAATCTATGGGGCATTGCCAAGAGAAAGATGAGAGACATGAGACCGAACAATACAGAAGAGCTGAAGGCCGCTATTGAAGCATCCTGGTCTTCCATAACACCTCAGCAGTGCCACAGGCTGATAGCTTCCATGCCACGCCGCATTGAGGCAGTAATTGCTGCAAAAGTGGTCCAAACCAAGTACTGAGTACGTATGCATACTTATACTTTTCAGAGGTCCAATATTGTTCTATGTACACTCCTTGTTTTATTGATTGCATGTAATATTCTAATTTTCTGAGATTGTAGATTTGGGGTTTTCATGAGCTGTACTCCATATTCATCACAATTATGACAAATCACGGCTTGAACTATCTTGCTTTGCATGTAATGAGTCTATCTCATATATTAGTTTCCCCTTTTAAGTTGCATTACTGAAATAAATGAACTTTTGCACGATATTCTAATTTTTCGAGTTTCACCTGTACATGCATTTTGTCCCAATAAATACATATCCTTCCATTTTCCCAACATCTACATTTTTGCAGAATTTTTTCTCCAACATATTGTTTTTCAAAATAACAAAAACACTTGCGACAATGGATCTGGGTCACGCTTTAGGCTAGGGAACCTAAATCTGCTGACTTTAAAGACATCAACATTTTCCTCATTGCCTGTAGTTCTAACCCACCCTGCTCAGTGACTTAGAATTACTGAACAGCTGTGGCTGCATCGGGGTCAAGTGTTTTGCTTGGTCTCCATGGGATTTGGTGACAAAGCTATGTTTGTGTTGCCTGCTGCCTTTTTGTCTGGGTGTGACAATGCACATACTGTCACCAGGGCTCTGATATTTAAATGGTAGCCTCTGCAGCTTTCCAAATGCCATCGATACATGGGAAATGAGGAGAAAAGGCAAAACTGATATCGCACACATTCACATTCACCTTTGTTAGTCTTTATGTGTGCGTGTCTGTATGTCTGTGTGCAGTGGTGGGATTCAAATATGTGAACAACCGGTACTCTGTGTGGATGCCACTTCTGGAAGTCCATTCTGGGCCTGGGCAACAATAAATTAGCTACCGGTTCTGTCGAAGTGATGCAAATTTGCTGAATCCCACCAGTGTGTGTGTGTGTGTGTGTGTGTGTGTGTGTGTGTGAGAGAGAGAGAGAGAGAGAGAGAGAGAGAGAGAGAGAGAGAGAGAGAGAGAGAGAGAGAGAGAGAGAGAGAGAGAGAGAGAGAGAGAGAGAGAGAGAGAGAGAGAGAGAGAGAGAGAGAGAGAGAATGCCTGTGACCATTTTACTTGGTATTATTAGTTTGTTGGGAGGGGAGGAAACAAAAAGAAACAAACTCTTGCCTATATTTCATTATTAATAGCTTGGGGTGTTACTTATACAAAAAAGAAGCACTGGCGCCCCCTTGCGGCTGCAGCCAGGATTTGCTTTGGGCTTTAGTGTTTTCCAGGATGGTACTGTTTTTTTCCTCCAGTAAGTGTCTTGGTATTCCAAGCAGAGAAGATCACAATGTAATGTTACACTCATGAATACCTTCCCAGTGGTTGGAATTAAAAGGAGGTCAGGTCAAAGGCTTTGTGGTAATTAGAGTTACCAAATGACAAAGGCAGGGAAGAGCATAATTTTTATTTTGACAATCTGCAGCCCCTGGTGTACAAAACGTCTGAGTTTCGGCTCATGCTGCGCAGACGGACTCATCTCTGTGTCGTCAAGAGTCCCCATTGCTATTAGCACCAATATTTCCTCCCACCTTCTACCCACCCAGCTTGCTCCATGACTCATCTGTTGTTCCCTGGCATTTTCCAGGAGCTGCCTTTTTCCTCCTTCAGAGATGGGCAATCACAGCAATCAGCCTCCAGGAAGAGGAAACGAGTTCCCTGAAATCACCCATCTGAAATAGCTGGGGGAAAAAAAATAATCTGCTGCGGCATTTGGTGCAGCTTCTGGTGATAACACTCTTGAGGCAAATCACTGCTTGGTGGCAAAGGTTTCTTTCAAAGCTCAAGTATATAATATATTATAAAACTATAACTTCCCTTCAGGGTTCTAAAGGCATAAAGATTTCTTTTTCAGGTGCCAGGCAGTGCTTGCAGGATTGTTCTCCAGGTATTTGATTGCACTCACACTTGAGGTCCCAAGTAGATTAGTCCTGCAAGAGCTGCTTGTTGCCACTACAGGGAGTGGCACAACTTGAGCCCAAAATTTCTGTGGCTAAGTGAGACATTTGCTAAATGAGTTTTGCCCCCTTTTACGACCTTCCTTGCCACAGTCGTTAAATTAGTAATGTGGTTGTTAAATGAATCCTGCTTCCCCACTGACTTTGCTTGTCAGAAGGTCCCAAAAGATGATCACGTGAGGCCCCGGGACACTGTAACCGTCATAAATATGAGTCAATTGCCAAGTGTCTGAATGTTGATGATGTGATTGTGGGGATGCTTCCACGGTTGTGAGTGAAAAACAGTCACAGGTCACTTTTTTCAGTGCCGTTGTAACTTCAAATACTAGTAATGGTGTTTAAGGCCCTACATGGCAGGGGTCCGGAGTACCTTAGGGAACACCTGCTGCCGGCATTAACTTCCCTCCGCCCTGTGCGTTCCCACAGAGAGGGCCTCCTCAGGGTGCCACCGGTCAGAGAATGTCGTCTGGTGGCCCCCAGGGGGAGGGCCTTCTCTGTGGGCGCCCCGGAGCTATGGAATCAGTTACCGGTTGAGCTCCGGATGGCGCCCGATCTTCACTCCTTTCGTCGCGATCTAAAAACATTCTTATTCGAACAAGCCAGCCTGGCCTGATGGGGGATTGGTGGGGTTTTTTATTGTTGTTTTATTGGGGTTTTAATATTGTATTTACTGTTTTTAGTGGGCATATATTTAATCCTTTTTTAATTTTTGTAACTTTGTATTTTTATTCTTGCCCTGTTCACCGCCCTGAGTCCTTCGGGAGAAGGGCGGTATATAAATATTATTAAAATAAAAATAAATAAATAAATGGTCACTAAATGATCTATTGTAAGTTGAGGGCTTATCTGCATTTTGCACTTGCTGCTGTGTCACATGATTTTACTGAGGCATGGCTCAGCTATTTATTTCTCCACATCAAACCTCGTTAAGAGTCCAAGAATCTACCGCAGTAAATTTTTGGTTTAATGGATCCTTAGTGGTCTTTGGATGCAACAGAGAAAATGGGTTTATATTGTGTGTGGCATCTGCCTCTGTAATGTGGGAAATCCCCTTTGCCATTTTATGCAACATAAAAGCCCATGCTCATTTCACTCAAGTGTAAAAAGAAAAATATGCATATCCACAATTACATCTCCTAAATATAAAATATACCTGGGTGAAATGGCATTTGCATTTAGTAAACGTTCTGTTTTACTGGACATCCCCTATGAGACTATTATTATATACCTTCGTGTACACCCTGTATTAATCTATTAAAACAAGCATTGCTGTAAACATGAATTCTAAGATATATGGATCACCTGCTGTACTTTGGGTAGTCCTTGCCTTATGACCAGTCTTTTAGCAACAATTTGAAGTTACAACAGACCACCCCCCCAAAAAAAAAGTACTTAAACCCAGTTTCAAAGTTATGAAGACAACACACCCCTACATCACGTGATCACATTTTGAGTCCTTGGCAACTGGCTCATCTTACAGCCATTTGCAGGGTCCTGCAGTCATGTGACTATGGTTTTCTTTTTTTTTCTTTCTTTTTTGCCAGTTTTCAGGGATTACTTCCAGTTTCTGGCAGAACAAATGCCCATTGGGTCTAATGGATTTGCTTAACTATCACCTCCTTCCCTTAATGAATGCTGCAAAAGATGTTGTAAAGTTGGGTCTGGTCCTATGGTGACCCACTTAATGGCCACAGTTGACTTAAGACTATAATTCTGGGCTCAGTTACTTTCATAGGTTGAGGATTATCTTTATTTCAAATTTGAGTATAAGGATTAGGCATGCACAGGAGGGGAGGTATGTTTGTAAGAATTCATACAATGGTTCCTTTCATCCTCCACCAACTAATTTGGGCTTTTATCACATGATGTTGGAATGTAGTATAGCAAACATCCATTCGGGTAGTATTACTTCTCCAACAGAATTTTCCCAATTTCTGTAGACCCTTCCCCACTACTTTATCACCCTCTCCAAACCTGCTTTAATGTTGTCAACCATGGCAACTTTAAGATCTGTGGACCAACTCCCAAAATACCCCAGCCAGCCATGCTTTAAGGTGTGTTGGATTGAAATCTACACATCTTAAAAGTTGTCAAGGTTGAGAAACATTTGTCCAAAAACATACAGAAGACACAGAAAGAAGGAGATGCCTCTGTTCATTCACAGTTAGAAATTGCATCTGCTTACAAAAGTCGAAAATTAGATTTTGATTCTGATTCTCTTATTATAGCTACTGTTTGTTTTATACAAATGAATGGGAGTGAAAAAACAAGTGTTCGTTTTTTTTAAAAAAAAACCTGACTCTTAATTTACAACAGAATGACCACCCGTAAAAGAAGTGTATCTTCAAAAATTAGGGCAAAATGCCTTGTTTCTGATTTTTCTCTTTTGTCTTAGTGGCTAGGGTGGTGTTAGGCATATGGTGATAGCCTACATAGTTGGGTTGAAAATATATAAACTATATAAACTATGATGTTGTGACTTTAAGATGTTAATTGGCCAATGGGTGTGTAAGTGTTCTCATGGCCATAAGAGGGAGCTAGGAATGTAGCTTCTCTCTCTCTCTGAATTCACTGCTCTCTCTACTTTTGCTGTACTGTTGGTTTACTACTGTGATAAACCTGAACTGTGTATTGACCTCTGGACTGGTAAGAAGATTTTGTATTTGGAATACTCCTTGGACTGTTACTATTGTGTATGACCTGGACTGTTTCTTTTTGACCATGCATTTTTGTTCTTTACACCACCTCAAAAGTAAAGCATTTTTTGCTTTCACAACTCAGTGTACTCTTGTGGTTACTATGTGACTCTTACTGCTCTCAGTACCCTTCCTTGTCTGTGCAACTCCTTAGTAGCACAAGGAGACCTCTGCACAACAATTCCTAACAGGTGGTCTTTTAATTATATGACTATGATATGTAGACATATAACATTAAATGATAAATTCAGCAGCCAGTGTACAGATATGGGACATTTCTCTGAAGGTGCATTTATTACTCACTCAACCATGCAAAATTGCAAATGCTGAAATGTAGACTGATCTTCAGGTGAAATTGTGCATGAAGGCAATGGGCAGGTTTAAGAGTCCCAGGGAAGCAACAAATACTATAAGAAATAAGTGGGAGATAGTCTATGCTATTCCAAATTATATTACTATTTAAATATATGACCAGGTTTAACCAATGGACTTTTCAGTAGTTTTCATTTTCTAAAAGTGTCACCTTACATCTTTTTAATGTGAAAATTTAATGGCTCCATTTTAAGGAGTGTTATAAAATGATTGGCAGATGATCAGTGGACAGAAACCCAGTAATATGCAAGAAGTATATTTATATCTGCTAAGACAACTTAGCAGATATAAACATATATAAAAGACTTGTAGCCTGTAGATGAAATGTATTTCAATAGTAACTGCAATTTTTACTGTATGCAGATAATCTGTGAGAAAAACCACTTGAAAACCATATAGTTTAGAAAAATAAAGAACACCACAAAGAAGTGATCCTACCTCCCCTAAAAAAAAGGTACAAAGAAAAAAAATCATACACCTACAATTATTGTATACAACCCAGCTCCCCTTTCTTGTCCACTAGGGTTGTCAAATCCCATTGAAAGCAAGCATTGAGTATGTATGCATTTATTCCATACTCCAAAAAGGGACAAAACCAGAACAAAAATTTAAATGTTATTTGAATTAATAGTTATTGATCAAACTTGTCTGGAAAATAAGATATCTCATATATAAAATTTATTGAACCACATTTGCACATGTGCTCACCAACCATTCTCTCTCACCCAAACCTCTCTCTCCCACCCATCACAGATACATATAAATTCTTACAATGATAGACTGCAAATATCTGGGATCATTAAGTATCAAGCTAGACAAGCTTCTTCCCACTGAGTTTGTTGTGGATTCCTCTCATTTTCTGCAGGCTGTTAGGAATGACTTTGTTTAACTCTGCTTATTTTTGCACAGTGGAATAGATACTTGGGAAGAGAGTCTAGAAGTATTGAGCTAGGAAGGGAATTAATAGGAGCCTTTATACTGGGCTACAGGTACTATAGAAGAATGGGTGTTTAAAGTTTCAAAACTTGCAGAAATGTCTAAGATTTCTGCTTACTTGAAAGATCATTCACAGGAAAGATATATTTCAGTTTGGAGGAGATGGATAGATTATATTCAGAACAAATATGGGACTAAAAAGTTCCATTTAGCTTATGAGTAGATTTTAGTGGGATATTGTTATTGGTACTTTGTTTGTAGTTATGTTAAAGGGGAGTTAAAGCACATTATGAATTTGGTTAATTGTATATTTGCATAATTTTTATTTAGAATATGATTATTATAACTATAATCCTGTATTTAGCTCTGGGAAGTGGGGGGGAAGTGGGCGGGTTTGGGGTGGGGGGGATTTGGGGATATGTTGTAAAATTTTGTTTTTGTAAAACTCTTTAATAAAAAAAAAGCCCTAATAAATCCCTTTGACTTCAGTAGTTGTTATGTGCACGGTACTTTCAGTGCTGGTCAGCAGGGGTTTCCTCTCATAGTTTTCCATATATAGGAAGTAAACCTCTGTTTATGGAGCCCCTTTCATCCATGGAGACATTTCATTGATGAAAGGTATTGACTTTACTGAGACCTTATTTGCATAGAGGAGGGTTATAACCAGGGCTTTTTTTCTCTTAGAACACTCAGAATGGAGTTCCGGCACCTTTTTTGGATGGAACCTTGTAGGGTAGGCAAGGTGGGTTGTATGACATGTGTGAGTTCCGGCAGCTTTTTCTTTTACAAAAAAAGCACTGGTTATAACCCACCTTATTAGAGGAGGGTTTCCCCTTCAGACACTCATTCTCTGCACCCCAGTGATGCCCTCGACGTGATGTCCCGTTGCCTGGAGGCGGTCCGGGTCTGGATGGGGAGAAACAGGCTTCAGCCCAACCCTGACAAGACTGAGTGGCTGTGCGTGCCGGCATCTCGGGAAATTCAGATTATTCCATCTCTTACTATGGGGGGTGAGTTATTACCCCCCGTAGATAGGGCTCGCAACTTGGGGGTCCTCCTAGATTCACAGCTCTCCTTAGAAGATCATATAGGAGCTGTGACTAGGGGGGCCTTCGCCCAGGTTCGCCTGGTGCGCCAGTTGCGGCCCTATCTGGACCGGGATGCCTTGCGCACAGTCACTCATGCACTCATGACCTCTCATTTGGACTACTGCAATGCTCTATACATGGGGCTGCCCTTGAGGACCACTCGGAGGCTTCAACTGGTGCAGAATGCGGCCGCGCGAGTTGTGTTGGGGGTCTCCCGATACTCCCATGTTACACCTCTGCTCCGCGAGCTGCATTGGCTTCCAGTTGCCCTCCGGGTGAGATTCAAGGTGCTGGTGATGACCTATAAAGCCCTACATGGCATGGGTCCAGATTACCTATGGCAGCACCTGCTGCTGGCGTCAACCTCCCTCCGTCCAGTGCGCTCCCACAGAGAGGGCCTCCTCAGGGTGCCTCCGATCAGAGAATCTCGACTGGTGGCCCCCAGGGGGAGGGCGTTCTCTGTGGGCGCGCCAGACCTGTGGAACCGCTTGCCGGTTGAGCTTCGGATGGCCCCCGACCTTCGCTCCTTCTGACGCGATCTAAAAACCTATTTATTTGAACAAGCCGGCCTGGTCTGATGGCTTCGGGGTTTGGGTTTGGGTTTTAACATAGCTTTTAACTATTGTATTATATCGGGCATAATTATTTAATCTTTTTTAACTTTTGTATTTTGATATTTATTGCCCTGTACACCGCCCTGAGTCCTTCGGGAGAAGGGCGATATAAAAATTTAATAAATATAAATATAAATATATAGGAAGGAGAACAGCTGGTCCTCCAAATCCGAAAGCTTCTTAATGAGTTAAAAATTATGGGCATGGCCCTAAATATTCCATGAGACAAGAACACAGGGCTGACATCTCTGAAAAGACAGTTTACAAGGTTTTTTTTGGTTTTTTTAAAAGGCAACTGGATTTTCTTTGTTTTGCTTGAAGATGTTTCGCTTCTCATCCAAGAATCTTCTTCAGTAGTCAATACTTCTTCAGAACTAAAGAAGCTTATTGGATGAAAAGTGAAATGTCTTTAAGCAAAGCAAAGAAAGTCCAACTGCCTTTTGAAAAAGCACCTTTGGGACAACCATGACCTTGGATGACTGAGAATCTCCATAGAAACTCTGAAAAATAGCTACTCCTTGTCTCCCCACCCCCATCCCTTGCCTCCATTTTAGTCACTTGCTGAATATTTAGGCTTTGATCTTTCAACTGAATCTTTCTTTGTTTCCATGTTCCCAGTAATTCCAAATCAGTAACTCCAAGTATTGGAAGAAAAAAAAATCTTGTGTTCCTTCCAGGAATGCTTTCAACACACCTCTGTAAAAAGAACAAACAAAACAAAAATGTGGGAGCTGATAATTTTGCTCTGCTGTACCCATACCCCAAAATATAATGGCATTCTCATGAAGCATCTCTTGAGTAAGGTGGAATATTCAGTACCACTCTAGAGAGAGTTCTTCTATATTTTAGGAAAGTTAGGGCTTGCAAATATGATCTGGATATGTCAAAAAGCAATTTCCTTAATAGATTGCTTAACTTTTAATAGCAGCTGAGGTAAAGGGCCAACAAGACAGAACCTTGAACTAATGACTTTCATCAACTGCTCTCATGTCAATAATTAAATATCCTAAGCCAAATTTGTGTCTAAATGGAAGGAAGAGCAATTGATTTCAATTTTTAGAACTCAGCCTAGATGTTGGCAAAAAACCCCTATAAAATATGGGTTTAAATCATGAGAATGTCAAGGCTGAAGATTAAAATCATGACTTTTTGTAAGCAGAATGCATTAAAAATGTAATGTTCTGCAAAATTGTAACCTGGCACATATTACTGTTGGACTATCTGTGCTTCTGATTACTGAAGACCCATGACCGAACATTTGAAAAATGTAACTTGTCCATTGAGCTGATTATTCAAATACCATACTGTATATGAAGCACATGCTATTTACTGCTCTATTACTGTAATTTACTACTGTTTGCTTTTTTAAAAAAATACCATTTGGAAAATGTCCTCATTTGTCTTCTTGCACTTACTTTTGTCTGGGATAGAACTGCAGCATCTCTTTTGTACAATGGGAATAATTTTTTGTAGCCATTCTGGGTACATGATAGACTGAAGGTGTGAAGAATTCAGCAATGTCATTAACATATAAATGAAAGTGAAACGAAGCTAGGATATTCCTTGCTTAGCTTCGTTCTAAAGGTACAGAATCTGAAAGACCTCAAACCTATCAAAAATGATCTGTTGTGCAGGAGGCTAGTATTTCACGGGAAAAAAAATAAAATGGTTTAATTGTTTGCAGAATAATTTGCTACTTAGTATAATTTTTATAGCACTTCTTTTAGAACAATAGTCCTCTCAGGGAATCTTTAAAGGAATTAAAGAATTGCAAATAAAAATACAATCACTATTACTGAAAACAAACAAAAGAGATCCTTTCCCATAAGGCAGGGGTGTCAAACTCGCCATGTCAGGTGACGTGTCATGACGTATCATGACTTTTTTCCCCTTGCCAGAGCTGAGGAATTATTGTGATTTTTTTTTCTCCCCCTCTTCTAGGCTAACTGATAAATCGCTAACTTCTGCAATTGAAAGCAATTAGTTTTCTTCCCATTGTTACCCTTAGAACATTAACATATTCTAATTCAATAGGTTAGATCAAAGGAATTATCTATAGTGACCCTACCTATCTGAAACCTTACTTGCTCATAAGCCTCCAACTCACTTAATAAGCTGTCCATCAGCTAATATAAAGGTTAAAAAATTCTGGAGAATTTTAGCACATTGCTGTTACTAGAAACATTCAAGTATGTTAGCTAAAATGTCTGCTGTTTGATTGATCTTAGCACCAGAGTCAAATAATAACGATGGAGTGTTGTATAAATTAATCAAAGGCAATAATGCACTTCAGAATCATGCATGTATTCCTCAATAAGTCTGTTAATTATACAAAAAGGCATAATTAATAAACAAATCCACTACTCTAGGAAAAAAATATTAATGTTTGCCAGCTTGCTATTCTCCCTTAAATGAAAGTTTCATTAATTAAAATGTTGAGCACTGTATTCATTTAGCAAGAAGTCTGAATTAATACTACTATGTATTAAATTATTCTTTTTTTTTATTAAAAAGTTTTAACATACAATTTTTCCTTTAAAAATCCCCCCTCCCCCTCCCTTCTCCCTCCCCCCCTACCTCTCCCCCCTCCCCCCCTCCCCCCCCGACTTCCCAGAGCTAAATACAAGGTATATAAAAAAAACAATCATAAACAACCATATACTAACATCCATAAACTCTAAAATCCATCACTCTCTAGCTTATATAGGATAATATATATATATATTAAATATATATAGAAAAACAAAAATAGAAAAAGAAGAAAAGAAAGAAGACTTATTCAAATGCTACATGAAACTTCTTAACCCTATACTTGTTCTGGATAAACTCAATCCATTTTCTCCATTCCATAATATAGCGTTCTTGCGAGTGATCTTTCAAATAGGCCGAAATCTTCGCCATCTCAGCCAGGTCGGAAACCTTTAAAGTCCACTCTTCTATGGTCGGCAGTTCCTCTTTCTTCCAGTACTGACCTATCAAAAGTCTTGCTGCCGTAATTAAATTCAACATCAACTTAGTGTCCACAACTGTAACATCTGCAATTATTCCCAACAAAAAAAGTTGCGGACAAAACTTTATCCTCTGTTTAAAAATCTTCTGCATGTTCCACCAGACTTTTATCCAAAAGGCCTTAACCTTTTTACAAGTCCACCATATGTGAAAATATGTTGCGTCTTCATCACCGCACCTCCAACATTTAGGCTGATAATTCGGATACATACTTGCAAGCTTTTTAGGATCTAAATGCCATCTATAAAACATTTTGTAAAAATTCTCTCTTAGATTTTGAGCTTGTGTAAATTTTACATTCCTCACCCAAATCTTTTCCCATGTGTCCATTGTAATAACTTCCTGGATGTTTTGGGCCCATTTTATCATACAATCCTTAACAAGTTCTGTTTCTGAATCAATCTCTATCAACGCAAGATATATCCGTTTAATATGTGCTGGTCCCTGATTTCTGATTTGCTTTATCAAGTTTTCATCAGTCATTGTAAATCCATTTTTCTGGTCTTCTTTCCACCTGGCCTGTAACTGAGTATATTGAAACCAATTTTGAACAACCTTCTCTTCTCGCAAGAGGCTATATGATTTCAAACACCAAACATTTCTTTCCAAGCTTAGGATCTCCTTGTACGTAGTCACATCATGTTTAAAGCCAGCATGTATATTTTCTATTGCGTGTTTTGGAATTGCCCACAATGGTATCTTGCAGTCTAACTTATGTCTATACTTCTTCCAAACTCTCAACATGTATTAAATTATTCTTAACTGATGTATAGTTGTTGATATTTCAAATTGCCCACCCCTTCAGGGTCTTGTCTTTATTTTTAAATAATTGCATTACCTATGAGTCAAAATCTAGGATGTTCATCTTTTGCAGCTAATTTTGCTGTAAGTGTAGGGATATGGACCATTGCAAAAACTCTTCTTCTTCTAAAGATAAGTCCATTCTAAAGTAGTTGCTGCTGATTGTTTAATTTTCATGCTGGCAGTCACATAAAAAGGAGATGTCACTGTATACCACACAAGCAAATAGGCTTGTCTCAGTTTTAGTTGCTGCAGGGTGCTGAAACCCTAGGAAAGTGAAAGGTACTCTAACTTCCCCAATTAAAATGGGTTGTATCACTTGATGGAAATGTCTTCTGCACATGTTTCTGCATGTAAACAATGCCATCACCACCTCAACACTGGCACCTAGGAAATGGAATGTCATTTCACTTTGCAGAGCTGTGTCAAATGGCCTTTTGACCAGAAGCTCAACTGCTTCCTAAGCAACTTGGTTGCATTTAACAACTTTGAAAGAGTATAAACTGGTCTAATCAGCATATATGTCCAGTGCTTTTTTTGTAAAAGAAAAAGGTGCCGGAACTCACACATGTCATACAACCTGGCTTGCCTATCCTACAAAGGTTCCATCCAAAAAAGGTGCCGGAACTCCGTTCTGAGCGTTCTATGAGAAAAAAAGCCCTGTATATGTCTGATATCAACACTCACTGATAATGTTTAGATAAACTTAGATCAATTCACCTGCTTCCATTTGGGGATAATCAGAATAGATGTGACAGGCAGGATGTGAAAGGTAAACCTCTGGTATAGAATGAACACCTTTCATTATGCTTTTTTTATAATCAAAGCAAGCTTGTTGCTTTAATGAGGCAGCTTGGAATATAATAAATGAAACCAATAATTATTGCATATTCTTTTTCCAATGGTTAATAAGCATAGTAAAAACTGCAATGCATTTTAGCATCATCTTTAATAAGTCCTGCAAAATCCTGACATAAAGAAATCTAGTCAATTGCAAATGAAAAAAGAAGACAGAATACCATATTCAGATATTATTTATTCTCTGCCTGATCAATAGCAGAGTAGAAGGATATTCCTTTGCTATTGCAAACTGAAACCTTCACTATGAAAGGCCAGAGCTGTCCAGATTTCTTAGGATTTCTTAAGATGAGTGGCATATAAATGTAATAAATAAAAAATAGACAAATATTTTATAAATGTAAGGCTATCAAAAATCAATGGAGATTACTTCTATGTAGCCCCAGAGAGAGTTGGCCAAAGTGGGGATTTTGTAGTTGAAAGAGAAGAATCTAATGTGATACATTAATGTTGACTTCAGTCAGCCAACTCTTGAAGATAAGCCTTACGCTGACATTACTTAGGACAAATATAACTCGCATGCTAAGAATAGCACAACCTCCCAGTTACTTTTTAACAATTAAATCAAATTAGATTTCATCAGCTGTCTTTACTTGCTAATCAGCTATACTGTCTTTGAACTCCTGGCCTAAGGAATGTGACATTATCACTATGCACACCCTCCAGTTAGGAAAAAAGATGCAAGTGTTTGGGACCAAGAACATTTTCCATGCGAAGGAAACTTAGTGAGCCATAGTTCTTGATAATGACATCAAGATAATTGTCCTTACTGCCTAGTGTCCTCAATGTTTTGCAACTGGTAGTATTTCATATTATTAGAAAACATCACAGCTTAAGACTGAGATATGGTCAGTGTCCGGGATAGGGGAGGGTCTCAATATTTTGAATATATTCAAATAAAAGTCTGTGTCATTTGGATAAAAATGAGGTTTGCTAGTACCTGCAGTAGAAGATACACAAGTTGTAATTCAAGTTGTAAGTCACTGCTGTGTTGTAAAATTAATATTATTCAATGGATATGTGAGAGGAGCAAAGATAAAAACTTGTCACTTCTAAAACTTCAGCACTCACATGGAAGAGAGCCACATGTACGGGGGATGGAGAACAGGTTTTTTCCAAGCTTGTGTGCTACTTCTTATGCAAGGGAAAAATGAAGTAAAATGACTGTTAATGCACACATGTACTGAGTCATCCAAGAATAAATTATGAAGCCTGAAAACAGGTGCTGGTGTTTAATGATACAAAGAAGTGTGCTTTGTATGCATCACTGAATATTAGAAAGCATCACTTTTGAAGATTTTGCAAGCCTTACTAATATACCCAGAAGTAATGGGAATCTCCCTCTTAGTGTGTGTGTGTGCATGGGTATGTGTGACCAATTAAGTGAAAGTGTAAGTGCAAGAGTTAAATAAACTATTTTTTTTAAAGAAATTGATGTAAGGGGTAAATTTATTAAGAGATGCTAGCACCAATATTACAAATTCTCTAACAGATGTGTCTCAGAATGAAACAGATATAGTAAGTGTAGCCTTACAGCAGGATCCAAACTGAGTCGGTCAACAGGACTAGAGGTTTGTTCTTCCAAGCTTTCGAACTCATGGTGCAGTCCATCGTGAGGCAACTTCTCAATCTCCAGGATGTGTACACTGGGCTGTTCTAGCATGTGGTGTCTGTTTGTGTGTGGCTTTGAACTGTACAGTGGGATGCTGATGGTTGGCTATTAAGACATTGTTAGTTGATTCCTTGTGCTGCCATGCCTTTGGTAAGCTGTTGACTGACAAGGGTACGGTTTCCTAGGCTTCAATCATTTCTCAGGCTGTTTTTGTCTCTGCTTGGCCAACAATCTTAGTAGCTGAAAAATTGAATGCATGTCCTTGTTCATTGCAGTGCAAGACTACCAATGAGTTCTGGTTTCCTCTTCTAACCATTTGCTGGTGTTCAGGTAATCTGGTAGTTAGCTTCCTCCCTATCTGTTTTACATAGTGACAGGGGTAATCCATGCAGGGAATCCGGTAAATCACATTAGAAATTTCTCCCACTTCCAACCTATCTTTCTACTGCATGATTTGTCCTCATATGGTAGCCTCTGAGCAATGGGTAATGCCCACTTGCAGCTGTGTTCTATTTCTTCTGAAATGTTTTTGATATATGGCAAGGTGTGCTATATAGTTGGTCTTGTACCTTCTTTCTTCCTTTCTTTCTTACTTTTTCAAGGACTTGCAATAAGCTCTATTTTACCTTCTGATGCTATAGTGGTGAGTGAGGAAAGCTAATATTATAAACTGTTTCTCTGTAGCTGGTATAGCACATTTTGACTATCATTTCCATCATACCTGGAGAGTATGGTTTGATGTGCTTGGCTGGGGAACTATAGAACCTTTCATTTTTAGAAGCCATCTCCTAGGAAGTGCATTGGTGTCATCAATGAGCTTCGGTCCATGTGTTGTGTGTCTGGTAGGAATGGCATGTTGCTTGCATAATTTGCTGGTACATATTCTAGTGTGATTGACATAGTGATGAGTACTTGTGCTGTTGTTTTGATGAGATGGTTGTCAGCATCATAGAGTGGTATCATTTTGATGAACCAGTTGTTGATTGGGAATTTGTATTGTAGATCTGGATCTCCTGGTGTGTGTATTTGTTTTTTTTGGCTTGCTTGTGCATCATCATCTGCAAGGAATACTATTTTGTTTAGGTTTAGATGTGGAGTCACGTTTTCATCTTGTATGTAGTGCATTTCTTGATCATACACTGTTGATTGGTTTTCTGCTCCTGGTGACCATGTTGGATCAAATTGTTGCATTGAGTGTGTGTTGAGCCATTTTTGTTCTTGTGCTTCCCAGGAGAATTTGACAGCATTTTTTCCTGGTCTGAGTTCTTTTAGTTCTTCTGCGATGCAGAGTGGATCCCACATGAATTGTGCATATGGTGGTTGCAGTGAGGTTGATCTGTATATTCCATGTTTGTATGTTGGTAGCATGTACCTTGTGTTTTGGTGTAGTCCTTCTCTCATCCACAGGTTGTTTTGTCCTTCTGTTAGTTCTTCCCAGTCTGTTTCATACTGAGTAGCATATTGCATAAATGGTGTTATTAAATGTGGTAAATGCTGCAGTGGCTTGAATTGCACTTTGTTCTGTTAGAGGAATCATGTTGGATACTGTTGCTGATACACTGCAAACGCGGAATCGTGCAGTCTTGTAGAGTAGTGTTGTCCATTGTTGGAATGTTAGGTAATCTCTCCAAAGTTGGTTTGGTATTCTGTGGTATCCTGTGGTGTATTCAATTGGGTTTTTTGGTTGTGTGGTGTTGTTGTTTGATGTTGGGTAGTCCATTCCTGCATTTTCAATGTATGCATAGTAGGAGTTTTTAAACGTTACCATAGGCATAATGTAGGTAATTTAGGTAATTTAGCCAATCGTCGGTATTAAGTGGCCTGTCCACTCCAATGGTTGTTTCAGTTTGATGTTGATTAGGTTGTTGTATTTGGAGTAGCTTGATGGGAGTAGTGAGCTTGCGTTCAGGATTAGGTTGATTAGATATTCGTCGTACGGGGACCAGTCTATCTCCTCCTCTTCGTTCTCTAGGTCCAGTAGGAGATCGACTACATCCTCTACTGTTGGGCTCAGTAGAGATTGGTCGCTGTGTGATATTTGTTCGTTGTCTGCTGCAGTCGCTGGATTGGTGTCTTGGTAACCTCCTTCTGTTAGTTGTGGTGCCAGTGCAGCTTGTAGGTCTTGGCTCGTCGGAGTCGCTGTCACTCTCGATAATGTTGTTTCTTCTTCTGCACCTGTGGTTGCACCTGATAGGTGATTTTGAAAGGGATCTTCGATTAGGCCTACTTGGTATGCTGCTTCCTGAATCAGAACTGTTCCCGTTGTTATTGTCTGATGGGTCACTGTCGTTAGGTGTTGTGCAAATTGTAGTATTTGGTTTGCTGGTGTTGGATCGTAGGCTTCTATCCCTCCAATTCGTAGTGCTGTGTTCACTACTCTGGCTACTTGAGTGTGTGTGTTGATCAGTGTCTGTAGGCGTTGTTGAAGGAACGTTGCTGGTGATAACCCTGTGGAAGATAAAAGTGGTACATCAATTGGTTAGTGCTTGTCGTTCTGCAGAGCAGTAATTCCATAGGTGTTTGTTAGTTGTTATGAGTACTGGTGTGCAATTTGTTCGGATTTGTTCTTTCTTACTTTTTCAAGGACTTGCAATAAGCTCTATTTTACCTTCTGATGCTATAGTGGTGAGTGAGGAAAGCTAATATTATAAACTGTTTCTCTGTAGCTGGTATAGCACATTTTGACTATCATTTCCATCATACCTGGAGAGTATGGTTTCATGTGCTTGGTTGGGGAACTATAGAACCTTTCATTTTTAGAAGCCTTTAATAAACAATGACTGATGTCACTTCAAATGTCCAGTTTTAATTGTTAATATCAATCTAAACAGATACACATTCAAAATCCTATTGTATCTTAGTTTTCCTTTGATTCCTCTATCTACTAATAAAAATTGGCCTAATGATCATTATAATTCAACACATCTGGTTGGTTCCATTTGGAAATGGCTGCTTCATAGGATCCCAAAGACTCTTGGTGTGTGAATTTTGATTTGTGGCAATCAGAGGTCCATTAAAAATATGATAGAACGGATTTAATTTTAATTCATTCCTGGCTTTTGTTAGATAATTACCAGGCTATTAATTCCTTGAGTAGAAATAACGCAGTTACCTAGTACTTGACCTCTGATGCTCATACTTTCTGAGACCAGGCTGTATTAAGAATCATCTTTCATGGCTCAAAATACTCCAATGAAAAGCTGTTTTTTAGAGAGCTTATGCCACCTGCTGCAGCTTTTATTTTAACACATTGGAACATTTTGCTAGGGGCAGCAAATGAAACATTAAGTATCATCCATGCATGATGTATTGGTTTAAAAGCCCCCATTAATGTATCAAAAAATGCAGAAAATGATTTCACACATATGGCTGACATATTGTATCTAGAAACCTTCTGCTTATTTAGTTTCTTGGAAGCCCCAAAGTCTATGTGCTTATGTTAGTTTTCTACATCTATGTAACTGGAAACCTTGGTCTTTAGATGTTAAATAGAGAACTGGAAATGCCATGGTTAGCTTATATTTATCAAGTGAGTTGCCAACTGTTAGGCATATGGTGTTAGCCTACAATGTTGGGTTGAAAATATATTAACCATGATGTTATGTCTTTAAGATGTTAATTGGCCAATGGGTGTGTAAGTGTTCTCATGGCCATAAGAGGGAGCTAGTAACGTAGCTTCTTTCTCTCTCTGAATTTACTGCTCTCTACTATTACTGTTTTTGCTCTGTTACCTGAACTGTGTATTGACCTCTGGACCGGTAAGAAGACTTTGTATTTTGGATTACTTCTTGGACCGTTGCTATTGTGTATGACCTGGACTGTTTATTTTTGACTGTGCATTTTTGTTCTTACACCACCTTAAAGTAAACT
Source organism: Vipera berus (assembly GCF_964194415.1). Lineage (NCBI taxonomy): Eukaryota > Metazoa > Chordata > Lepidosauria > Squamata > Viperidae > Vipera > Vipera berus. The sequence goes on along the minus strand of NC_138202.1, from coordinate 261,364,696 downwards.
ACTTTTTGCTTTCACAACTCAGTGTACTCTTGTGTTTACTGTGTGACTCTTACTGCTCTAAGTACCCTTCCTTGTCTGTGCAACTGTTTGGTAGCACAAGGAGACCTCTGCACAACAAATTCCTTAACACCAACTAAAATAAATCAAATTGCTCATTAACAAATATGTCCTCTAAATGCAGTGAGATTTTTTTTCTGAGCAAACATTATTTTGAGCAAACTATCCTTCTATGAAATCAGTCTTAAATTAAGTAAACTTATATAGATTGTATGATGTGTCTCAAGTACAGATTCATATCTGGGTAAAATATTTTGAATTCTTCTTTCCCTTCTGCCCATCCATTGAAAAATCTTGTGTAATAATTTTTGAATTCTAGCAAGCCTGGTTATCTAGATCAATGCTGCCCAACTCTTTGGGCACCAGAGACCGATTCCATGGAGAGAGGTTTTTGCGGGGACCAGAGGGGGTGTGGTTTCATGTAGTGCCTACATCCTACAGATGGGGCTTTGCTTGTTTGCATAGACTGGTTTTTGGCATGACAGGGACCAGTGCTGGTCTACAAACTGGAGTTTGGAGACTTCTGATCTAGATGACCAGACACTCCAGTCCAGATGTTTTAGGACTACAAGTTTCCAAATTCCTAGTTATGGAGGTTGGAGAAGATTGCCCTATAATATAAACAGCTGGTCATTAGAATTATATCTATCAGTGATGATGGGGTCCCTTATATAGGTATGAAGAGAACTATTTGTTCAGCTGCAGTCATCATTTTTTCTCAAGATTTTCACATTCTATCAACATTGACTCCATATTTAAGAATCCTAAGACATATTTACCTTATTTTGTGAAAAAAGGTGATTGTTCTTACATTTTGCTGATAGCTGGCTTTTGTTTATTACCACAAATGTTCCATTTGATGGATTTAGTTCTTTATAAAAAAAATCACCTTGTTTTCCTTAATGACCATCTGTAGTCCAGAAAAGCATAGCCTTCCTTTTTGAAAACATATGCCTTGCATATTTAAAAAATCATTTCTGCAATTATTCAGAAACCCAGCATGCGGTCCTCTGAATCCCATAGAGGTTTGCAAAACTGGTTCAGTATTGTTTGTGCTGTGTCTGTGTATTATGTTAATCAGTGACAATCAATATAGGGAGTAATACTTTATCATTATCCATAATAGAGAAGATTGCTTGCTTTCATAAGCAAACAGGATAATCTGAAAACTTGCTCTGGACCCCTATTTTTCCTGGGCAAAGTCGCTGTGGTTTGACAATGCTCCAGCTTTGTGATTGCAAAGATTGTTCATGCATAGTGGAAGCAGCATGAGAATCACTCCACATTTTGCCTGAAGTATATTAATGGAGTCATGACCCACATTTTGAGGTTCCCAAGTGTCTTTCATTATGGGCCTTAGCAGAAAACTGGTGGAAGAATTGCTGTGCATATTGAATAAGGAACTAATCACAGAGTGAAACAAATATTAAGGAGTAACTATGAATGAATAGTAAAAAAAACAGTGTGATTTTTCCTAATTCTTCATCGGAGTTTTGTTTCTTGTTTTAAACTTTTTTGTATATTGCTAGGTGAAAATAAATACGCACAAATCAGTTTCTCATATGATAATCCTTAAACATCAGAATATATGAAAAACAAGCTACCCTTGAAACAGAATTGGATGAATCTTCTCTCTGAGAAAGCTATGAGTAAAAAAAAATATCTTATCCAAAACATAAAGAAATATCCCAATGTATCAGAACTTTTGTAATTGAGCATGTTGTAGATCACATCTGCCGTTGAACATAATGTTGCCAGTGAGTTCGGGTTTTATAGCTTCTAGTAATAGCAGATAATTGTGATAAATGATTCATATCAACTAAAAAGGACATTTTAAAAATTTCCATACCTGGCAACCATAAAGCATTTATGAATGCTTCAATAGACCTCCATGACCAAAAAGAGCTTTATGATTAATTTCATCTCAGGGTGGTAATCAGCTGGGTTTGAAGCAATTTCTGGAAAAGATAGTGGATAGAGGCAGAAGATTAACCCACAAGCTTTTTTTTTTAGAGCAGAGGTCCCCAACCTTTTGAGCACCAGGGACCGGTTCCAAGAAGAGAGGTTTTCCTGTGGACTGGAGGGGGCATGGTTTCATGTACTGCCTGCATCCCGCGGATGGGGCTTTGCTTGTTTCTGCAGACCAGCTTCTGGCATGCTGTAACCTGGTGCTGGTCCATGGACCAGGGGTTGGGGACCCCTGTTTTAGAGCAAAAGACAATATACATATACCTAATAATGCATGAGTTTCTTCTGGAAACTGCTAGGCTTTCTATTACCTCAGACAAAAGAAAGGGTTCTTACTGAAATGGCACAAGAGTCCTAAAGAGCAGAAATCAAAGCAAGGGGTCCCAAAGAGATAAGCTTCGTTCAAGTAAAAGAAAACAGTTTGGTGGGAAAATGCACATCTAAATGGAAGCTGGCCTTGAAAACTGCTGGAAGGTGTTTTGTCTGAAAGAGCTGTCATTGGCTTTTATTACCCCAGAAGGGAAAAATTGCAAATACTTCAAAGTAAAGTTTTTATCAAGAGTCAGGTTGGTTAAGTCAAGGCTTTTCAACTTTTTCACCCATTGTACCACTTTTAGAATATGGCAACATCCGAGTACCACTAGTCGCCTAGCAAGGTGACAAAAAAAAAGGAAAAAAGTGATGAAGTACAGGTAGTCCTCGACTTACAACAGTTCACTTAGTGACTGTTTGAACTCACAATGGCACTGAAAAAAGTGCCCCCCAAGCCACAGCCGAGCAAGACACCTGCCTGCCCGCCCGGGGGCGCTCTTCCTCCTCTCTGAGGTTTTCATTGTTGTGAGAATTTCTGTTGAGGATTGGCAGCGGGGGTGGGGGAGGTGTTTGGTTTCTATTCCCCCCATCTGCTGGGTGGTTGCAGCAGGTTTTGGTCACTTCACATGACCCTGGGACACTGTCACCATCATAAATATGAATCAGTTGCCAAGCATCTGAATGTAAATCACAAGACCCTGGAGTTGCTGCAACATTCCAGCTGATCGGTGCTTCTTCTGGGCTCAGAAGCTTAGGGTGCAGCTCCCTGGAGAAATACATTTTTATCTTCTGGGACGATGAAATAAATGGATGGCTTGTGGTGTATATGTGAGAGCATTTAGCAGAGCTAACTGCTAATAAGTAACAGAGCACTTATGGCCTTTTATAATATATTCTTACAGACACAAAGGAAGCCATTTCCATCAAGGACCTAAAAAGTGAGTCTTATTTTTCTAATTATGTTCTTACCCTTATTTATTTTTCCCCACTGTTATTAGTGTTTGCTTTGATGCATCCATTTATGCATATTGAACTATATCATTTCATACATTCTTCTTTGGGTAAAAGGCAACTTGCACTCAACGGGATTTACATCTGGGTAGATCTGCAGAGAATTGTGCTGTAAAATTGTAAGAAAATGCAAATATGGAAAGAGTGACACCATTTATAATTTTAAAGTGACATGTTTAGACTTAGCAGTTTCTTCTATTCTGAATCAATTCACACTGCATTTTCAGTTCCCTGTTCCCATTTGTGATAGACAAGTTATTTCTTCCCTTCTCCATTTTTTTTAAATTACATTTTGAAAAAGCAGATACAGATTGAAATGTCAACTGTGATGTCACCTGAGTATTTCTTAGTGGCCATGAGCTGGATAGAAGAGTTCATGTATCTGGTTCCTATAAAATAAGGTCTGAAGACTTTTAGTCCTTGAATAATGTCCCTGGTATGAAAAATGCAAATCATCAAGCCTGGCAGCATTTGCCATTTCTGTTTCTCGGTAAATGATGCAGGAAACAAGTGGCTAAACTATAAAGACATTCCAGAATCCTGCATTATTTAACCAGGTAAAATGTTGTTGTTGTTAGTTGCGAAGTCGTGTCCGACCCATCGCGACCCTATGGACAATGTTCCTCCAGGCCTTCCTGTCCTCTACCATCTTCTGGAGTCCAGTTAAGCTCACGCCTACTGCTTCAGTGACTCCATCCAGCCACCTCATTCTCTGTCGTCCCCTTCTTCTATTGCCCTCAATCTTTCCCAGCATTAGGCTCTTCTCCAGTGAGTCCTTCCTCCTCATTAGGTGGCCAAAGTATTTGAGTTTTAGCTTCAGGATCTGGCCTTCTAAAGAGCAGTCAGGGTTGATCTCCTCTAGGACTGACCGGTTTGATCGCCTTGCAGTCCAAGGGACTCGCAGGAGTCTTCTCCAGCACCAGAGTTCAAAGGCCTCAATTCTTTTGCGCTCAGCCTTTCTTATGGTCCAACTTTCACTGCCATACATTGCAACTGGGAAGACCATAGCCTTGACTATACGCACTTTTGTTGACAGGGTGATGTCTCTGCTTTTTAGTGTGCTGTCTAGATTTGCCATGGCTTTCCTCCCTAGGAGCAAGCGTCTTTTAATTTCTTGACTACAGTCCCCATCTGCAGTGATCTTGGAGCCCAGGAAAATAAAATCTGTCACTACCTCCATTTCTTCCCCATCTATTTGCCAGGAATTAAGAGGGCCGGATGCCATGATCTTAGTTTTCTTAATGTTTAGTTTCAACCCAACTTTTGCACTCTCCTTCTTCACTCGCAACAAGAGACTCTTCAGTTCCTCTTCACTTTCTGCCATTAAAATAGGTAACCAGGTAAAATAGGATCCTAAAATTGCCCCATGCCATCTTGTAAAATGAAAGCTGAAGAGCTTTCAGCTATGTGTAGGAAGTCCATGGACCTAGGGCCACAACTGGACATAATTTCCATTGTTAAGCAAGGCCCTTGCACCCTTTTGATCGTCTTTTTTTGCCATGGTTGTTAAGTGGATCACAGTCCTTAAGCAAATCCGGCTTTCACCATGGACTTTGCTTGTTGGAAGCCAGCTGGGAAGGTCACATGCTGCAACAGCCACAATTGCCAACTGTCCAAATTATGATCACATGGCTGTAAATATAAGTAACATTTTTGACTGCCACTGTAACTTTGAACAGTGCCTAAACAAATGGCTGTAAATCGAGAACTACCTATATTCTTCCGCTGAATTGCAGAAGACATCCGGCTACATACAGAAGAAAGAAAGAAAAAGACAAATGGCTACAGTTATTTCAGATCTTTTGCAGCATATTGCAGTCATGTTATTCTCACTGTGCTTCTATAGCACCATTAAAATCTACATACAGCTCAGTAGCATAACAATTCTCATCTGAGGATCAGGAGAAATCATATGTCTTCCACAGCTATAAGTATTCCAATTGAGGCATTAAGATCCTGGGAAGTAGATGCATAAATAAAGGGAACACTTTGGATCATCAAAAGCAAAAAAATATGAACACTTGAGGACCCCCCCACACACACACACCTCAGAGCAAAAGGTTAACACAGAAAAGATAAAATATAAATTGGATTGCTGTTTTTTGCTGCTGATTTCAATGGGGTAGCAGGTGCTTCGATGGACAATTCTGATCCTTTAGCATGGCATCTTCCATCCTAGGAAGATGGATGCTGCAGCCATCATGTCCCTGACATAAATGATAATAGTTCAGTATTGTCTTCTGAGTAGCAGTTATCTTCTGCATTACAGAAGGAGTGTCTGATTATTTTCTTGTCAAACAGGCATGTTTTGTACAGAGACAGGCTGTGAACTGACTCCAATTACACGTAGCCCTGTTGACCTGAAGTGGGGATGGGTATTCTCATTTATCATAAAAGATGGATCTAGCGCAAGCCAGATTGTTCACTGTTGCACATGTACATGTACATATCTAAGCTGAGCTGGTGACACTGATCTATGCTACAGCATGAGAATAACCTATTTTGTTTTATTCAGGAGAAGAAGAGCACAAACGTAGAGAGACCTTAGTTTCCTTCAGGGAGAATGTTATTCCAGCTATGCCTTTTTATGCAAATGATGCGTGGTTTGTGAACTATTGACCACTGACTATTAAACTGTGATGCTGAGTAGTATAATACAAAAATCTACATTTGTTAATATTAGTAATTATCACCTGATTTCAAATCACAGTTTCTCCCCCTGTTTTTGACTTACAGTAATAGAATTCCAAGAAACAACTTCTTTTAATTATGTTCTCTTTTTCCTTACAAGAAGGATACTAAGGGCAATATTTTTCCCATTTTGTTTCCCCATTGGTTTTGTTTATTTAATTTATTTTTGTTATTGCATGCCTTGTTACAACTGCTTTAATTTGTTTTCATTTCAAGAGCCAGCAAAAACTCCGGCAGCCCCCCAGCCAGTTTCTGTAAAAGTGGCAACACCAGGTAAATAATTCAATTATTTTCTTTTGCTTTGTTTCCAGGATTATTTAAGCACCCTTTTGAGCAGCATGCATTTTTGTTGTTGTTATTATTTCATTGCACCAGAGCGCCATCTGTTGGCTCAGATGTGTATGGACTCTTTTTGTTCTCTGAAAATAAAAATAATACTGTGGTGGATTCTGTCCTGCCAACTGACAAAATCATACAGAATCATTTACAAGTCGCAATAATTGGATTCACTCATTGTTTTAAATCAAAACTAAGCACACTACACTGCACTGTGTAAACCTTGCAAATCTCTGAAGGAAAGCTTTTCCTAACAGAACATGATCAGCATCCAATTGCTGAGTGTGGAATTTCTTGAAACAAGGGCCATGCACAAGTAAGGCTGCTTTCACAAGGCAAACTCAGTGGATATTCACTGCATTTCTGTAAAATACTTGGCTCCATTTGCAAATATCGACACAGATGAAAGTCTTACTGCAAAGGGCCAAGGTAGCTATATTATTTTGGGGGGAAAAAACATTTTTTTTTTACTGGCTTACAGTGGGTTTGTTCCATTTTACAGAAGATCATCCCGCAGTTAATGAGTTGTTATATGGCCATCCTTTACCTGTGTTTGTGGAAAAAACTAGCAACATGAGTTACCTGATTACAGATTTTTCATTATAGTTAAGACATTTGGTATTTCTACTCTGAATACTTAATTATGATAAAATTATTTCTAAAGTTGAATCTACAGGTATGAATTAGCTTCTACAAATCAGTGTCCTCCTCTAGCCACTTTTTTTTAAAGAGGAGGGAGGTGACAGAAAGTTTAAAAAAAGAATATTTTTCTGCAATAGTTTTTGGTTTTGATTCTGTACCCCACAACTATAGTTGACTCCAATTAAATGGAACATCTTATCCTTTTTTTAATCTGTATGAAGTTAGTGAAAGGAGGAAACAGATGCTGAAGGTATAATATAATTACCGTATCCTAAGAACAGATTATTTCATAGTCCCACAAGGAAATAATTTTGCAAATTGTTCCTCTGATAACAGTGAATCAGATCATTGCAGATGATTTCAAATATAGTCTTCACAATCTATAAATCCTTATTTATCATTTTGATAAAGAATATCAACATGAAATGCATTCATGGGAGGAGATTTGTTGCTCTGCAGAATGATGACCCCCATTAACAAAAATGGCATTATAAAGTAATTATTAGCTCTTAAAAACAAATCTACCTTTTCCAGATTTTTTTTAAAACATTCCCAGTCTCCCCACCTCCCTGAAATATTTAAGTAATAACCAGGCCCAATTTTGCTTGTTTCCCTGAAAAATAAGTTACATGCCGCCATCTGCTGAAACAAACTTGTAATATTCATCAGAATAATAGTTGGTTTGTTTTTCACAAATTGTTGATATCAACATTACAACAATCACTGAAAATGCTATGAGGCTGAATTACTCTAAAAATAATTTGTTGCCTGAAAAATATTGTAATAAAATACACAGCTTTTTGTTGAAACGATGTAGTAATATATGTGAATGACGAAACAGCTTAAAGTATGAAAGGAGTAAATGTTTAGGTCAGGGGTAGGCAACCTCGGCTCTTTTATGACTCATGGACTTCAACTCCCAGAATTCCTGAGCTGGCTGGCTCAGGAATTCTGGGAGTTGAAGTCCATGAGTCATAAAAGAGCCGAGGTTGCCTACCCCTGGTTTAGGTGAATTCTAGCGTGAATTCAAAAGTCAGAGCGACCATAAAAAAATCAGGCAATAGGAGGAAACTAGGATTTAAGTCTGCCTGAAATTCATAGGAAAATAAAAACTCTGCCCAATAAAATGTTCGCAGTTCATTTGCAGAAATGTTTATTCAGAAGCGATTCCTACAGAGTTAATAAGGCGGACTTTCACAAATTTGTATATTTTGTCTTCCATGTATTTTTTTTTCTTTGAAATTGGATAAACATACCCCCTTCACCATTGAGTTTCTCAGGATGACTTTCAAAATATTAAAATCATAACATATTTTATAAACCAAAATAATTAAAATGCAGTACATAAACAATAAAAACCTAGCTGCATGTTGATTAAAATGCTTCTGTGCAGTGGGTGCCCATGTATATTTGCTGTATTAACAGGGTAAAAGTTATGGGGAAAATATATGTAGTATACCGTATATACTGTAATTTTTATTGAATAAATTCTTAACAAAGCAAAAACCACAAAAGAAAATAATCAATACAAATAGTAAATAGTGGGAAAAAAAGAAAAAGAAAATAGAAAAGAAGAAAAGGAAAATAAGGATTATAAAGAAGGAGCTTCCAATCATCTTGGCAATAGATATAAATAGATTTTAATTCTTTCCACTCTCTGGATGACACATACATGCATCAATAGCAATTTTCAGAATATTTTGACACACTATAAACTGTCTGGATGTTCCTGGAGTCCTTGGGCATTACTATTTATATGACAATAACTAAAGCCCATTAAATGTCTTTTCATGGTACCCCTAATATAGTTGTTTCTAAAAAAGCAAAAGGCAATGGGAAAGGATTGCGCTGGTGCATCAATTCTTGTTTGGATCACTAACATTCTTGAAAATTTGGGTATAACTGCTCAGTTCTTACCTCAAAGTACTCTCCTTCTACTATAGTTCTACTTATTAGAAGTACCCATTTGCATAATCAAATCAATTGAAATAATAGAATAGAATATCTTTATTGTCATTTTGTATCCCACAATGAAATTAAGTGCTATCCACAGTGCACACTACACACAAGTAAAAACTACAAGTTAAAAAAAAAACCCCTTACATTATATACACACATCCTTCCCATTCTATTCACCATTGCGCTGCCCCTAATATTGCACTTCAATGTTGCACTGTACAGTAGTATTTGATATGGTTACAGGTCTGAGATAAAAACTATTTTTCCGCCTATTTTTCTTTGTTTTTATTATCCTGTATCATCTGCCAGATGGTAATAGTTCAAAAAAAAAAAAGAACGATAAGTCTTTAAGAATGTTTTGAGCTTTCCTAAGACAGTGGGATTTGTACAGTTCGTCTGGTGGTGGTGGGGAAGGCGAGGGCAGCCAATAATCTTCTGGGCAATGGTAATGACCCACTTTCCTATCTGCTACTGTGCAGTTGGCAAACCAAACACAAATGCAATAGTTTAGAATGCTCTCTTGGAGCAATGATAGAAGTTTTTCATAATCTCTGATACGCCTTCTTAACCAATGCTATAACGTGAGCATTCCAGGTCAGGTCCTTCTTTATGGTAACACCCAGAATCCTAAAGCTGGCCACCCCTTCCACACGGTCTCCGCTGATGATCAGGGGCTGAATATCTGATCTATTCCTCCTATGATCTGCTACAACCTCCTTGCAACCATCTATTGCGATCACAAGTTTCAAACTTTACAACTGCAATACCGAGTATAGTAAAATTGATTCATGGATATTGAGACTTCTGCATGAATCAGGTAGGGGGAGCAAGCTAGCTACAAGAAGCAATCTGCAGGCTGATGAGAAAACGTCTTAATATAGAAGTAACACTGATGAGATTTTTAACTTTAAACTATGTGGGGTTTCATAGCCTTGACAATGAATTCTTCCTTTAAAGGAAACATAAAATAGGTTTATTCTGTCATTTTCTAGTCAAGCTATTCTAGAGACAAGGCTGTGCTTCAGAAAATCCTTTCACTTTTTGTTTTGCTGTTAATTGATAGCAAGCCTAGGTCTTTCACAAGAAGGGTTGATACCTTCCTGATTGTCTCACCACCTGAGATTGACATTTGGGGAGTTGATCTTCTAAATATTCCCCAAACAGCAGATGGGATTGTCCCCACCCTCTTCTGCCAGCTTCCCTTTCTTTCCTGAGCCATCGCCCGTATGAGTGATCTTTGTTATTACACACCACCACTGCCTTTTCAAGTAGCTTCAGGGAGTGTTGGCTATTCTGTGCAATTCGTGATTTGGAAATTATGTAGATTCTGTGTCAGGAAATGAGGCAGAATATATCCTATTTAGTTATAAGAAGTTTGTTAAAGGAGGGATGTAGGGTTGTTCAAAACCACTTGCCTCATTCCCCTTAGTTCTACTGGAAAAGAGATGGGCTCTTTCTCCCCCATAAATAATGGTGTGAAGAGAACGTAGTAGAAGTCAGGAAGTAATGTTAGAAAACCTCCATTATATCCAGTTATGCTTAGGTAGTCACTGCTGAGTAAATCATGGAGAAAATGTTAATTAATACAGCAACAACTAAAGATAATAAAATGCTTCGTGCATTCTACCACATGCAGTCACATAATATTATTAATATATTATTTATAATGTTAATCCAAACACTTAATCATATGATTACTAATGTAACATTGAACTGTGTTGCAATAGTAGCAAGACCTCCGTGTACATTAAGACATTATTTATATGGGCAAATATTATTTTTCTGTCTGTAGACGATAGGATAAAATTAAGAATTTCATAGCCTAAGGCCATTTCTTGACAGGGCAGATGCAATGCAAAATTGGATTGAGCAACCCACTGATGCCATTGCTAGGGGCTTCATGCCAGGATGCCAGATCCTGTTGCCCCAACTGTTTCTGATCCCATTTCTAACACCGAGTTGTTATGAAATAATAATTCTGTATCTAATGAATAAAAGAAACCAACAGGTAAATAGAAAAGTTTATCTCAGATACCAATATTGGGTTAATTACAGTACTTATAAGCATACATAGCTCCATGTGTCCATTTCTCATTGATTCAATGCATGATTCTGCCATACTGTATATGGTTGAACTGTAGAAAGTTTGCTTATATGATGGTACTTTGTTCCCTATGTGGTCTTTTGAAAAGCCGATTAGTCATTTCTCCCTTTTTAGGATATTCGGACATGCATATTGATTAATTTAATATTAATTGACTGTTGTAAGCTCTCCAGAGTTGCTTAAATATACATCATTTGAATAAAAACTAATTTATTAGCTTGGTTTCCTTGCACATGACTTGTCTGTTTAGATCTAAAGGAGAAGGGCCTTTATATCTCTCTATAGGTGCTTTACCTCGATGGCGATAGGTTTTAGTTAATTTTTCTTTTCTTTTATGCTGGCGGGAGGGGAAAAGGTTCTTGAAAGTGAGTGGGTAAGACAAGACAGTTATTTCTTGTTTGCTGGCAGACAAACAATAGTTAGCTGTCATTTCTTCAAATGTAGCATCTGATTCATCCTTGGTTCTCTATGAGCACTGTACTTTTACCGAAAAGCAAAATGTGTCCTTTCTTACTTCTCTCTTGTAATAAAACAGACTAACTGCCCTTTCAAAGTCTTAATTGGGGAATGAGTAAGCTCACTGTCTGTAAGTGACCCCAGTCTATCATTTTATTTTCTGGTCAGTGTAGAAGTACTACACTGCTTACTAAGAACTTTCAAGGGCAGGAATAATACCTTTGTTTTCCTCTTACCTTCCAGAACCATACAAGAAAGAAAAGCTGATAGAAATAGGAAACCGCATCCCATTTTCTCACCTCCACTTCCCAGAAACATATTCATATAGTATGCTATTGAAAAATTATCATAATCCTTTTACTCTTTTATTTTTACAGACTGGTCAAAGAAGGGTGCACATGTGAAAGAATCTGGTAAGACCTGGTTGTTGCTTTTTTCCCCAAATTACACTTTCTGTTTTGAATACTTTGTATTAATTCATATAAGATTGTTGATGTGAACATGCCAGAGAAGAGGACACTGAGTAATGAAATAAAATGACATGAAAAATAGACTACATCTTGTTCCTGTGAGTTACTTAGGACTAATTCCTACAGCCCCTTATCCTCTGCCTCAAAATCATCCATATTCTGGTCCTCATTGAATAATTCTTGCTATCTCTTCAATCCATTCACTGAGTCTGGATGGACCATGTCTGCATATGTAATTACATTTTTCTTACTGTAATTATCTCCAGTATGAAAGGCATTTAAAGGACACATTAGCAAGTCTATCTAATGGGCTTATTATTTTCCTTATAGAATTCCATGCTTCTATCAAACTGTGTTTGATAATATGTTCTCCTTTGTGTCTCATAAATATTCATTGTACTATGTATGTCTTTCCAGTCCATTAGTAGTATTAACATTCTACTAATCAAGAATTTTATTCACTCTGTTACCCATAACAAGCAACTTGCTTTCTGATTTAATATAAATTTTGAAGAACAAAACCACCTCTTTTAAATATTGAAAATTTTTAATTTAACTATGGGAATTTTCCCACTTCATATAAATTTGCTGACTGTTTCTTGCTATTTTTGTAAGGCTCTCCCTAAGATTTACAACTCTCTGATGCCATTTGGAATAAATAGTTGATCTTGGGAAATAATTTCATGTTAACAATTACAGTTGATCCTGATCAAAGTGGCCTTGCGTTCTTCCATCTTCTGAGATCTCTTCTGAACTCTTGCCATAATTTAACATAGAACATTCTGATTTTAAGTGAAGTGCCAATTCAAAAAAATACCATTTGTTGGAAGCATATATACAAACTCCTACTTAGATATGATATGGAGACAAGAAAAATAAAATAAAACCTTATGATAAAATGGATGCAAAATTTCAAAGAAACAATCACTACACAACAATGAGAAGAATTATAGATTAAATCCATAAAATCTACTTCAAGTCACAACCTAAAAGAAAATTGGTATAAAATGTTTTACATATGGTACACAACTCCATCGATTTATCTCCAATATAGTTAAATCATATATTATATAGTAATAAATGTTGTAAATGCCATGAAACAGAAATTCTATATTTGATGAATATGTAAAAAAACCCTCAAAGGTACTGGAAAGATATACATAGTACAATGAAGAAAAGTTCAGAAATTAAATTTGAAATGAAATTGTGATACACACACACACACACACACACACACACACACACACACACACACACACACACACACATATATATATATATATATATATATATATATATATATATATATATATATATATATATATATATATATATATATATATATATATGTAAATTATTCAAATTGCTAATAAAGAATTAGGGAGGCTGATATGGCCATTTCAAACTTATTTTGTTCTCATCAGTCAGTCATACCCTTTATCTGAGATTCGAACCTGGGCTAATTATATATTAGGCAGTTTTTTAACCCCTATATATATATATTGCTCATGGCAATGAGAATAAATTTTGCACAGAATTGGAAGAAAGAAACAATTCTGATGATATCTGATTGGCTACTTAAATTTGGAGAATATTCAGCAATAACAAAAAAAACCAACATATATACAACAGGAAGAAAATAAGAGCCACTTAATTCTTGCTTTGTTTTAATTATGAAATCACAAGAGTAATTAACTGTGATCTTGGTTTATCATTTCAATAATGATATGGAATATATGGAATAAGCGCACCCTTATAGACTCTGATGGAGAAATCATTTTCTTACATCCTAGAAACACATAAAAAAGAAAAGCCAGTAGAAATATGTCAGTATGTTAATGTTTTCTTTCTTTCACAACTGCAAAACATGATATTGGACATGGATATGGATTATACATCTTCAAATTGTAGAATAACTGAAATCCTTATATCTTCTTTTTTTAGCCAAAGTGCCAAAGAAACATGTGCATGTAAAGAAATATGGTAAGAATGGGGTAAAACATATCTCAGAAATGGCACTGTTCCTTTTGAACACTTAGTATAAATTAACAAAAGACTCTGGAAGTGGCTGTTACACATCCTAAGTGACTACCTAGTGAAATAAAGCCAAAAATTTGTATAATAAATTTCCTAGAGGTGGGTTACTTAAGCCTCATCCACACAATCCTGTTGCTTTGGTTCCAACAAAGTCTGCTTGGCTTGTGACCTCCCGTTTGGACTACTGCAACGCTCTCTACATGGGGCTGCCCTTGAGGACCACTCGGAGGCTTCAGCTGGTGCAGAATGCGGCCGCGCAAGTTGTGATGGGGGTCTCCCGATACTCCCATGTAACACCTCTACTCCGTGAGCTGCATTGGCTTCCGGTTGCCCTCCGGGTGAGATTCAAGGTGCTGGTGATGACCTATAAAGCCCTAAATGCCTTGGGTCCGGGATATCTGAGGGAACACCTGCTGCCGGCATCAAGTTCCCTTTGTCCAGTGCGCTCCCACAGGGAGGGTCTTCTCAGGGTGCCACCGGTAAGAGATTGCCGGCGGACAACACCCAGGGATAGGGCCTTCTCAGTGGGGGCGCCTGCCCTTTGGAACCAGCTGCCAGTGGAGCTGAGGACTGCCCCCGACCTCCGTTCATTCTGCCGGGACCTGAAGACCTGGCTCTTCGAGCTCTCTGGCCCAGGCTAAGGATTAATCTTATTTTAACTGGGGTTTTATTTATACAGGGACAAATTTAATTTTTTTTTAAACTTGTTTTTAACTTTTGTATTTTGGTTTTTAATTACCCTGTAAACCGCCCTGAGTCCTTCGGGAAAGAGCGGTATATAAATGTAATAAAATAAAATAAATAAATAAATAAAATATTTGGCCTTGGTACTGGAGCCAGATTACTGGAAGAGCTCAATCTTATTTTCAACTTGGAAGACCTATAAGCCTTAAGAAGAAAAACACAGAAACAAAAAAGAATAGATAATAAAGTACATTCTTCCAACTGAATTCAGAATATATTCAATCCCAGATTAGTTTTGTTTGTGGAATTAAAGTCTCCTCAGTCTGTCATTTGCTTCTTTGCTAAGTATTAAATTATATACTGTTTATTTCAAATATTTAAATGCAAAAATCATTTTCTGCTCATATAAATCTTAAGTTCTTTTTTTAAAAACCCAACAAAAATGAATAGATGGTAAATTGCATTCTGCCAACTGTGAGTTATCTAGTCAGAGGAATCTCCTCAATTTTACCTCAATTTTAATTGAGGAATTAAAACATTCTGTCTCGAATTGCCCTCAATTTATTGCTTCCTTCTTTGTTAAATATGGAATAATTCACTGTTTATTTTGAATACCCGAATGCAGAAATCAAGTTCAAACCTTCCTCTTATTTTCTAGAACCAGACAAGAAAGAAAAGTCAATAGAAATAGGTAAGCATGCTCTTATTTTCCTACATTTACCTAAAAGTTGTGTTATGCATAAATATTCAATATGTGTGATAATCAATATATTTAAATCTTTTTATTTTAGCCAAGCTGCCAAAGAAGGCTGTGTATGCAAACAAAACTGGTAAGACCTAATCTGGGACAGTCAACTTTCTACCTTGAAAAGTAATCAAAGACTACAGAAATGAGTGTTCCATAAGAAAAGCAGCTAACTATTGAAATAAAACATCAAATTTTGATAGGAGATGATTCAATCCTTTTTCCCATACTAAATTGACTTTATGAGGAAATTAAGTTAAAAATTGGGGGGGGGGAAATGTTGATATGGCAAAATTGGATGAATTGGTTTTGGATGAATTGATTTTGGATCAATTGCTTTTGGATCAATTGATAGATGATGAGGACAAATTTTTAACCTATGATATGCTAGGAGACAAATATTTATCAGATGTAACTCAGTGGCAATATTTACAGCTACAATCATTGTTAACAGCGTTGTTTGAACCAGCAGCATTTTCAGCTTCTGAGACACCTGAGATATGAGATCAATTGGTTAAATCTTTTAAACTATTCATTTCAATATATGTTATCAATAAATCAATTTGATATGCAAATGCTAAAAAATAGTGAAATAAAGAATTAGAGTTTCCTATATTGCCTAGACAATGAGACTGTGTCTTAACATCTATACCTAGAATATCAATAGATCACAGCTTACAACTTATAAAACCAAAAATAATATTTAGAATTTTTTGGACTCCATTATGTTTGTATAGAAAAGGATTGTGTAGGACAGCATGTTGTTATATGCAGTAATGGGAATGCTTCTTTAAAAAGCATTAAATTTTGGGACACAATAGAGGACTACATAAATGTTGACTGTGCAAACAAAGCTAAGATTTTCCGAGGATAATATTATCTTAAATTACATACCTAGCTCAAGGAATTTGACAACTGAACAACGTAAATGGATTCTCCATGCCCTTATTGTAACTAAAAGACTGATAATGCAACATTTGAAAGATAAATGTGTGGCTTTGCTGGATTGAAGACTGGATTATAGTTGCTACCTATGAATGGATTGCCTATAGATTGTACACTTTGTGTGGATAAATATCAGGAAATATGGGTCTCATTTATACAAAGTACTGTAGGTTAAAAAAGAATGAAAGTCATATATATATATATATATATATATACACATATATACATACATACGCAAACACACACACATTTTAATGTTTGTATTAGATCATATATAGAACTATATCTGTTTATTGTTCTAACAATATATTATACTCTGTATCTTATTTTTCTGTTGTATTTTTTCACTTACTTTTAAGCACTTCTTATGCATTGTTTGATAATGTATGTATTTTGAGTTTTGTTCCTTTTGCTTTTTGCTGTTATTATTTCAAAAGCAATAAAATATTTTAAAAAATGTAGATAGGAGACTACATTCTGTCCAATGTGATTAATTGGGGAATTAAAACATTCTATATTTAAGTGCCCTTGGTCTATCACTTCTTTTTCTGTTAACCATGGAATCATCCACTGTTTATTTTGAGCACCCAAATACAGAAATCATGTTCAAATCTTCCTCTTACTTTCTAGAAGCAGATAAAAAAGAAAAGCCAATAGAAATAGGTAGATATGCTCTAATTTCCCCACCTTTGCTATCTGAAAGATGTGATACACATATTAATATCCATGTTCAATATTTATAATAATCAATATTCTTAAATCTTTTTCTTTTCCTTATAGCCAAGCTGCTAAAGAAGGCTGTGCATGCAGTCAAAACTGGTAAGACCTGAGTAAAAGTAAATCTAGAAAATTCCATTTTCCATTTTGAAAATTAATAAAAGGCTACAGAAATGAGAGTTCCAAGAGAATGACTAATTGCTAAAAAATAAAACACCAAATGTGGCTTACTCTTTTATTCCCTTCATTGCCCTCCCCCATGGGAAGAGATGGCCTATTCTATTGGCCTTCCCCAGGTGACTAATGGACTGTATGTGGGAGCTTATGGTTTACTCTGTGGATCTGGTGGTTGGTTTAGGTGAGGTCTCAGTTGTTGCCAGGCATGGGTTTTTGACAGGAGCCTTGGACCACAACACCCCTAGGTGACTTGTCTCTGTGCATCAATACCAGGCACACTTTACATTATTGAGAAACTCCAGGACAGGTTGCACTCCCTGCAAAAAAAATATCTGGAGTGATATTGGAAAAAGATTTAAACAAGCCTGATTGAATATGGGCAATTGCCTATATTACCTTGTAATGATAAGGGCAGCAAAATGTAAGTATTGTGTTTGTTGATAGCTATCCAACGGACCTACTCAGGGTGACAGATAACATTGCTCAGATTGACATTGAATTGTATGCTGGCTGGGTGAGTTTGGTGGGGGTACCTAGTCTTGTGGTATGATCTAGGTGAATCCTGAGGAAATGGATAGGGTTCTCTGTGCTGTTGCTTTGGCCACTTGTTTGTTGGACTCAGTTCCCCCCTGAAGTAGGTCTTTGCTAATGTACTGAACTCTCTGAAGGAGGGGTAGTCCCTAGAGCCCAGAAGGAGGTGGTGGTATTCCCACTCCTCAAGACCCAACAATTTTATGTAACTGTTGACCTGTCTCTAATATTCCCTTTTCAGGGAAGGTTGTTGAGAAAGTGATCAGACAGAAAATGCTGTGAACCCTCTAGGACAAGAGTAGGCAACCTTGTCTCTTTTATGACTTGTGGCCTTCAACTCCCAGAATTCCTGAGCCAGTATGGCTGACTCAGGAATTCTGGGAGTTGAAGTCCACAAGTCATAAAAGAGACAAGGTTGCCTACCCCTGCTCTAGGAACTGGATTATCTAGACCTATTTCAGTTGGGTTTCATGCCAGGACTAAATACAGAGACAATCTCAGTAATTTGACTTTTGTAGGTGACACAAAACTGCCAAGAAAAAAAAACTATGAATAAATCGTAAAGTACATTCTACCAACTGTGAGTTATCTAGTAAGAACAGTCCATTCAATCCCAATTGAGTTTTAACAGTCAGATTAAAAGAGTGACTTTAAATGTCTTCAATCTATCATTTAATTCTGTAGGAGAAAACCAGGCTGAGCATGAGGGGTAAGTGGGTGTCAACACATCATCAGTCTCAAGTCCCTTCATGTCCATAAGAGATCTAAGTTCAGCCCACTTTGAATTCCGTTGACTCTTATCTACTGTCAATTTGCTTTGACCATTAGCAGTCACTTTTGCACAAAGTGTAAGCATGCAACAAATCTGTTATCCTTTGAACCATCTTGCTTCCTGATTTCTTGTGCCTGACAATTCTGTATAATATAGGGAATCACCCATTGTTTTTAGGAACAACCAAATACAGAAATAATGTTTAGGTCTTTCTCTTATTGTCTAGAACCCCACAAGAAAGAAAAGCCATTAGAAACAGGTAAGCATGAATTACTGCCCCATCTTTGTTTATGCGGAACCTATTAATATAGTACAACTGTGCAACATTTATTAAAACTCAGTAATTTTCATTTTAGCCAAGCTGCCAACAAAGGATATCCATATAAAAGAATCCGATAAGATTTGGATCAAAACAAATTTAGCAATTTACACTTCCCATCAGTTAACATAAAATTATTATAATTATGGTTGCCATGAAAAAGAGGCCAACCAAAAAAATTAAATAATGATGAATAATAGAGTGCCTTTTGCCCACTCATGGTTTCCTAGGGCTCATCTCTTGCCCTGCCTCCTAGATCATTTGCTTATCTCTTGTTGAAGATATATCCTTGTATATAAGGGTTGGCTTGCTGAAAAGACCGAATGAAGCTATTCCAGCTTATCCAACTAGAAAATGGTATGTTCTATGAGATAACAGAGTCAGACCTTCTTCATGTCTATTCTGTGTTGCCTGAAGAATGAATCTTTAGTATTGCCAGCTTTCTGGGCTCTAAACCTATAAAAGGACCATCTCAATTGGTTATAAATGCTCTCCATAGATAATTTAATTTTGACAGAGATATTAGAACTTTCACACTTAAAGTTTACCCTTTCTTTTTAGGAAAAGTTGGTCTACCCAAAACCGAAAACCAAAACTGAGTGTTAGAATAAAAGAATAAAATAGAGCTTGAAGGGACCTTGGAGGTCTTCTAGTCCAGCCACCTGGTCAGACAAGAGACCCTATACCATTCTCTAACTACAATTCTCCCATCAGTAATCATTGGCCCTTAAATAGAATCTTGTTGGACTGAAAGTATTTCTCCCCTCCTCTTTTTAGTTCTTTTGAGGGAGGATCCCTTCTGAAATGTTTCCCAGTCTTTTCCCCCATGGGCAGACTAAGCTGCCTTTTATCAGACCACTGATTAGGTTTCTGGTCTTGCTCCTGTCTCCCAAGGTCATTTAAACATATCATCACAGTAATCTCCTCCTAGCTTTAGCAGACCTTACTTATTCCAGGACCACGTCTTACTATAGCTGTCGCTACCCACTGTCCTTGTCCATGAAGTAGTCCTCCTCTGCCTGCCTGGTTCCGTTCCCCATTACAAGCCCCCAACTAAGGGTGACTCCTTTCCCCCATCCTGTTCCTCTTCCCTCTGCTGCCACTTCCTTTAACTTTGAACTTGGCATAGAACATTGCTGAGACCCCTGACCATAGCAGGAGAAGGAACAAACCACGGTCTTTGTGCCAGAGGAAAAACTGTTCCCTTTAGTATGAACACCCAAATGTTCACATCATGTTCTGGTTTTCCTCTTACTTTCTAGAACAACCCAAGAAAGAAAAGCCAAGAGAAGTGGGTAAGCACGGTCTTATTTTGTCTTCTGCACTACTCTGAACATATGGCCATTAAAGAGATATTGACCATTTGTTTTCAATCTATGTCATAATCAAAATGTTTAAATCTTTTTCTTTCAGCCAAAGTGACAAAGAAAGTTGTGCATATAAACAAAACTGGTAAGTGCCATGAAAAAATATATCTAGAAAATTGCACTTTTCCATTTTGACAAATTGTTATACATTAACACAACTTTATGAAGATGAGAGAAATAATGTTCTGGTCTTTCTCTTATTGTCTAGAACCCCACAAGAAAGAGAAACCGTTAGAAACAGGTAAACATGAATTACTGCCACACTTTTGCTTATGTGAAACGTTAATATATTACAGCTGGGCAACATTTATTAAAACTCACTACTTTTAACTTTTCATTTTAGCCAAGTTACCGATGAAGGATATCCATGTAAAAGAATCTGGTAAGATCTGGATCAAAACAAATCTAGCAATTTACACTTCCTATCAGTTAACACAAACTTATTATTGCGAGGTGCCTTGAAATAAGAGTGACCAAAAATATATATATCAAATAATGATGAATAATAGAGTGCTTTCTGCCCATTCATGGTTTCCTAGATCTCATCTCTTGCCCTGCCTCCTAGATCATTTACTTATCACTTGTTGAAGATATATCCTCACGTGAGTTCCTCTTTCTCTGGGCTGGCTTGCTGGAGAGGCTGGTTGAAGCAACTCCAGCTTTCCAACAAGAAAATGCTATTTTCTACGAGAAAACAGAGACAGACCTTCTCCATGTCTATTCTGTATTGCCCAAAGAAGCAATTTTTAGTGTTACCAGCATTTTGGGCTCTAAGCCTAGAGAAGGACCATGTTAATTGGTTATAAATGCCCTCCATAGTTAATTTAATTTTGACAATCAGAGATATTTACCTTTCACGTTTAAGGTTTATCCTTTCTTTTTAGGGATAATTGGTCTATTTAATACTGAAAACCAAAACTGAATATTCTCCAACTACAGTTCTCCCATGAGTAATCCCTAGACATCAAATAGAATCTTGTGAGACTGAAAGTATTTCTCAATTCTTTTTCCTAGAGTTTTAGAGGGAGGGTCCCTTCTGAAATGCTTCTTCCCCACATGCGCAGACTAGGCTGCCTTTTATCAGACCACTGACTAGGTTTCAGGTCTTGCTCCTGTCTCCCAAGATCATTTCCACTTATCATCACATGTAATCTCCTCACAGCTTTAGCAGACATTGCTTATTCTAGGACCACCTCTTACTATAGCTGTCGCTACCCACTGTCCTTGTCCATGAAATAGTCCTCCTTTGCCTGCCTGATTCTGTTTCCCATTAGAAGCCCCCAACCAAGAGCATCTTCTTTTCCCCATCCTTATCCTCTGCTGCCACTTCCTTTAACTTTGAAAAGGAAAAGGAAAAGGAACAAATCACTTTTCTCTTTAGTACGAACACCCAAATGGTGACATCATGTTCTGGTTCTCCTCTTACTTTCTAGGACAACACAAGAAAGAAAAGCTAAGAGAAATGGGTAAGCACGCTCTTATTTTGTCGTCTGCACTACTCTGGAACATATTGGCATTAAAGGGATGTTGATCATTTGTGTTCAACCTATTTCATAATCAAAGCGTTTGAATCTTTTTCTTTTAGCCAAAGTGCCAAAGAAAGATGGGCATGTAAACAAAACTGGTAAGTGCCATGTAAAAAAAATTCTAGAA
This sequence comes from Vipera berus, assembly GCF_964194415.1. NCBI lineage: Eukaryota > Metazoa > Chordata > Lepidosauria > Squamata > Viperidae > Vipera > Vipera berus. The sequence goes on along the minus strand of NC_138202.1, from coordinate 261,342,743 downwards.
AATTGCATCTTTCCATTTGACGAATTTTTATAATAGCAATAGCACGTAGACTTATATACCACTTCACAGTGCTTTACAGCCCTCTCTAAGCAGTTTACAGAGTCAGCATATTGCCCCCAACAATCTGGGTCCTCATTTTACTGACCTTGAAAGAATGGAAGTCTGAGTCAACCTTGAGTCAGTGAGAATCGAACTGCTGAAGTGCTGGCAGCCAGCAATCTGCAGTCAGCAGAATTAGCCTGCAGTACTGTATCCTAACTACTCATCACCAAGGATACAATATAATAAATTATCACAACTCTGTGAAGATGAGAGAAATAATATTCTGGTCTTTCTGTTATTGTCTAGAATCCTACAAGAAAGAAGAGCCATTGAAAACAGGTAAACATGAATTATTGCCACACCTTTGCTTATGTGAATTATATTAATATATTACAGCTGTGCCACATTTATTAAAACTCATTATTTTTAACTTTTCATTTTAGCCAGGGTACTGATGAAGGATATCCATGTAAAAGAATCTGGTAAGATCTGAATCAAAACAAATCTAGCAATTTACAGTTCCCATCAGTTAAAACAAACTTATTATGACAAGTTGCCTTGAAAAAGAGACTGACCCCAGCAAAAATATTCATAATGATGAAAAATATAGGGTCTTCTGCCTATTCTTGGTTTCCTAGGGCTCATCTTTGCCCTGGCTCCTTTATCATTTGCTTACTGCTTGTTGAAGATATATCCTCTTATGAGATGCTCTTTCTCAAGATTGGCTTGCTCCAGAGGCCAGTTAAAGCTACTCCAGCTTATCCTACTAGAAAATGTATTTTCGATGACGGAGCAGAGAAATACCTCCTCCATGTCTATTTTGTGTTGCCTGGAGAAGAAATCTTTAATGTTGCTAGCATTCTGAGCTCTAGACCTATAGAAGGACCATCTCAACTGGTTATGAATGCCCTCCATAAGAACAATCAGAGATATTGGAACTTTCACACTTAAAGTTATCCTTTCTTTTTAGGGAGAGTTTTTTTTATTTTTTTATTTTTTATTTTAATTCCATTTATATCCCGCCCTTCTCCTAAGACTCAGGGCGGCTTACAAGCTTAGCAGTAGCCTTCATTCTATGTATATGCCTGCTTATTAGGGCTTTCACACACACCCCAAGCGGCATTATTACAAAGTCAGCTTAATTGCCCCCAACAATCTGGGTTGCTCTACTGAACCAATACTGAGTGCTCTCTAAGTACACTACTCCCATTAGTAATCATTAGCCTTTAAACAGAATCTTGGAAGGCTGAAAGTATTTCTCACTTCCTTTTCCTAGTCTTTTAGAGGGAGGACAACTTCTGAAATACTTCTCAGGCTTTCCCTCACAGTCAGACTAGGCTGCCTTTTATCAGACCACTGACTAGATGTCAGGTCTTGCTCCTGTCTCCCAAGGTCTTTCCATATATCATCAGAGTAATTTCCTCACAGCTTTAGCTGACATTGCTTATTTCAGGACCATTTCTTACACAGCTGTCGCTACCCACTGTCCTTGTCCATGAAGTAGTCCTCCACTGCCTGCCAGATTCTGTTCCCATTAGAAGCCCCCAACCAACGGTGACTCCTTTCCCCCATCTTGTTCCTCTTCCCTCTGCTGCCACTTCCTTTAACTTTGAATTTGGAATAGAACATTGCTGCGACCCCTGACCACAGCAGAAGGAGAAGGAACAAACCACTGTCTTTGTGCCAGGAGAAGAACTTTTTTCTTTGATACGAACACCCAAATGTTGACATCATGTTCTGGTTCTCCTCTTACTTTCTAGGACAACGCAAGAAAGAAAAGCCAAGAGAAATTGGTAAGCAAACTCTTATTTTGTCTTCTCCACTACTCTGGAACATAAGGGCATTAAAGGGATATTGACCATTTGTGTTCAACCTGTTTCATAATCAAAATGTTTGAATCTTTTTCTTTCAGCCAAATTGCCAAAGAAAGATGTGCATGTAAACAAAACTGGTAAGTGCCATGAAAAATTAAATCTAGAAATTTGCACCTTTCCATTTGAAAAATTGTTATAAGGTAACACAACTTTATGAAGATGAGAGAAATAATGTTCTGGTCTTTCTCTTATTGTCTAGAACCCCACAAGAAAGAAAAACCACTAGAAACAGGTAAACATGAATTTCTGCCATACTTTTGCTTATGTGAAACATTAATATATTACAGCTGGGCAACATTTATTAAAACTGACTACTTTTAACTTTTCATTTTAGCCAGGGTACCGATGAAGGATATCCATGTAAAAGAATCTGGTAAGATCTGGATCAAAACAAATCCAGTAATTTACACTTCCCATCAGTTAACACAAACTTATTATGATGAGTTTCCTTGGAAAAAGAGACTGACCCAAAAAAATAATAATCAAATAATGATGACTAATAGAATACATTATAATGGCGACTCCTTTCCCCCATCCTGTTCCTCTTCCCTCTGTTGCCACTTCCTTTAACTTTGAACTTGGCATAGAACATTTCTGAGACCCCTGACCATAGCAGGAGAAGGAACAAACCACTGTCTTTGTGCCAGAGGAAGAACTTTTCCCTTTAGTATGAACACCCAGACGTGGTGGCTCAGTGGGTTAGGATGCTGAGCTTGTCGATCAGAAGGTTGGCAGTTTGGCGGGTCGAATCCCGAGTGCTGCGTAACAGAGTGAGCGCCTGTTACTCGTCCCAGCTTCTGCCAACCTAGCAGTTCTAAAGCACGTAAAAAATGCAAGTAGAAAAATAGGGACCACGACGGTGGGAAGGTAACAGCGTTCCGTGCGCCTTTGGCGTCTAGTCATGCCGGCCACATGACCACGGAGACGTCCTCGGACAAGCGCTGGCTCTTCGGCTTTGAAACGGAGATGAACACCGGCCCCTAGAGTCGGAAACAACTAGCACGCATGTGCGGGGGAACCTTTACCTTTACCTTTACCTATGAACACCCAAATGTTGACATTATGTTCTGGTTTTTCTCTTACTTTCTAGAACGACAGAAGAAAGAAAAGCCAATAGAAATGAGTAAGCACACTCTTATTTTGTCTTCTCCACTACTCTGGAACATAAGGGCATTAAAGGGATATTGACCATTTGTGTTCAACCTGTTTCATAATCAAAATGTTTGAATCTTTTTCTTTCAGCCAAAGTGCCGAAGAAAGATGTGCATGTAAACAAAACAGGTAAGTGCCATGAAAAATGAAATCTAGAAATTTGTACCTTTCGATTTGAAAAAATGTTATAAGGTAACACAACTTTATGAAGATGAGAGAAATAATGTTCTCATCTTTCTCTTATTGTCTAGAACCCCACAAGAAAGAAAAACCATTAGAAACAGGTAAACATGAATTACTGACACACTTTTGCTTATGTGAAACATTAATATATTACAGCTGGGCAACATTTAATAAAACTGAGTACTTTTAACTTTTCATTTTAGCCAGGGTACCGATGAAGGATATCCATGTAAAAGAATCTGGTAAGATCTGGATCAAAACAAATCCAGTAATTTACACTTCCCATCAGGTAACACAAACTTATTATGATGAGTTTCCTTGGAAAAAGAGATTGACCAAAAAAATAATAATCAAATAATGATGACTAATAGAATACATTATAATGGTGACTCCTTTCCCCCATCCTGTTCCTCTTCCCTCTGTTGCCACTTCCTTTAACTTTGAACTTGGCATAGAACATTGCTGAGACCCCTGACCATAGCAGGAGAAGGAACAAACCACTGTCTTTGTGCCAGAGGAAAAACTTTTCCCTTTAGTATGAACACCCAAATGTTGACATCATGTTCTGGTTTTCCTCTTACTTTCTAGAACAACACAAGAAAGAAAAGCCAAGAGAAATGAGTAAGCACACTCGTATTTTGTCTTCTGCACTACTCTGGAACATATGGGCATTAAAGGGATATTGACCATTTGTGTTCAACCTATTTCATAATTAAAATGTTTGAATCTTTTTCTTTCAGCCAAAGTGCCGAAGAAAGATATGCATGTGAACAAAACTGGTAAGTGGCATGTAAAATATATATCTAGAAAATTGCACCTTTCCATTTGAAGAATTGTTAATACATTACCATAACTTTATGAAGATGAGAGAAATAATGTTTAGGTCTTTCTCTTATTGTCTAGAACCCCACAAGAAAGAAAAACCACTAGAAACAGGTAAACATGAATTACTGCCACACTTCTGCTTATGTGAAACGTTAATATATTACAGCTGGGCAACAGTTATTAAAACTGAGTACTTTTAACTTTTCATTTTAGCCAAGTTACCGATGAAGGATATCCATGTAACGGAATCTGGTAAGATCTGGATCAAAACAAATCCAGTAATTTGCATTTCCCATCAGTTAACACAAACTTATTATGACGAGTTGCCTTGGAAAAAAGAGAGTGACCAAACCAACCAACCAACCAACCAACCAACCAACAAACAAAGAAACAAATAAATAATGCCCACTCATGGTTTAGAATAGAATAGAGCTTGAAAGAAACTTGGATGTCTTCTAGTCCAGCCCCTGGATCAAACAGAAGACCTATACCATTCTCTAAGTACTGTGCTCCCATCAGTAATCACTAGCCATTAAATAGAATCTTGTAAGACTGAACGTATTTCTCACTTCGTTTTCCTAGCCTTTTTGAGGGAGGGTCTCTTCTGAAATGCTTCCCAGGCTTTCCCCCCACCTAGAAAATTGCATATTTTCGTTTGAAGAATTGTTATAACAGCAATAGCATTTAAACTTATATACTGCTTCATAGTGCTTCACAGCCCTTTCTAAGTGTTTTACAGAGTCAGGATATTGCCCCCAACAACTTAGGTCCTGATTTTCCTCTCCTTGTAAGGATGGAAGTCTGAATCAATCTTGAGCCAGTGAGAATCAAACTGCTGAAGTGCTGGCAGCCAGCAGTCCACAGTCAGCAGAATTAGCTTGCAGTACTGCATCCTAACCACTGCACCACCATGGCTAAAGTATAATAAATTATCACAACCCTATGAAGATGAGAGAAATAATATTCTGGTCTTTCTCTTATTGCCTAGAATCTCACAAAAAAGAAAAGCCAAAAACAGGTAAACATGAATTATTGCCCCACCTTTGCTTATGTGAAATATATTAATATATTACAGCTGTGCCACATTTATTAAAACTCAGTACTTTTAATTTTTCATTTTAGCTAGGCTACTGATGAAGGATATCCATGTAAAAGAATCTGGTAAGATCTGAATCAAAACAGATCTAGTAATTTACAATTCCCATCAGTTAACACAAAGTTGTTATTATTATTATTTGCTTACTGCTTGTCTTTGTGCCAGGGGAAGAATTTTTCCATTTAATAGGAACACTCAAATGTTGACATCATGTTCTGGTTTTCCTCTTACTTTCTAGAACAACACAAGAAAGAAAAGCCAAGAGAAATGCGTAAGCAAACTCTTATTTTGTCTTCTGCACTACTCTGAAACATATGGGCATTAAAGGGATATTAACCATTTGTGTTCAACCTGTTTCATCATCAAAATGTTTGAATCTTTTTCTTTCAGCCAAAGTATCAAAGAAAGCTGTCCATGTAAACAAAACTAGTAAGTGCCATGTAAAAATAGCTCTAGAAAATTGCACCTTTCTGTTTGAAGAATTGCTATAAATTAACATAGCTCTATGAAGATGAGTGTTCTCTGAAACCAATGAATTAAAATGACTAACCTGGGTAAAAGACTACATTGTGACCACTTCTGAGTTTTGTATTCAGAAGAACCTGCTGAATTAGGCTTCCTTTTGAATATCAAATTAAAAGTTTCACTGACATCACTGGACATTCCAATGCAGAAATATTTTTGTCTTCCTCTTACTTCTAGAGCCACACAAGAAAGAAAAAACAGTAGAAATAGGTAAATATTCTATTTTGTTTTCAATTTCTCTCCTTGTAGTACTGACATGGTGTACTGTTCAAAATTTAAAATAACCTAAAGCAATAATTTTAGCCAAGCTTTCAGAGAAAGATAAGTTTATCAAAGAATCTGTTAAAATCTGGATGAAAATAAATCTAGCAAAGTACACTTTCTGTAAGAGTGGAACGTCTGTGTGAGCTGGAACTTGACTTGGGTTACTACTAGTTGTGCAGGTTTAATATCTAGAAAAGAAAAAAAAAGAGTTGCTCATAAACATTACATGATAGGAATAGGCAGAGCTAGCTACAGCCTACCAGGGGAAAAGTAAAAGAAAATACATTCCCTGCTGTTATTTCTGGAGCAAATGCAGAAGGAAGTGAACTCAGATTAGCAAGCCTATAAAACAAACATCAGGCAGAATGAGATAGATAAAAGGGGGGATGCAAAACAAATCCTGAGTTATCTATGTGTATCCAGCTTCCCCCTTGTGGTCAGTAAGTGAAGATAAGCTGAAGAATCATTGGCATGGATTCATATCTCCCTTTCCACTAAGCACTTTCTACTTTTAGCTTTTAATATAAGTTAACATAAGACAATGGAAATAGATGTGCTATAGGGGAAAATGTAGAGAGTAAGGGAAATGACCTTGATAGTGGTAGGCAAACTCCATTGACAAGGTGACAAGGGATGAAACGTTTTTTAAAGTCCAGAATATCTAGATAACATTTGGAAATGGCTCAGGCTAATGCCTCCCTAATTCACGGAGGAGGAGGGGGAGGAGGAGGAGGGGGAGGAGGAAGAGGAGGAGGAGGAGGAGGAGGAGGAGGAGGAGGAGGAGGAGGAGGACAATCATATTTTCAAGATTCTGGTATTACAGTATAACCAATCTTAGTCAAAGTAGTTTTAGCCTCTGTGTGGAATTGATTTTCTTGTTGGGTCTACCTGGAAGGGGTGAGAAACAGTATTTAAGTTCTGAAGTAAAATGGTTAATGAGAATCAGATTGATGTAGTGCTTAAGAGGTTGAACTGGCAACTGGGAGACCTAGGTTCAAGTCTATATTCAGCCATGGATCAGTCTCAGCCCAACCAACCTCACAAGGTTGTTGTTGTGGGGAGAAATGGAAAGAAAGAATACTATTTGTTACAATTACTCTAATGCTGAAATCATGCTTTGGTTTTCTTAATTTCTAGAAACACATATGAAAGAAAAGCCAATAGACATAAACAAGGATGTTCATGCTTTCTAACCTTGTCCTCAGTGAAGCACATTGAAATACCATAATGTTTAAAGTTATGATATTCCAATATTTACACTTTTTTATTTCAGCAAAGCTATCAAAGAAGGATGTGCATGTGAAAGAAACTGGTAAGCACAAGGGGGGAAAAATCAACCTAGAAAATTAGAGGGGAGGGAGGGAAGAAGGAAGGAATTTTTAAGAGTATAATTAGTAAATTTGAGCTTGTTCTCTTGTCTTGGCTTCCCTGAAATATATTGATAGAACTGCCTGGAATACATGCAAACCCAATATCTTTGTTTTTCAGCATCCCAGCCCAAAAAGGATATCTTTATTCAGGAATCTGGTAAGATCTGATAAAAAAAAAGTTTAAACACTGTATAAATCAACAGAAGACTATGGACAAGTGTAACATGTGACAAGTGAATAACCAGTGAAATAAAATGGCAGAAGGAAAGAATATAATGGTTATGGTAGAATTGGGCTGGTATCAGAGAGATGCACATTTAGCTATAGAAACCATGGGGGAGTTTCAGGCAGTTTCTTTCAGTCCAGTCAAGGGAATAGGGCTGTCGTTATGGCAGAAATGGGAGGAATGGACACTATGCATTCCATAGGAAGAAAATGTGAAATATAAATCTAAAAAATAAAATAAATTTATGCATCTGTAAGAACAGTGTTCACCAGTTGGAATCTGCCCATTCTTCAACCCATGGAGAAAATTGCTTTCAAAGTGCCTTGTTGCTCTCCCTCCTTTAAGCAGAGGCACTGGAGACGAGATTGGCCTCCACCTTGCTGCAATTCTGGAAAGTTGTTAAAAAGTGGCTCTTCTGGAGAGCCTTTGGGGGTGGATGAGTAGTTTGTGGTTAGCCAAAAGAAAGGTTGGCAATTGTGGATTATGTCTGTTTCTTTTGTGTCTTATACTGTATATGAGGAATGTACTGCATTTCAATCCTATGGAAAGAGGTAGCTTAGTCACTGTAAATTGGAGATGGAATGAGGGAGGGCGTTTCAATCCCAGTTTTATTTTAATTGATGAATTGCGGAATTGTTGTATGTCTGTGATCTTGGTCTATCATTTCATTCTTTGTAATATATGGAATAAAGACACGCTTTGCTGTAAAGCCTCTGATGGAGAATCATGTTTTGTTCTTCTTCCTACTTCTTAGACTCACACAAAAAAGCAAAGCAAATAGAAATAGGTCAGTGTGTTAATGTTTTCTTTCTTTTACAACCGCAAAACATGATATCGGACATGGATATGGATTATACATGTTCAAAACGTAGAATAACTGAAATCTTTATATCTTCTTCTTTTAGCCAAAGTGCCAAAGAAACATGTGCATGTAAAGGAATCTGGTAAGACTGGGGTAAAAAAGTATCTCAGAAATGGCACTGTTCCCTTTGAATCCTTAGTATAAATTAACAGAAGACTCTGGAAATGGATGTTACACATCCTAAGTGACTACCTAGTAAAATAAAGCACAAAATATGAATACAATATTATATTCTTCAAAGTGGGGGTTACCTAGGCCTCAACCACACACAGTCCTGTTATTTTGGCTTTAAGACAGTCTGCTTGTCCCTTCTTAAGGAGATATCCTCACAATGAACCTTGGTATTGGAGCCAGATTGTGGGGGATCTAGAAGAAATATTTCCTTAATTGCTGGCAGAGAAGCACTATCATGAAAACATGAAGGCACAGTATTTTAGTCCTATTACTGGAAGAAGGGATGAAAACTGTTCAGTCATATTCTCGATTTAGAACAGGGCTCTGCAAAGGCAAAAAACATCACAAAACATCACGATACGTCATGTGATGCAATTGAGTTTGACACCCGTGATTTAGAAGATATATAAGCCTTAAGAAGAAAAACGCAGAAACAAATAAGCAAACACAATAAAGTGCATTCTGCCAACTGAATCCAGAATCTGTTCAATCCCAGATTAGTTTTGTTTGTGGAATGAAAGTGCTCTCGGTCTATAACTTGATTCTTCATTAAGTATTAAATTATAGACTGTTTATTTTGAAAATTTGAATGCCAAAATCATGGTCTCCCTCTTACTTTCTAGAAGCAGACAAGAAAGAAAAACCAATAGAAACAGGTAAGCATAGTCTTATTATCCCACCTATGCTTACCTGAAAGATGTATTACAGGTACTGATTATCCAGATTCAACATTTATAATCATCTTTTCATTTTAGCCAAGCTGCCAAAGAAGGCCGTGCATGCAAACAAAACTGGTAAGATTTGAGAAAAACATAAATGTGGAGCATTCCATTTTATACCCTCAAAAATTAATTAAAACTACAGAAATTAGTATTCCATAAGTAAAGTGAAATAAAACATCAAGCATAGATAGGAGACTATGTTCTGTCCAATGAGATTATCTGGCCAGATGTTCATTTTCTACCTGTTGTTTTAAATGTGGATTTAAAAGACTTGCTGACTTAAAATAATCTCTACGATTTTAATCTGTTTAATGTATGGAATTATACGCACACCACCTACTTTTATTTTGTACTTGGAAATGCAGAAATCATATTATGATCATCCTCTTATTTCCTAGAAACACATAAGAAAGAAAAGCCCATAGAAACTGGTAAGTATGTTGTTATTGTATCTTCTTTACTTCCCTGAAGCAAATGATATGGTAGAGTTGTCCAACATTTATAATAACTCAGTATGTATATACTTTTACTTTAGCCATACTGCTAAAGAAGAATATCCATGTAAAATGTAGTATATCCATGTAGTATAAACAAGTTGTTAATGTTTATAATAACTTAGTATTTATATCCCTTTATTATAGCCAAGCTGCTAAAGAGTGATGTGCACTTAAAAGAAACTGGTAAGGGCTGTGTAAAACCATTCTAGCACATACTTACAACCTTCAATTCCTTCTATAAATTAACCCAACATTATCAACATGAGTTTGCCTTGAAAATGTGCCTGATTGAAGAAATCAAATGATGAGGATGGATAATAGCAATAGCACTTAGATTTGTATACTATTTCACAGTGCTTTACAATCCTCTCTAAGTGATTTACAGAGTCAGCACATTGCCCCCAATAATCTGGCTCCTCATTTTACTGACCTGGGAAGGATGGAAGGCTGTGTCAACCTTGAGCCGGTGAGACTTGAACTGCCAAAAGCAGGCAGCTGGCAGTCAGCAGAAGTAGCCTGCAGTACTGCCTGTAACCACTGCGCCATCACAGCTCAAAGAGGGATAATAGAGTGCCATCTGCCCATTCTTGGCTTCCTAGCACTCATCCCTTACCTTGCTTCAAGATCATTTGCTTACCATTGCTTGAAGATATGCCCTCACATGAGATGCTTCAGCTTAGGGTTTGTATGCTGCTGGAATTTTTCCAGGTGATCCAGTCATAATGTGGTATTTTTCATCAGAAACCAAAAACAGACCTCCTAAATGACTGAGTTGCCCAAAGGAATCTCTAGAGTTGATAAAGTGCTGTATTCCAGTTATTGCACAAGAGAATCAAACCATCCCATTTGGCCATGAATTCTTGTGAATCCAATGTCATTTTAACTGTGGCTATTAGAAAACTAGTATCTCTTGTTTGGAGGTTGTCCTAGCTTCTGTATGGCTGGTAGGCCTTATCTGAAATATTGAACTCATTAATAATCAATATTTATTATTCCTATCTATAACCTCCGTGGCAGCTTTAGCAAGACACTGTATGAACTCCCCCTCCTGTTGATCTGAGCCTTTCTTCCTTTTTTTAACCTTTTCCTTCTTCTTTGCCTGTATCCTTCTCACATCTCAGCCAAGTATGGACCCTTCCTTATACTTAGTCCTCTTCCCTTAAAGCCATTTCTCTTAAATCTCTGCTCATGGGAGAACTGTACTATTATATCTGAGAGCAGCAGAACAGGAAGAGGAGGTAACTACTGTACTTATGCAACATAGGTAACCTTCTCTTTTTTCACATCAGTGCCCCAAATGTTTGTAATATATTGAATAATCCCACACGATGCAGTAAACACTAAAATACAGAAATTATGTTCTTGTCTTCCTTTTCCTTTTTAGAATCACACAAGAAAGGAAAGTTGGCAGAAACGGGTAAGTATGCACCTGTGTTTAATCTTTGCTTACCAGAAACACATGGATATGGGTAACCTAGGTTCCAAATTTTATCATAATTAAAATGCTTAATCTTTTTTATTTTAGCCAAGCTGCCAAAGAAGGATATTCATGTAAAAGAATCTGGTAAGACCTGGGTAAAATCATATGCATGAAATTACATGTTTCACTTTGAGCATTTACTGTAAATTAAGACCAATCGATGGAAATGTGTTTTCCATACTTATTAAGTGACCAAGAAAAGTGACTAAGAGAAGCGACTATGTAGTGGAATAATATCAGAGATGATTAATATACTGCATTCTGCCCACTGTGAATTATCTAGTTAGAAAAACTTGTTCAATCCCTGTTTTAATTGTGAATTGAGAAGTCTCACTGTCTATAAATGATCTCAGTCTATTATTTTATTCTTTATAATACATGGTCTTACTTAACTATAAAACACTTTATAATGTTCTGGTCTCTGAGTTTCTAGAAACAGTTAACTATGCTCTTATTCTTTCCCCTCTGCTTCTCTGAAACATATGGATGTAATATGCTCTTCAAACTTTATAATATACCAATATTTAAAAGCATTTATTTTAACCAAGCTGCCAAAGAAGGATATGCATGTTAAAAGGTCCAGTAAGACATGAGTAAGCTCAAATGTAGACATTACTTTGAACATTGAGTATAGCATAACACAAGGTTATGGGAATAAATGTGCAATTAAAAAAATTAACTAAGAAGGTAAATAAAATAACTCCTTTCTGTCCTTCTGTTCCTCTTCCATCTGCTGCCATTTCCTTTAATTGGCAGCATAGAAGGAACAAATCATTGTCTTTGTGCCAGGGGCAGAACCTTTTCCTCCCAACTCCCAAATGTTGACATCATTGTCTGGTTTTCTTCTTACTTTCTAGAGCTCCACAAGAAAGAAAAGCCAAGAGAAATGGGTAAACATTCCTTTATTGTGTCTTCTCTGAAACACATTGGCATTAAATGGATATTGATTATTATCTGTGTTCAATCTATGTCATAGTTAAAATTTTTGATTATTTTTTTTAGCCAAAGTGTCAAAGAAAGATGTGCATGTAAATAAAACTGGTAAGTGCTATGTAAAATTATGCCTAGAAAATCCCATTTTCCATTCTGGACAATTACTATGTAAACACATGCTGTGGAAATGAATGTGTCATAAAACTAGTGAATTATACTGAATTAAAGTTGCAAAATGGGATGATGAATCTCATTCTGCCCACCTTGGGTTTTGTAGTCAAAAGACCTCACTCAGTCTATGCTTCATTTTAACTGTCAAATTAAAAGACTCTCTTAACTTGAAGGGATTTTAATCTATGATATAATTCTATGTAGAATGTCACTTACTGCTTGCTATAAACAACCAAATGTAGAAGTAATTTTCTGGTCTTCTTATTTTCTAGAAGCAAATAAGAAAAAAATCCCAATAGAAACAGGTAAGCATGCTCCTATTTTCCCACCTACGCTTATCTGAAAGATTTGTTTCAAAAACTCATTACCAAATTCAACATTTATAATAATCAATATATTTGTTACTTTTCATTTTAGCCAAGCTGCAAAAGAAAGCTGTGTATGCAAACCAAACGGGTAAGACCTCAGGGGGGAAAACCTGAGAAATTCAACTTCCCCTCTTGAAAATTAACAAAAAACTTATCTGACCAGAAGGGTCTTGTCAACTCTGCTTTCTTTTAATTATGGAATTAAGTCAGATCACTAAAGAGATCTCACTCTATGATTTTAACATGTTTAAGATATGGAATTATATTTATTTTGTACTTTGAAATGCAGAAATCATATTCTGATTTTCCTCTTATTTTCTAGTAACACATAAGAAAGAAAAGCCAATAGAAATAGGTAAGTATGTTGTCATTGTACCTCCTTTATTTTCCTGAAGCAAATGATATGGTAGAGTTGTCCAACACTTATAATAACTCAGTATGTATATATATATATATATATATATATATATATATATATATATATATATATATATATATATATATATATATATATATATATGTATATATATATATATATGTATATATATATATATATATGTATATATATATATATATATATATATATATATATATATATATATGTATATATGTATATATATATATATATATATATATATATATATATATATATATATATATATATATATATATATATATATATATATATATATATATATATATATATATATATATATATATATATATATATATATATATATATATATATATATATATATATATATATATATATATCCAAACTGCTAAAGAAGAATATCCATGGAAAAGAATCTGGTAAGTTTTGGGTAAAAACAAATCTAGCGATTTACACTTCCCATCAGTTAACACAATACTGCAGCCGGCGTCAACTTCCCTCCGCCCAGTACGCTCCCACAGAGAGGGCCTCCTCAGGGTGCCACCGGTCAAAGAATGCCGACTGGTGGCCCCCAGGGGGAGAGCGTTCTCTGTGGGTGCACCGGATTTATGGAACCATCTTCCGGTTGAGCTCCGGATGGCGCCCGATCTCCGCTCCTTCCGGCGCGATCTTAAAACCCATCTCTTTAAACAAGCTGGCCTGGCCTGATGGGACGGGGTGGGATTTTTATAAATGACTTTAATTTTAAATTTGTATTAATTTATGGGCATTGTTTAATCATGTTTTAATAATTTTAATTTTTGTATCTAGTTTTTATGTATTGCCCTGTTCACCGCCCTGAGTCCCTCGGGAGAAGGGCGGTATACAAATTAAATTAATAAATAATAAATAAATAAATACTATTGAGATGTTTTTGCTTTGAAGAAATCAAATGATGAGGATGGATAATTGAGTGCTTTCTGTCCAGTCTTGGTCTCTTAACATTCATCCCTTGCTCTGCTCCAACATAATTTGCTTGCTGTTGCTTGAAGATATGTGTTCACACGAGGTGCTTCATGTTTGCTTGCTGTTGAGGCAGACTGGAATTCTTCCAGGTGATCTCAGGAGACAAACTGTTGGATTTCAGTTATCCCACAATAGGATCAAATGATCTGACCATGAGTTTTTGTGAATCTAATGTCATTATAACTGTGGCTACTAGAAAACTAGATCTCTCCTGTTTGAAGATTGTCCTTGCTTCTGTCTAGCTGGTAGGCTTTGTTTGGAATATTGAACTCATAAATCACCAACACTAGTGAATAATCCCTAAGTTTATCGTTTCTATCTATTACCTCCATGGCAGTCTTGGTAAGACACTGCACGACTCCTACCCCTAACCTCTCTTCCATGACCCACCTTTTATTTCTTCTTTGCCTATTTCCTTCCCACATCCTAGCCAAGTGTGGACCCTTCCTTATACTTATTCTTCTTCCCCCAAAACTCATTTCTCTTAAATCTCTCATTATGAGAAAGCTTTACTGTCATATCTGACAGCAGCAAAAGTAGGATGAGAGGCAACCACTGTTTTTGCACCAGTGGGAAAATCTCTGAATGAATAGATAATAAAGTACACTCTGCCAAACTTGAGTTATCTAGTCAGAGCAGTCCCTTCAATACCAATTTAGTTTCAGTTGGGGAATTATTATTTTTTTTGCCTCTAAGTACCCTCAGTCCATCATTTGCTTCTCTGTTATGTATTAAATTATGCACTGTTTATTTTGAATACCCGAATGCAGAATTCATATTTTTGGCCTTCTTCTTACTTTTTAGAGGCAGACAAGAAAGAAAAGCCAATTGAAATAGGTAAGCATGGTCTTATTTCCCTGAAATAACCTTACCTGAAAGATGTGTTATGCATATTTAGAATCCATTTTCAGCATTTACAATAATTAATCTATTTAAATCTTTTTATTTTAGCCAAGCTGTCCAAGAAGGCTGTGCAAGCAAGCAAAACTGGTAAGACTTGACAAAGAATAAATTTGGGAAATTGCCCTTTTCATCTTGAAAATTAAGAAAAAATTAATGAGTGTTTTGTAAGAGAAGTAATTAATTGCTGAAAATAAACCATCACATGTAGAAAGAAAAATAATTTCGTTGTCTCTTGTTTTCTAGAAGCACGCAAGAAGGAAAGGCCAATAGAAATTGGTGAGTATGCTATCCATGTCCTATTTTTAGTTCCCTGTTTAAAATTTATAATAATCCCAAATTTGTATTATTTAATTTTAGCCAAGCTGCCAAAGAAGGATATTCAAGTAAAAGAATCTGGTAAGATCTTAGCAAAATAAAAAAGTAAAAATGGCCACAATGAATTATTTAGGATCATCATCGTCAGGTCTTTCTCTCACTTTATAGAACCAGAAAAGAAAGAAAAGTCAATACAAATAGGTAAGCACTTTTTTATTTTCTAAATTTTGTTTCCTGAAACAAATGGTTATGATAAGAATTTTATCTATGTATAAAATTTATTATGACCAAAATACTTATTTATTTTTTTAGCCAAGCTGTCTAAGAAGGATGTGCATATAAAGGAATCTGGTAGGATCTGGGCAAAAACACACCTATGTATGAATTTGCATTTTCCACTTTTGAGCACTTACTTTTAAATGAAATAAAATTAAAATGTAACGTAGTATACATTTTGAACACTGTGGCCTCATCCATACCGCCCCATTGCTATAGATTCAAGATAGCCTATTTACTGTTTGTAAACGATATATATTTTCACTTAAGGGTCCTCCATCTCAGAGTGAGCTTGCGATTGAGAAATGGGGAATTTGTTCCAGGCAATCTAGCCAGACCTTAATCTTTTCCATCAGAAAAAAGAAATAGGCCTCTTCCATAATCATTCTGCGTTGCCTAGAGATAGATTCCTAAGGTTTGGCAAGCCACTGGGTTTCATTATTCCACAAATGGACTGAACCATCCCCTCCCATCCATCATGAATTGTGACTATCAAGGAGATGAAATCCCTCCAATTTGCAGCTTGCCTTTCCTTTTGTGGGGGTGAGAATAGAGTCAGTTTAAGAGGATCTGGAATTTGTGAAAGACCACAACTGGTCCTTCCCAAGGTTGCTGTCCCCACCAATAAGCCCTGCAAAACCTAATGGACACTGCATAGCTGATCGCACCTCTCATCCTGCCATCTCAACCTCTCTTCCCTCATCCACTTCATAATTCTCCTTCTCTGCCAGCCTGGCTCTCTGAGTCACACGAAGCCTTCCAGCCAAGTGCAGATCCTTTCCCTATCTTTCTTCCATGGCCATTTCTGTTACCTCTGCCTTTGCTACTGCATTTCATAGCAGCAGCAGGTAATCACAAGGGAACAAGAGGGAACTAAGGGCATTCAAATGGAGAAATAATGCTCTGGTTTTTCTCTTCTAGAACTGCATAAGAAAGGAAAGCCAGTGGAAAAAGGTGAAAATGTTATTTTCTTATCCTTCCCTGAAACATACGATTTTTTATAAAGATATTGATTATCCAGGTTAAACATTTACAATACCAAAAATGTTTCACTGTTTTTATTTTAGCCAAAGAAAGATGAGCATGTAAATAAAGCTGGCAAGTCCTTTGTAAAAATAAACTCAGAAAATTGTACTTTTTACTTTTAACACTCAGTATACATTATGGCAAGCCTCTGGAAATCAGCATGCCATTTAACAGATGAGTAAAAAAGTTAAATTTTTAAAAGGTGACTTGGATAACCAATTATATTCTGTTCCCTGCAGGATATCTCTCAAATTACATTGTATATCCATGTAAAAAAAATCACTAGTTTTTTTATGTGTGTCTGGCAATCTAGTATCCTTCAGCCAGAATAGTTCTAGCAAATTAACATTTATAAAACTTATTATTCTTCAGGCAAACTATGCAAATGCAAATATGATATTTAATGTACTGAGTATCTTAATTCTCTCCAATCTTAATAAGCCATTTTGAAATGAAAGGTTTACCTTCTGCTCAATTTTGTGTGTGTGTGAGACACACACACACACACACACACACACACACATGACAGAAGGAGAACTTTATTTTTTGATGCTGCAAGATATGATTGTATCTCAGTAAGTTTGAGGGAGGAAGAACTTTGCTCATGAATGCTACTATAGACCTGACAACATCATCAATTCAAGAAGCACAACTGTTATTGCCTTGTCCTGCTGAGGTAAACATTTCTCAATTTCATATAAGTGGATGGAAATGCATAACACAACATACTATTTTATTAGTAATCCTGTTCCCATATATGAAATGTGTAAACTGCTCTGGGGATGCAATTCCTTTATCATTAAAATAAATATCAGGGTGTTCTCCAAATATTTTTTCCAAAGTGTTGCTATATTTTATAGTAGTGCTTTATTATCGTGCATCAAAAATATGTGGATGATCTGTATACTAAGCAAAGACTTTATCACATATTGGATCTTGGAGATCACCTTTGGGAAAAAGAACTGGCGATCTGCCTCATGGCCTTCCTATACAGAGAGTGTGAGGTGCTGCCCCACAAGCGGGCACCTTTTTGAGAGTGGCAGAGGCTCATTTTGTTCCATTCTGGAGTGATCCAAATTGTGATCACTCCCAAAATGATTCCCACTCTCAGGACAGCAACAGATGGCCTCTGTATAGGAAAGCCACATGGCAGATTGACGGGTTCTTCTTCCCAAAGGTGATCTTCAGAAAAAGTAAGTGAAGTGAGGCATGACAGTGGAGTGGAGGAGGCCCAAAGCCTGTGAAGACCCAGCCATTTGGGAGGTAAGCTCAAAGGACCCAGCAGGGCAGGATTGGGGAAAAATAGACGAGTGAGGGTCTCTACAGCATTCCTACATTTGAGCGTAAGGGCAGGCAGATTGCCAAGTGCCAGAATTTTGTTCACAGGACCACAGGGGCCTACAGCAGCTGTAAATTCAGATACAGGTTATAATCTCTTTGTTCAGTGCTATCATAATTTCAGATGGTCTCTGAACAAACAGTCATAAATCAAGGACTACTTGTAACCCCCCCCCCTCTTAGGAATGAATGGTGCTTTTGTTTTTGGCATTTCATCATTGGGGAAGAAGTCATTATTAATCAAGATGACAGAAAAACCTCTGCATTTTTGAAGCACTGAATCTACCCGTCAATCCTAATCCAACAAAAAAGTTTTAGCATGTAAGAAAAGTTTATGCTACCACTTAACCTCTCTAGGCGAGAAGAAGGCAATGCATGCATCTGATCACTGGCCATGTGCTGAAAAATATAAATAAGGATGCCAGATCCAATTCTGGAAGACTTCCATTTCTGCCCACTTAACCATTCATTGGCACTGCCGCTAGGAGCTTTAAACACTTTTCAGGCATGGCAGAAGCT
Source organism: Vipera berus (assembly GCF_964194415.1). Lineage (NCBI taxonomy): Eukaryota > Metazoa > Chordata > Lepidosauria > Squamata > Viperidae > Vipera > Vipera berus. Next base: position 261,324,203 of record NC_138202.1, on the reverse strand, counting down.
GTGAAAATACCATGTAACAACAATGTTTCCATAAATATTATTTTCATGTTTTTATTTTTTGACTTGTAGTTATTCAATAAACTCAAATATCCATGTATATTTCAAAACTGTGCAATCTTAAACCATCCCATGATGATGGATGCAGCTACCCCATGGATGCATGGATGCAGCTACAGTAGTAGCACTGCTCCAGGGTTTCAGAAAAACATGTTATCAGTTGTTCTTTTTAGAATGCTCATTATGTATTTCCTTGTGCTCCAGATCCTCACTAAACAGTCTTCAAGTAATTAGATCGAGTTCTGTTGGGAGAATCCACTTTTGTTAGGATCTTTCTGGAAAATCTTAAAAACATTTTTCAATCTTCTTCAGGAAAGAAAAGAGTGCTGTGAAATAACAGAAATGTGTTTGTTTTTGTTTTATACCAAGGGGATCAACCAATACAAAAACATCTTTCTCCTCTCCTACCAGATTCATCCCTAGTTGCTTTTTTTAAAAAAAAAATAATTGAAAATATTGCTTCATTCTACATGGCTACATATTGAATTTCTCGTGAGGATTTTATTATTTCTTAGGCTTTTAAAGCTTTTATGCTGTTTTTAGATTGGGTAGCTACCACTTGGGTTATCTGTGGTAATATATACAAATAAATGTGTGTTGTAAGAATTTTGAGGTTCTGTATAGTGTTCAGAATATATTCTTACTTTATTTGCAGCTGTTGGAGGAACTCATAAGCCAAAAGGTCAGGAATATTATTTCCTTTTTAAAATTTATGTACTTATATAGAGAATACTTTGCAGCTTGATCCCTAGCCAATTTTCAGAGAGGAGTTGTAGAGACCTTCATTCAGTTCAATAATTCTGAGAGCTGGGTTTGTGTCTCATGAGATTGTACACTTCTCTTTCACACAGTAACAGTTAGTCATTACTGCTTTTTTATTAAAAGTGTTTTCAATCATGAACTATCACTTGAATTAAAACGAACATTTTGTTAGTTTTATTTTATTTATTTATTATAAATTTATATAAGTGTCTAACTCACACATAGGTGACTCCTACCTTAAAATAGCTTTTCTTTTATATGTAAATGATAAATTAACATAATTTGTTATTCCTTTTTTGAAAAAAAAAAGACTATGGCTTAGACCTTTTATGACTTTGTAATTCAAAACATACTTAATTATTTATCTATACCCTGCCTTTATTATTTTTATAAATGTATCAAGGCAGAGAACATATATAATACCCCTTCCTCCTCTTATTTTCCCCTCAACAACAATCCTGTGGGGGTGGGTGGGGGGGTGGAGCTGAGAGAGAGTGACTGGTCACCCAGCTGGCTTTCATGATTAAGGTGGGACTAGAGGTCGCAGTCTCCTAGTTTTTAGCCTGGTCCCTTAAACAACATGATTTGTCTTCTCTTTAATCTGTGCTTCAACTAGCTTATACAGTGGTACCTATGTGTCTGTCAGTGGTATCTTGGTATCTGTTCCAGAAGACATGACAAATATTAAAATTGACAAATACCGAGAAAACCACATGACTTACCACGTGACCCACTATTTTGGCCAAAAGAAATAGCAAGTCACAAGGCAGCTGACCTTGCATGTCAAAATACTGGGAGGAAGACGAGTGCTGGGACAAGATTCCTGCTTCAAAGCACGTTGAATATTGAATTTGATGAGTTTTGAAGTAGTCAAGTGCCTGTATCCTAAATCTGCAGAAGCTTTCTTCAGGAGCTGCACATTCTTCTCCTTTACAGGGGAATTTAAAGAATTATTTTTTTATCTATAAGGTGAAACTTCAGCTTACAAAATCATTAAATCAGACCTACCATGGTTAACAATCGATAGGTAAAACTGTAGGTAGTTTAAGATTCAGGTAGCAAGCCAAATGCAATTAAGAATAGCAGCAGATGCTTCTAGCTTATTTCTCACAGCCATTTCAAGGAAGATAACCTCTCAATCTAGGTGCCTTTCATCTTTGATACACTATGCTTTTCTCCCACTAACTCCCACTAACTAACTAGGGTAGACATCCAGATAAATGTATTCAGGTTGATCAACTTACCATAGGATTTTATATTATTTTAATTATAGGACTACTTACAACCCAGTTTCTAAATTCTGGTAGCTGGGGCCCCCACAGTCATGTGACCACATTTTGGGTTCTTTGTAACCAGCCCATATTTATGGCTGTTTGCAGCATTTGGCAGTCATATGGCCATGATTTACAATATTATTATTTTTTTGCTGGAAACTGGCATTTACTTCATGTTTCCAGCAAAAAATTGCAGACAATGGATTCGCTTAAGGACCGCCACAAAAAAGATTGTAAAATTATCATGGTCAGGTGATGACCCACTTAACAATCCACATGATTTATGACTATAATTTTGGGCTCAATTATGGTCAAAAATTGAGGGCTACCTATATCATGTTCTTTTTCTCTCTGCCATTCTACAAGATTATAATCTAGATGTAGATTGCTTAGGAGACACAAATATAATGTTATTGCATAATTCTGAATTATCTGTTATGATCTAATCAATATGTAAAAATGTCACTTCAAATAAGCAGTAGAGATTTAATGCTTTTTCAATGGCATAAGCCATTCTCTTCGAGACTAGCTGTGTTACATGTCCCTTATCTTTGTTTTGCAGCGTTACACGAAAAGAAAGAAGAAAGACCTAGCAAGGCAGCAGAACAAGGTAAAAAAAAATAAACTCAGTCAAGCTGATATGTTCTAAAACAAGTGTCAGAGCTGTTTAAAAAAAATACACATTTCATATTGCAAGAAATGGACAACCTTGAATTTGTCTCTTTTAACTATCTTGGTGAGTAGTCTTTTCAACCTGTCTAGGAAACATCATTTTGACAGAATTCAGTTTGTATATATTCAAACACAGAGACAAAATGTAGCAGTTTATCTAGACATGTCATCTTTTGTGGCCTAAATTATTTTAACTGACTTGATTTGTGGCATAAAGGCTTTAAGTGGAGATGAACATTCTATGGGATAGGCATTATTCTTTATGTTTTAACAATACCTGACCATTTTTGTGGATCTTTAAAGAAGTTGCATTGCATAGAGGTAGCTCTTGACTTCCAGCCATTCATTGAATGGCCATTTGAAGTGATAATTTTTCCAGGTGCCTTCCAACAAGCAAAGTCAATGAGGGAAGATCATAAAATTGGGCCTGACTCACTTAATAATCACTTTGCTTAGCAATGAAAATTCTAGTTCCAGTAATGGTCATAGGTCAAGGACCACCTGTACTGTGAGGCAAATGTAGGTATAGAATGTGGACTTCAGCATGTTTCCATTTAAACGGCCAAATCAGCATACAGGTTTTAATATAGAAAAAGTTATAGAATTGATATAAAGGAAAACTCTATAAAATGAAGATTTATATAAAGTGAATATTTAAATAATTTAAAGAAATTTCAACATCAGGCATTGTTTCTTTGAATGCTACAGCACAATTTCTTCTTTTTCATCCTGGGTACAGTTAATTTTGTGTCCTATAGTTTTGTCCCCATTAGTACTTAAGGTAATGGTTTCCCCGCACATGTGTGCTAGTCATTTCCAACTCTAGGGGCCAGTGCTCATCTCCGTTTCAAAGCTGAAGAGCCACCGCTTGTCTGAGAACATCTCCGTGGTCATGTGGCCAGCATGACTAGATGTCAAAGGCGCACAGAACGCTGTTACCTTCCCACTATAGTGGTCCCTATTTTTCTACTTGCATTTTTACGTGCTTTCGAACTGCTAGGTTGGCAGAAGCTGGGATGAGTAACAGGCGCTCACTCTGTTACACGGCACTCGGGATTCGACCCACCAAACTGCCGATCATCTGATCGACAAGCTCAGCATCCTAACCCACTGAGCCACCGCGTCCCTATCATTAGTACTTAGTTACCAGTTAAAATCATGATGCCTAGGTAAAATTCAGTTGCTGGGCTTTTCTATGGAAAATCTGTGCTCCTTAGGTTTTGATAATGCTACAAATGTCCTTAAGCAATGAATGCTGTTTGTTTGGAGACATAGATCTCCAAACAAACTTAAGTAAGGTGTCACACCCCAATATTTATAATTTGCTTCCAAAGGATTTGTTCCAGCTTATTTAATCATTTTGTTAAATAGCGGGTTCTTTGACGCAGGAATGAAGACGCAAACAGAGTACAGGTAACTCATACTTTATTTCGTGCTGTGACTGTACTGAGGGAGATGGCTGCAGCCAACCGCAATATATAGTCTAGCCCCTAGGCGGCAGCGAATAGGTTTGAATCAACCATTGCCGCCTGGGGATAGCCAATTGCAGCACAGGAGACTGGTAGTCTGGGTTGCTGGAGAGCCATTAGCTGCTCCAGCAACACACGTGGTATTCCCTCAAAAAGCCCAGTACATAACACCCCTCCCCCCTTAGCTCAGACCATAATAACACTAATGAGTCTCAATAACGGTCAAGACTCAATGTCCAAACACATTAAAGTAAAGCAATAATACAAAAAAACCCCAATGTGGACTACAATGTTATTAAACAACGTCTGAATGAATAGGCTACCAAAATGGCACTTTTATACAGTTATATCATAGCATTAGTTTCTGTAGTGTAGTGGCAACAGGAATTACAATAATATATAGCTCTTTATTTTACAACGTAATCTGCAAGATATGAAGGAGGCTTGTGTGCCCTACAGGAACATCTTGGAGTTCCCATCACTTTGTGGTCTACCAGCTTACCCAGTGGGCTGGGTAGACTTGTGTCCCTTTGTGCTCCTGAGTCAAGGGGATTCGATGCACTCTGGCTGGCCTCTCCAGGTTGGCCCACCCCAGAGTCAGACTGTTTGGCAGAGTAGGCACAGCATTTGCTGAGGTTTGGTTGGCTTGCTTCTTCAGGGGGTCCATGTTGCACTGCAGAGCTCCCCAGTTCTCCCTCTGGTTCCATCTCAGTTAGGAAGGAAAAGTCCTGGTAGTCTATGTGAGGGCTGGCTTGGCCACAAGTTTGAGGACCTTGGGAGGGACTTATGACGCAGTCCTCTTTTAGTGGCCGTTCAGGAAACCGCTTCCTGAGCTGATCAATGTGTCTTCGGACAACTTGCCCTCCCTCCAACCCCACTTCATAAGATAGGGGTCCGGATGCCTTGGTGATTTGACTAGGAACCCACAGATTCCCATGCCCATAGTTTCTGGCCCAAACCCAATCACCCATGTGCAGTCCCCTTGGGGGTTTTGGTCGAGAGGCTTCTGCTGCCACTCTATCTGGGTGCAACCTGTCCAGTTTAGTGATCAAACGTCTCCCCCAATGTAGTTCTGCAGGACTTTTGCCTGTGGCAGTGCAGGGAGAAGAATGCTGGAAAAATAAAAAAAAATCTGCTAATCTGTGATGCCAATCACCTGTGACAATGCACTTGAGTGCCTCCTTCGTTATCCTCACCATGTGTTCAGCTTGACCATTAGAAGATGGATGAAAAGGCACAGACGTTGCATGTCTGATGAGGTTAGCTCTAAGGAAAGCCTGAAATTCAGCAGCAGTGAATTGGGCCCCATTGTCTGAAACTAAGACATCTGGCAACCCATGTGTGGCAAAGAGTTTTCTCAGCACCTTGATGGTCCAAGCAGTAGTCATATTAAGAACTGGAATTACTTTCAGCCATTTGGAGTGGCTATCCACTACTATAAGGAAGAGCTGTCCTTGAAAAGGCCCAGCATAGTCTATGTGAACCCTAGACCAGAGAGTGTATGTTTCCTCCCACCTGTGAACTGGAGCCTGTGGCATTTCAGTCCTAGATTGCTGGCATGTATAACAACCATGGACTTGACCCTCAATGGCCTTATCAAGGCCAGGCCACCAGAGGTAGCTTCTAGCTAACGCTTTCATTCTGACAATGCCTGGATGGCCTTCATGTAATGATTGTAAAACCCTGTCTCTTAGGGAAGTGGGAATTATGACTCTGTTTCCCCATAAAATGCACCCTTTATGGGCAGATAACTCATGCCTCCTGACAAAATAGCTCTGAAATTCTGAGCCTGGACTTTTTTCCAACCAGCCCGTATATACCCATGACAACACTCTGCTAAGTATTTTATCTGTGGCAGTTTCAGCAGCAATGTCCCCTGCATGGAGAGGAAATTCAGGTATGTCCTGGGGCTGACCAATTGCAGGACCGGAGACAGCCTGTCTGGGTTGCTGGAGAGCCGTTAGCTCTCCAGCAATGCACGTGGTGTGGTACTCAAAAACCCAGTACATAACAGTCTGGGTTGCTGGAGAGTCGTTAGCTGCTCCAGCAACCCACGTGGTATTCCCTCAAAAAGCCCAGTACATAACACATCTATTCCAGTTTTGAAATTTCATAAGGTTAGAGCTCAGCAGTCCTTTTTAAGAGCAGTCCTATGTATGTACCTTCAGTTATGTTCATGTGGAGATGAAGCAATAAAAACTCTAAACCATATGATACTATATTCTTCCCTGTATAAGGACTCTAGCTAGATCCTTATATATCTTATCTTGAAGAAATATTAAGGCAGTAAGTATTAAAGTAATGTGATTTCTCTTTAATTTCTTTTGGACAAGGACTAAAAAAATAGTCCCCAAGTTGCACAATTCTTCATTATTTTTTGATTCTACAATACTTATTTTTTCCTGTTATACAGTTATGTAGAAAGATATAATGCTTCTATTATGAGATATTTTGTTTGTTTGTGGCCTTGGGGCTATAATAAATTTGATTGGATTTCATATAAATATATAAAGTTAATATTAAAGTTAATATTTATTATATAAAAATATAAAGTTAATATTTATTTATTTATTTAATATTTATTCCAAATAACTCAAACTAAATGACACAGAGACCTAAACATATGAGAGAATTAAAAAAAATAGTTTCAACATTTTTGATGTACTTATTCATTACATGATTGTAATTTGCACTATTTCTCTTACCTTTAAAAAAAGTGTTACTTTAAATATTTCATGGAATGATAATGGCAAGCTTAGAGGGGATCAAATCATTAAAGTTCTTTTGCTATCATACAATAAGCTATTAGATTTTAAACATAGAAGAATAATGTAAAATTGTAGTATCTCTTGTGAAAATAATAACAATAACAATATTAATAATATTATTAATATTATTATTATTAATAATAATAATAATAATAATAATAATAATAATAATAATAATAATAATAATAATAATAATGTTGGAAGAGAAACCCTATACCATTTCGGACAAATGCCTGTCCAGTCTCTTCTTAAAAACTTCCAATGTTGGATCATTCACAGCTTCTGGTGGCAGGTTGTTCCACTGGTTAATTGTTCTAACTGTCAGGAAGTTTCTCCTTATTTCTAGGTTGTTTCTCTCCTTGATTAGTTTCCATCCATTGCTTCTTGTCCTGCCTTTCGGCGCTTTGGAGAATACCTTTGGAGAATGGCCTTAGTGACTACACCAATAGCTTCATATATAAATACGGTGGCAAACGTATCTTTGTCCATGTCCAAAATTAGCTGACTCTTTTGATGTTTAAACTGAACACTTAGAAATTATTAATGTTTTCTTTTACTCCTAAGTACTTAAGGCAGTGTTTCTCAACCTTGGCAAGGTTCAGATGTGCGGACTTCAACTCCCAGCATGGTGACTGGGGAAATCCACATGTCTCAAAGTTGCCAAGGTTGAGAAACACCGATTTAAGGAATATTTGAGAAGTTTCATTCCCATGTTTCTTTTTAACCTTTCTGATTCTGTCCCATGGGCATCTGCAGGGACTTCCTGCTTTTATCAAAATGATGAAAGCAGCATTGCAGTGTTATGCTGCAAACTCTGCCCTTTTTAAAAAAATATCATGCATTGTCATGATGTCCACACAAACAAGGCAGATCTTTGTGTCATGATGCTACAACCAGTGCTTTTTTTGTAAAAGAAAAAGGTGCCGGAACTCACACATGTCATACAACCTGCCTTGCCTACCCTACAAGGTTCCATCCAAAAAAGGTGCCGGAACTCCGTTCTGAGCGTTCTATGAGAAAAAAAGCCCTGGGAACAACCCTGCCTTCATCATGCTGCTTTGTCTCCTTTCTGCCTCTTCCTCAATAAAAACAACTATTTCTCTGGGAAAAGTGAGAAGAGAAATGTAGCCAGCTCAGCCCCATGAAGTCAGTGACAGTGTTGAGTTGTCTTCATTCTTTTCTGGGGCTGCACAATGTGACGTTTATATACACACTGTCTCAAATTGTCAGCTGGAAGTGTTTGTGGAAGCAGGATAAATATAAGCAAAGACTCCATCAATTCAGAGGCAATTTCTGGGACAAGTATATTTGTATGCAGAAATACTGAACTGGTTTACCACTGCCCTTTTTATGGGGGTATTTGTTCAACTTCCAAGTCTGTTTGGGAATTTGAAAGTATCAATATGGTCCAACAACTCCTTACTTTTCTTGAGATCACTCTTACTCAGGGAAATGCTGCCACTTATTATACAGCAGGTAGAAGATATCAGGTGCAGTATTAACCCCAAAAGGCCCAGAGGTAGCATCTGAGACCTTGTTCATGCCTTCAAAGAAGAGTAGCCATAAAATTCAGTTTTCTACTTGGAGCAGGGGCTTCTAAATTTTTTCATTCGCTTCCCTTTCAGAACTTCCATGTTGGAGGCAATGAGAAGGCATGGAACTGAGCATTGTTTATACATGGATCTCTTCCTCATAGAGATAGAGGTGAAATCCATATGTAAACATTTATAATTTACACCTTTAGGCCAGTAGATAAATTTAATGCAGTTGCCTTTCCTTTCTCCCATTTCTGCAAATTTTATTACTATGAGGGGTCCTTGGTGCTCTCTGAGCTTGGATTTAGGATTTATTAAATTTGTATGCCGCCCTTCTCCCTAAGGACTCAGGGCGGCTCACAACAATAAAAATTAAGAGACATAAAATACAAAAATTAAAAAAGAATTAAACAATGAATATAATATAATATAATAATATAATATAATATAATATAATATAATATAATATAATATAATATAATATAATATAATATAATATAATATAATAATATAATATAATATAATATAATATAATATAATATAATATAATATAATATAATATAATATAATATTATAATATAATATAATATAATATAATATAATATAATATAATATAATATAATATAATATAATATAATATAATATAATATAATATAATATAATATAATATAATATAATATTGTTTACACAATAAAAAACAAATTAAAAACCATGGTCAGTCCAGGCCCGCTTGTTGGATGTTTTCTTGCAGATGTTTCATTACCCAAACTAGGTTAACATCATCAGTGTTAATAAGGAATAGGATTTACTCTCAGTTCATATTCTAGTGGCTATATATAAATATACAAATATTCTTCTTTATTAATTTTGTGATCATTTGCTAATTTAGAATATTTTAAAGAGATGCAGATACTTAAGTAAAGTACCCTGTAAAATGCAAATATTAGAGAAAAATATTTACTAGTATATGTACGTTAGGGGAAAAGCAAAGAATATGCATACAAAAATTCATACTGACCTTTTAAAATGTAAATAGATGCAAAAAGATATTTAAATTAAGATGGGAAAATGCACATTTTTTTTGCACATTTCATCTCTCCCTGGTCTTTTTTCCTCCACATTTCCCTCCACAAGCCTTCTTAGGAAACATGAGTAGCATGCTTGAAACACATCTTGTATTTGGGTCATATAGAATAGAATAGAATAGAATAGAATAGAATAGAATAGAATAGAATAGAATAGAATAGAATAGAATAGAATAGAATAGAATAGAATAGAGCTGGAAGGAACCTTGGAGATCTTCTAGTCCAGCCCCCTGCTCAAGCAGGAGAACCTATACCATTTCAGACAAGTGACAGCCTAGTCTCTTCTTCAAAACCTCCAGTGATGGACAGCCCACGATTTCTGAAGGCAAGTTGTTCCACCGGTTAATTGTCCTCACTGTTAGGAAGTTTCTTTTTAATTCCAAGTTGCTTCTCTCTTTGCTCAGTTTCCAACCATTGTTTCTTGTCCTGGTCCCTGGTGCTTTGGAGAATATTTTGACCCCCTCTTCTTTGTGGCAGCCCCTCAAATACTGGAATACTGATATCATCTCACCCCTGTTTCTTCTTTTCTTTAGACCAGCCAAACCCAAGTCCTGCAGCCGTTCTTCATATGTTTTATTCTCCAGGCTTTTGATCGTCTTAGTGATTCAAAGTCTCTTTTCATTTTAAAGCTGGTTTTCTGAAGGGAAGCACTAACAACAGAAACAAAATAATAGGAGAACAGAGATTTTGGCTGCTTTCCATTTCAAGGGATGTGTCCTTGGTTAATGTTAAGAATTGATCAGGCACCTCATTCATCTTTTCAGTTGAATGAAATAAGTCAAAAGTTGTTTTGTTGTGGGTTCTACTGATTCAGAAGCTTTTACAAAAGTTGGCTAAGAAAGAAATCTTCATCTACTTTTGCTATTTGTAAGTGAGATGCCACTCTGAACTCTTTTTTGCACATGCAAATAGTCTTTTAATCTGATGAATTTTACCCCTTAATTTCAATAAATGTAATTCTTCATTCTAATCATATAGTGTTAGCTACTATATGAGGAAATAAGGGATTATTATTTTTTTCTCATTTCTTCTTCTGCAGATAAATCAGACTCCAAAGAATCAAGTAAAGTGTGTCACAGTATATATATATTTTGTGGATATGATAAATTATCTGACAGTTTATCCACGAATAATATTTATCCTTGTTTTCATTATTTTAAATTATTACAAGATCATTTCAAATCTTCATTTAGAGTAAAAGGTGTTTTTTTAAAAAAAAGCCTACTGTGCTTTCCAAGTGAACAATTAAAAAAACAAGAAATGATGAATGTGGCTCAATTAATCATATATTAAATTGCACAGTGTCAATATTATTGAATTTTACTGTTTTATTATTTTGAGCTCAGTTATAATTTTCACAGCATAGCAGTGACTGCACAATTCTTTGTATGACAGAAAATATATTAATATGTCAATTTATTCATTATTTGTAGGTATATATTTTATATTAGTGGTGCTGTACTTTCAGTTTTCTGGATTAAAAAGTAATTTTTCCATTTTAGTTATAAAAATATAATAAAATATACACTTAAATTTTGGAAATGCATAAATAATACTGCAAAATATTACTATTACTTCCAATTGCTCTATAACATTCAACATGTAGTAATATTAATTATAATACAGGATCACAAAGCAAATATCATATCCAAAACACAGAGTATGTTGGATCTGTTGGAAAATATTATAAGTTTTATAAAAGAGTTTTACATGCAGGCATATAAATTCATACATGGATGAGCAGCAAATAATGTAGCAATAATTTTCTGTGGGGTAAGCACCTAGCGTATTACCCTTCTCTTTTCCATCCTGCAATATTCATCTCAGGCAATTAACTCATAGACTATTATTATGTAAAACCAGAATTTAAAATATTTGGATGCTTCTTTTAAGGGATATGCCTTCTTAAGATGGTCCCACAACTTAATATAATTGTATATTTGCAAAATAAAACAGCCAGTTTATAACATCATATATGCTTACCCAAAGTTTCAAACATCTGTAATTTATATGTGCATGAAAATTAACACAACTCTGGTATGTATTCTGCAGAACACATGAAAGAAAAAGTAACAAATTATGATGCACCTTTAAAAAGTAAAGGCGATAAATAAGCAGCTGAAATCAAACTTGAAATTAAAATATAAGTATGATAAAACTGCCCTGTTCTTCCTGCTTCTGATTATATGCAAACAATTAAACTGGAATAAATATGTGCCTGATTTTGAAATACTTAACTGCAAGGCTAATACTGAATGTTACATGAATGCAGACAGCATTCAGGAAAAAAAAAGCATATGTGAAATGAGAACGCCTTCAGGGGTTCATAAAGACAAAGGATAAAATCATTTACACACATCTATTAAATATCCAATCTTCTCCTTTTCTTTCTCATTTAAATATGGAGTCCATAGGGAACAATTGTGTGGCATCTGGCTGGTATTGTCAAACACTTTCCTTTGCATTGTGTGTATGCTTGCTTTCCTATGCATTGTATGTATTATATATGAGGTAACATGATGTAAACATTCCCTAGAGTGTATATGTTGGCCGCACAAAAGTATCGTCAAAGCATATATTTGGGGGGGCCGCCTGACAGGAATACACGCGGGAACTTTGACAGCTGTCAAAGTTCCCCGTACTGCGCAGGCGCCTCCACTGACAGCTCGCGGCTGTCAAACTCCGGACCGTGAAGAAGACTGAGCTGTCAAAGCGTCCGCCACACTGCGCAGGCGCAGCCACTGACAGCTCGCGGCTGTCAAAACACCACACCACGAGGAAGCCGGAGCTGTCAACAGAAGACGACGCCGATTGGTCCCTGCCTGACACGGCGCCAAAATAAATACATCTGATTGGTCCTCGCTACCAGCTGCCGGCTATAAAAGCCGGACAAGTTATTCTCTGTTTGCCTTGCTCTAATAAACTTGTTGTTAAACTAGCCTGTCGTCCCGAGCAGTCCTTCGGCTACTTCACTGGCGACGAAGGTGGGATCGCTCCGGAGCTGAAGTCACGGCCGAGGAAGAGAGTTCCCGGCAAGAGCTGACACGGAAGTTTTAACTTCCATCGGAGCAACCCAGGACCGGACGACATGGCAAACTTCGGCCGTGTGAGGGAGTTTGATACCCGCCATCCCGAGAGATGGCAATCACACCTCGGCCAAGTTGAAGGATTCCTTCTCGTCAGTAAGATCACTGACGACCGAGCAAAGGCCGCCGCCCTGCTGTACATCAGCGGGCCCCCGGTGTACGACGCAGCCGTCGGGCTGTTCAGCCCAGTGCCCATCACGGAAGTCTCCTACGCGGACCTGGTGGACCAGCTGAACAAGTATTACATGCCGGCTCGCTCGGAACTGTACTGGCGGGTGCAATTCGCACAAAAGAAACAACGGCAGGACGAGCCCGCCAACGAGTTCATCGCTGGGGTCAGACACGCCGCGCGGAACTGCTGCTTCCCCGACCTGGAAGACCGCATCAGAGATCAGGTGGTGATCGGTCTGAGGGACGAGAAGCTACAAAAAAAACTGACGTCCAAACCCGACATGAATCTGGCTGAGCTGACCAGGGAGATCATGGCATACGAACACAGCCACAAAAAGAAGCCGACGAACACGACCCCAGAGTCCCCGGCGACCGTCTACCAGGAAAGCGCAACCTTCAGCGACAGCGGAGAGTCGGTAGATTTCACCGATGGAGAAGCCCTACAGCGCAGGATGGAGCACCGACAGCCGAGGAGGGGAAAAACGTCGGACCGCCGAGGATCCAGGGACCCTCCACCGCCACCCCCACGTTACGTGCAACGAGCCGCCTGTGCCAGCTGCGGGGGCAACCATGCCCGTGGAAGCTGCCGTTTTAGGAACGCAAAATGCCACAACTGCGGGAAGACTGGCCACATCAAGCCGGTGTGCCGCAGCAAGGGCCGGGACAACGTCAATGAGGTGGAGGCAAACCCCCCAGGTAGGCCAGCTGCCCAGGCCAACAGGGAAACCCCACCAGGCAACCGGGTTGAGACAATCGATAGGGTAAACTGCATAAGTTCCAAGGTTAAGGTCTGGGTCAGAATTCAGGGGGTGCCTTGCCACATGGAGGTGGATTCAGGATCAGCGGTCTCCTTAATTTCGCTAACTACTTATCAGGAGATCTGTCAGAAAGGCCGAAGACAAATTCCCCTGAAACAAACTCAGGTTCACCTTGCAGACTTCCAGAAAACCCCTATTCCGTTGGAAGGGAAAGCCAAGGTCCTTGTACAGTATAAGGGGTTCAAAGGCACCCTAGAGGTTCTAGTTACGCCAGGGAACCGTACCAACTTGATAGGGCTTAACTGGTTCACTCCACTAGGCATCGCCTTATCAGGGGTTAATACCATCCAAACACCCAGCCTGGAAGCCGTTTGCGAAAAGTACGCCGACGTTTTCGAGGGCACTTTAGGGAAATATACAGGTCCCCCCATTTCCCTGCAATTAAATCCAGCAATCCAACCAATTAAAATAAGAGCTAGGAGGGTACCTTTCGCCCTCAAAGAAAAAATTGAAAACGAGCTTGACCGACTCGTGAGTCTAGGGGTACTAGAGCCAACAGATGGGGGAACCTGGGAGACCCCTATTGTCACCCCAATCAAACCTAATGGCGAAGTGAGAGTATGCGCTGACTATAAGGCGACAGTCAACCTAGCCCTCAGCCCCCATGCTTACCCGGTGCCAGCGGTAAGGGACGTATTTGCTTCCATCCGCTCTGGCACCATTTTCGCCAAGCTTGACCTCTCGCAGGCGTATTTACAGCTGCCTGTCACAGACGACACCGCGGAAGCGCAAACTATTGTCACCCACCGCGGTGCTTTTAAAGTTAAGAGGCTTCAGTTCGGCATATCTGCAGCCCCGGGTATCTTCCAGGGTATCATGGAAAAGACCCTGAAAGGAATACCCGGGGTCTGCCCCTATTTCGACGATGTTCTCATCGCCGGAGAAAATGAAGCTAGTTTAGCTGACAGGCTGTCAGCTGTGCTGAGCCGGCTCAGAGAAGCCGGTCTCAAACTTAAGAGGGAAAAGTGCTCCATTGGAGTCACTTCTACAGAATTCCTAGGGTATAAAATCGATAGCCAGGGCATCCACCCCACCTCTGAGAAACTAAGGGCTATTCAAACCGCACCCAGCCCTAGGAATAAGCAAGAGCTTCAATCCTTTTTGGGACTGTTAAACTTTTACCATGCTTTCATTCCCCACAAAGCCACTATTGCAGAGCCTCTCCATAGGCTCCTCGACAAGGGTACAACTTGGTCCTGGACCAAGGAACATGAAAATAGTTTCCAATCGTTAAAAAAGATCATCTGTCAAAGCTCAACCATCACCCTTTTCAGAGAAGACACCCCAATATGCATCGCTTGCGATGCCTCTCCCTACGGAATTGGGGCAGTCCTAAGTCACCTACTCGAGGACGGCACACAAAGACCCATAGCCTTCTATTCTCGCACTCTGACCAAAGCTGAAAGAAACTATGCACAAATTGACAGGGAAGCCCTAGCGATAGTAGCAGGGGTCAAAAAATTTCATGATTATCTGTATGGAAGACCATTTACGATATTTACAGATCACAAACCCCTGCTAGGCATATTTACTTGGAATAAAATTACACCACAAATTCTCTCCCCGAGAATCTTAAGATGGTCAACGTTCCTAGCAGCCTATTCTTATCACCTAATACATAAACCAGGTAAGGAATTGGGTCATGCTGACTGCCTCAGCAGACTGCCCATACAAACCAGGGACTCAGATCCAGCCCCAGCCAGCCAAATTTTAGCAATCTCTCAGCTTCCAGAATGCCCCCTGACGGCAAACATTATAGCTAATAATTCAGCAAAAGATAAAATACTTGCCAGAGTCCTCAAATGGGCCACAACAGGGTGGCCAGCTCAAAACCCACAACCCCAATTCCAACCTTATTATAACAGGAAAAACGAGATTTCAACACATAGAGGATGCCTGCTATGGGGAAATAGGGTCATCATACCAGAGAAAAACATAGACCAAACATTACACATTTTACATGAGGGGCACCCTGGAATTGTAAAAATGAAGGCAATGGCTAGAAGTTATGTATGGTGGCCTGGCATAGATAAACAAATTGAAAGGTATGTGGGTGGGTGTTATACCTGTCAGGAGACCAGGAGCGAACCCCCCCAGGCACCGATCCATAAATGGGAGACTACAAGGAACCCTTGGTCACGTATACATATAGATTTTGCAGGACCTATCCAGGGCCAAAGTTTCTTAATAGCAGTAGACAGCTATTCCAAATGGCTGGAAGTCACGCCCCTTAGAAAAACAACGTCCACAGCCACTATTCAAGCCTTAAGAAAAATATTCGCAACGCACGGCCTACCTGACACCATAGTTTCCGACAATGGACCTCAATTCACCTCTCGTGAATTTCAGATCTTCGCTACGAAGAATTGTATTAGGCTGGTCACGTCGGCGCCGTTCCACCCGTCGTCGAACGGAATGGCTGAAATTATGGTACGATCCACGAAAGAAGCATTAAAAAAATTCGTTAAAGGGAACTGGCAGAGGCGACTCAGCCAGTTCCTCTTATCACAACACACAATGCCATGCTCCACAACGGGCAAATCACCGGCGGAATTAAGATGGGGAAGGAGGCTAATAACACGTCTCGACAGACTGCACCCCGACACATACCCAGAAGAAAAACAGCACCCCCACCCCGGCCGCACACTCAAACCTGGTCAATTAATATGGGCAAGATCATACACAGATAAAAACAAGTGGGTTCAAGGGACAGTAATAAAACAAACAGGGCCCATCTCATACCTCATAGCTACGCAGGCACAGGGCAACATACGCCGCCATATTGACCAGCTCAGACCCAGACAACCGCCACACAATTCCGAGCAACCAACCAACGCCGACTTACAACCCCCTCCGGAAATGCTGCCTATCCCAAACCAGGAAGTGGAACACCAAAACGAAGAACCAGAACCAGACCATCCACCACCCCTTCGCCGATCATCCAGGAATCGAAGACCACCCACCTACCTAAAGGACTATCAGTGGGCAGGGTCAAACATCCAAGAGGAAAGAAACGCACCAGGGGAGGGGTAAGGGGTGTATTATATATGAGGTAACATGATGTAAACATTCCCTAGAGTGTATATGTTGGCCGCACAAAAGTATCGTCAAAGCATATATTTGGGGGGGCCGCCTGACAGGAATACACGCGGGAACTTTGACAGCTGTCAAAGTTCCCCGTACTGCGCAGGCGCCTCCACTGACAGCTCGCGGCTGTCAAACTCCGGACCGTGAAGAAGACTGAGCTGTCAAAGCGTCCGCCACACTGCGCAGGCGCAGCCACTGACAGCTCGCGGCTGTCAAAACACCACACCACGAGGAAGCCGGAGCTGTCAACAGAAGACGACGCCGATTGGTCCCTGCCTGACACGGCGCCAAAATAAATACATCTGATTGGTCCTCGCTACCAGCTGCCGGCTATAAAAGCCGGACAAGTTATTCTCTGTTTGCCTTGCTCTAATAAACTTGTTGTTAAACTAGCCTGTCGTCCCGAGCAGTCCTTCGGCTACTTCATTGTAAATATGTAAGATCTATTAAGTATGATAAAGCTTACTTGGCAATCAGTATCATCAGAATTTCAGCCTTAACTGGAAGTCAGCATCTAAGAATGCAGCAAGGCTCCTTATGTGGGTAAATATGAATAGGATTTGGCATAAAAAGGAAACTACAGACATAATACACTTAATTACATTACAGAATGAGTACGGGTAGTCCTCGGCTTACAATGGTTCATTTAGTGACCATTGAAAGTTGCAACAGCACTCAGAAAAGTGACTTTTAACCATTTTTCACACTTATGACCATTGCAGCGTCCCCATGGTCATGTGATCAAAAGTCAGAGGCTTGGCAACTGACTCATACTTATGACAGTTGCAGTGCCTCGGGGGGGGGTCATCTGATCCCCTTTTGTGACCATCTGACAAGCAAAGTCAATGGGGAAGCCAGATTCGCTTAACAACTGTGTTACTAACTTAACAAGTGCAGCAATTCGCTTAACAAATGTGGCAAGAAAAGTCACAAAATGGGGCGAAACTCACTTAACCAATGTCCCACTTAGCAGCAGAAATTTCGGGCTCAGTTGTGGTCATAAGTCGAGGATTACCTGTAATCTATTGTTTCGCTATTGTAAAATGCGGGCAAGAGGTTTTTTTTGGATTTGAATGCAGTGTGCACACAAATGAAAGAGAAGCTAAACAGATTCACTGAAGAAAGCAAAGCAAAAGAATAATTTTAATAATTTTAACTATGGCATAGATACAACACATTTACAGGTGGGACAATGAAAGAAGATTCTGCAACATTCAATACAGCTAGTTCTTGAATTATAATTGGCTGCTTAATGGCTGTTCAAAGTTATCCCAGACCTCTCCAGAGCTGTTTATAACCTGATTTGAAATTATGATGGCTGCTGCACACACACACACCACCCCCACAGTCACATGATTTCATTTTGGACACTTGGCAATCAGCTGACCTCTACAGCCATTTGCAGTGTCCATTTGCAGCTGACCATGACTTGTAATGGTTTTTTTTTAACCCCTGGATTCTGGCATTTACTTCCAGTTTCTGGCAAAAAATGCTCATTGGGGAAAATGGATTTTCTTAATGACTGTGGTGTTCACTTAACAACTGCTGCAAAAATGTGGTCACCTGATATCTCAACTTACAGTCTCAGTGACTTACAACCATAATTCTGGGCTCAGTTATAGTCATAAGTCAAGGACTACCTGTTGAGGAGTGTAAATAGAATTTCACACCCCCATGGCATCTGGGAGCCCCTTATCCTTCACAAAGGTGATCATGGTCCCAGCTAGTTATAGCAGCTTTCTTGAACAGGCCTATAGTAAAGCTCCTCTCAAGGCAGCTTATATCTAGCTACCTTATACCTCTTGCAGTTACTCAGTTCGTTCTAATAAATTTTTATTTTTTTTATTTTTTTCTATTTATTTTAATTCCATTTATATTCTGCCCTTCTCCGAAGACTCAGGGCGGCTTAGAAGCAAATTTCATTAGCTGTTTATCTTTTCTTGCCAAAAAGTGATTAAAATCTGTATGAGGCAATACCAGCTCACTCATCACATTCTCCTTACTAGGTGGCTGGCTTTGGCAAAGTAGTTTTCAAATAAAAATTTAGCAGTCTTGAGCTTAACTGCCTGAGGATTATGAGGAGTAAACTAGTGGAGAAGTGAAAGGAAGAGACTTACTTTTCAAAAGATCCTACTTTGCTATGCCATGCACAGGAATTACAAAAGAGAAGCTATTTCATACAAGAAAGAAAAAGAGCACAAATCCTCCTTGGTATTACAATGATTTTCTGAAGCAGCAGTACATCTATATTGTTGTTTTGTGGCTTGAGATTGTTTTTTTATATTTTAATCTGATTTGTATTTTGCTATTAGCCACCCATAATTCATTTAGAGTAGGAGTAGATTATGATTGCTGTTAAATAATAATAATAATAATAATAATAATAATAATAATAATAATAATAATAATAAGAAGAAGAAGAAGAAGAAGAAGAAGAAGAAGTAGTAGTAGTAGTAGTTGGAAGGGACCTTGGAGGTCATCTAGTCCAACCCCCTGCTCAGGCAGGAAACCCTATACCATTTCAGGCAAATGGCTGTCCAGTCTCTTCTTAAAAACCTCCAGTGTTGGAGCATTGACCACCTCTTGAGGTGGGTTGTTCCACTGGTTAATTGTTCTAACTGTCAGGAAGTTTCTCCTTAGTTCTAGGTTGCTTCTCTCCTTGACTAGTTTCCATCCATTGCTTCTTGTCCTGCTTTCAGGTGCTTTGGAGAATAGAATAAATGAAATCTTGAATACAGCAGCTAAAAGTTAGTAAGAAACATGAAGCTGTCTAGTTAAGTGAAAGAATTTATGATCTGACAAAGTATAACCAACCTTTTATATTCATATATCTGGACATTGTCAGACAAGTAGGAAATTATTTGACTATCTAGTACCCACAGAGACTTGTCTTAGCAAATAGGTGCCACAACTCATTTCTTGGTGTTATACTTTCCCATGGCTTTTAAAAGTCTTGCATTTAAAATGCCACATCGAGTCAGGCAAATTATAACTGAATGCAATTAGGACTGCTACAAGCTACAGTCTTCTTTCATTCCAGTTGAGTGAGATACAAGAAGATCTGAAATGACTGGGGGGCTTTCAAGACATCATTCCCCATTTATTTCTCTCCATCTATTTCTGCCCCTCTACTTCTGTCAAAGCATTACTAATCCTGAAATCTGAAAGGTCAAAGCGCAACACCATCCATTATTGACATTCAGTGTGATTGGTCACCTGTTGTTTCTATAGTAGCAAAAATCTGTAGAGAATCAAGCCATAAGGTTGGGATCCTTCCGATGCTTACACACAGAGGCATCTAACGTTCTTTATGAACAGAATAAATTTCAGTCAAAGGAAAAGTGCTGTGGTCATGGAAAGAGTTGCATAAGTGCAGTTCTTTTTCTATGAACACAAACTATGTTCACTCCCTGCTTGAAAAAAGTTACATGATTTTAGCTATTGAAACTTACGACTGCTACCATGAAAAGAATTTGCAATATATCCAACTCAAAACCTAGCTCCAAAACTGTATATCATGTCAATGCATCTTCAGTTTGGGATTATTAATTGCTAGATATGACTAATGTTTGCTCACTGTACTTTTACACAGAGCCCGAGAAAGAAAAATTAACGAAGACCACAGAAACCCAAAAGAAAAAGGGTAAAGAAATATATTTTTAAAGCTTTAAGACTTTTTCGGTTTATTTTCAGATTGCAAAAGTAGTGAAGAAATTCTTTTCAAGCCCATAGAGTTAACAAAAAGAGTGGAAAAACTTGTGGAAGTTAATAATGATTAGTTTTATTTACTTGATCTAGCTATATATAGTCTTGTTATATTAAATGAAGGTTTAAAAGCACCCAGAAATGTGTTTGTGTGTGGGGGGTGGTTTAAAGAAAAAAATGCAAAATGAAATGAATGAATGAATGAATATTTTTATAGATATCTCAAAAGAAAAAGTGAAGCCTCCTATTGCTGTCAAAGGAAAAGGTAAATATGATTTCTAAGATCTTTTTTAACTAGGACCATTGTAGGATTTCACAAATGTTTTTGTTGTTGCTAAAGTGATTTATGATAGTTATATGAGGAACATTACATATAATGTTATAGAATGGACTTAGTATTGCCATTGAACAAAAGAGGGTCCTTAATTTACCACTGTCCTCTTTTTTGGTGTTAAAGTTAGTTCACTTTCATCTAATGGCTCTTCCACATACTGAGTTTGCACCACTCCCATTTGGTTCTGAACCCTTCAAATCCCATCTTCTTATGATTTCTATTGGTAGCTTGGCTGATTTATTTCCAACTCTGCTGCAGTAGTAGTAGGTCTGAAGCAGGTTTTCAGCTGCAAAAATAGGATATGTGTGGTGGGCTTGGAGAGAACTTTTGCATTATTCTCTAATTGCTTTCTGATCAACAGCTACTTAACAAGTCCTATGCAGTAAATGCTATCTTAGCAGTTTCACATTTTAGATGTTTGATAAATTGATTAATCAATTTATATGGCCTTGCAAATTGTGATTCTGCTTGGCTAATTTAGGGTTAAAAACAACAACAAAGAAATCAAGCAAAAATAAAAAAGACAATAACATTGAAGTGTACCCAAGCCTAACCACAATCAAAGTCCCAATTATTACAAAACAAAACTCTAGCAATATCCTGGCTCAGTGCTAGGGGAACTGAGCTGAGTTCCCCTCGCTTCACTGGCTTAACTCACTCCCTCCCTCCCTCCCTCCCTCCCTCCCTCCCTTCCTTCCTTCCTTTCTTTTAAATTTTTATGCCTCCCATTCCTCTAGGTCTATCAAGTTCTCCTCCTCCTCCTCCTCCTCCTCCTCCTCCTCCTCCTCCTCCTCCTCCTCCTCCTCTTCCTCTTCAGGAGCTTAAGGCAGAGCAATGATATTTGCTTCTTGTTCTTAGTTCTGTAAGGTCTATAACCAGTGCTTTTTTTGTAAAAAAAAAAGGTGCCGGAAGTCACACATGTCCTACAACCCGCCTTGCCTACCCTACAAGGTTCTATCCAAAAAAGGTGCTGGAACTCCATTCTGGGCATTCTATGACAAAAAAGCCCTGTCTATAACACTGAAAACAATTATAGGTTGGTTTCAAATTGTTTTTGAAAAATAGCAAGATAGAAACCTTGATGGAGTAAGTTAGTTAGTTAGTCACGTACCTATGTGAACTGTTGATTTTCAATTCCAGTCACCTACCATATATGCATATATATACATATACATATACATACATACACACACACACACACACACACACACACACACACGACAACCTGAATCCCAATGGGTCATTGTTTCATATATATATATATATATATATATATATATATATATATATATATATATATATATATATATATATATATATATATATATATATATATATATATATATATATATATATATATATATATATATATATATATATATATATATATATATATATATATATATATATATATATATATATATATATATATATATATATATATATATATATATATATATATATATATATATATATATATATATATATATATATATATATATATATATATATATATATATATATATATATATATTACTTAAACAGAGGAGCAGAATGACCACCGGTAGGCAAAACAAAACAAAACAAAAAACCTGCTGTAATAAATAAATTGACTGATAGGTGGATAGATTTCAAAGAAAGCAATTGTTATTTCTTATATCTGATTTACATTTTTTTTAGCCTCAAGCATGATAAAACAAACCAAGAACATTTCTCATCCTGCCATTAAAGGTATGATTTTTGTCTATTGCTGTTTCTTTTTAAACACTAATTTGTTATTTTTTCATTTTTAATTCATTATTAGTGATCTAGAGTCGTAATAGCAAGATATCTAGCCATATTAGATAGATAGATAGATAGATAGATAGATAGATAGATAGATAGATAGATAGATAGATAGATAGATATAGATATAGATATAGATATAGATATAGATAGATAGATAGATAGATAGATAGATAGATAGATAGATAGATAGATAGATGATAGTGTTCTGTACCAGCCTGCTACCGGCCTTGCAGAAAGGCAACCCCTGTACAAACGGCAGAGGCTGGAGAGCGTCTGAGGCTGGAAAGCGTCTGCCAAGATTTATTACACAAACAAAAGAACAAGAAACAAGATACCGGAACTTTGATCCTCAAACGGAGCAGTTGCTTTCAGCAACCAGCCCTTCCCCAAACACTCCCTTTATTAGAGTTCAGGGCGTGGCCTCCCTGTGCCTCCTTCCGAGGAGTCCCACAGCCTTTCTCTGCTTGTTCCTGCTTGACTGCCTCCTGCGTCGGGCGTCCTTGAACAGGGCCAGCTGTGGGTCATCATCATCCGCACTGTCGGGCTCGCGCAGCTGAGAAGAGGGCCGTGGCTGGGGGCTCTGCGAAGCCTCCAAGCCATCATCAGCAAGTTCGTCTTCAACACCCTCCTCCTCCCCCTCGTCTGAGTCATCCGAGACATCCGAGCCGGCTGCCGGACCCACAGGCTGGCCCTGAATCACAACAGATAGATAGACAGACAGAGAGACAGAGAGACAGACAGCAATAGCAATAACACTTAGACTTATATACTACTTCATAATGCTTTATAACCCTCTCTAAGCAGTTTACAGAGTCAGCATATTGCCCCCAACAATCTGGGTCCTTATTTTACCAACCTCAGAAGGTTGGAATGCTGAATAAACCTTGAGACAGTAAGAATTGAATTGTCGAACTGCTGGCAGCTGGCAGTCAACAGAAGTAGCCTGCAGTACTGCATTCTAACCGCTGGACCACAATGGCTCATGGTAGATAGAGATAGATAGAGAGACAGACAGATATACCTAATGAGAGAGTAGGTAGACCTAATGAGAGAGTACTTTTTCATTTATGCATATCTACTATGTTAAGGGACGTGGTGGCTCAGAGGGTTAGGACGCTGAGCTTGTTGATCAGAAGGTCGGCAGTTTGGCGGGTTGAATCCCGAGTGCCGTGTAACAGAGTGAGCGCCTGTTACTCGTCCCAGCTTCCGCCAACCTAGCAGTTTGAAAGCATGTAAAAATGCAAGTAGAAAAATAGGGACCACTATGGTGGAAAGGTAACAGCATTCCGTGTGCCTTTGGTGTCTAGTCATGCCGGCCACATGACCATGGAGATGTCCTCGGACAAGCGCTGGCTCTTCGGCTTTGAACAGTTTGTGTGCAAACTATTTCTCTTATTGAGTACTATACTCAGAGGCATCCATAGGATCCCACACTTTCATCAAAATGACAAAAGGAGGTTTGTACCATGCAATGCAAGGTCTGCTCCTTTCATACATGCATGCAATGTCACCACCATAGCATACAAAAGCATAAAACCTGTTGTTATGTGAAAATAAAGCTCACATCTCTCACTATATTATGGTGACAGGAATGAGAGGAAGTGTTTATTGGGGGAGGGGGAGACACTCCAAGACTCAAAGACATAGGATTGCTATCATTTAATCACTGTGTGAGGGCTCCACAAATGTAACACATTAAACTGAGTGTAGCCCGTTGGTTGTGTATGCTGGTCCAGTAAAGCCTAAATTAAATTCCATGATATTGCTCTATTCAGGGGGAATGGAGATGCCAGGAACATCCCAACTTGATGTTAGGGATTATATGGTAGAGATCAAAACCAATGGATAACAAAAGTGCTACTGTTTCCCTCAGATTAGAAAATAAAGTAGGTGGAAATCACAATAACATCTTGAAAATGTTGCATTAATCCATGTTTAATGATATATTTAAGATACCTTTCTTTATAGTACTGTATATGCAAATTACTGGACATTGAGTGCTAGTTTTGAAATTAACCAATACAGTACAAAATATTTTATTCTCTTGATCTTGCCCAATTTCACTTGTAATCTCTAGCTAGGAAATTACTGGAGATGCTTTTGTTAATACATAAATGTTCCTCTGAAAGAAGGAACTATGCCTCATTGTTTAAAGGACATACCGGTAATTATTAGGCCTCTATTTAAGGATACTTTTTGTCTTCTCCAGAATTTTCATATAGCACATGCATTTAGCATCACACTGACCCTTGGAAAGAATGTATTATGCATGTGTTAAAAGCATTAAAAGGCTGCCAATTTACTTCTAGTTTTGGTACAAGATGCTAGATATTACCTATAAAAGCCCACATGGCTTAACAAGCTACTTCCTTCATTGAGATGATCTTATAATTTTTGGAAATATACAGTTGCTGAAAGCTCATCTTGGGGTGACTTGGAGTCAAGCTTTTTCTATTATTATCTGAAAGGTGTTCCCTAATGAGCTGAGAAGACAGATCTCTTTGCTTTTTTAAAAAAGCCCTTTAAAATATGATACTTTTTAACAGGCTTTTTGATTATTTAAATTTTGGTTTTCATTTTTAAACTTCGGGTGTTCTTATTGAAGAGCATCAAAAGGCTTCAAGAGCCAACAGTATCAAAAGTATATAAAGTAACTAATACATCAAAGAAATACATCACAGCCAAGACTTCAGAAAGAATAAAGCTATTAATGGCTACTAATCATTTGTCTATAGATTATGTCCAATATCAGAGGCAGGATGTTTCAGAAAACTCAGGTCCTGGATAATAAAGCTGGTGAGATGCTGTGGAAATAAAATGCTGAGCTAGATAGCTCCCTTATCTGTTCTGACAACATATATTGTTTATATTCTTTTCTTTGACATTTTTTTGGACTTTTTGCTCAGCATAATTAATGATTCTAACTGATTGTTTTCTTCTTGCCACTATATACACATATTACTTCATGATTTTTTTTCTTTTCCTCTCTTTTGTGCATGTGCATGTGAATGGACATACATTCTCTTGCATATTCTATTAAATGGCTATTTTTTTTAGAGTTGGCATGTTCCTGGAAAAATCAGGAAATATTTTCTGGCACTATGGTTCACTTGCTTGAACAATTTTCATTTGGAAATATGGTCTGCAGCCCATTTGCACACACACACAAAAGACTATATAATTAATACCCTCTTGGCCTTCTAGAAAGAAGAGCCAACTCATTAAAACTATAAAATGATTATAAAGAACAATGACAGGTGATACCAAGAGAGGAACCAAAATAAATAGTGTCCAAAATTAATAAGCCCAGAAGAACTGCTTATTCTGAGATAGAAGCATGCTTCCTAAATATATGCCTAGGAATTTTGACTTTTACAAGTCCCTCTGATGTAACCAGAATAAAGGCTTATGTTGTAGACAACAAAAGTAGGGATTCCCTGAACTCTGCCTGTGCTTTCTCAATTGATGGGACTGAACCACTACCATTAATTTGCGCTCCATGGAACAATACCTTTGAGTCAGATACCACTAATTACAACATATACTCATCTCTTCTTTTAGCATTGCAGTAGTCCCAGACCACACCAAAAAATTTTATTTGTTGTGAAAAGGAATGCTGTACAGGTAGTCCTTGACTTATGAATGATCACTTAATGACCGTTCAAAGTTACAGTGGAGATCTCCAGGGCTACTTACAACCTGGATCTGAAGCTCTAACCACTAACCTTCCCTGCAGTCCCAGGTGATCACATTTTGGGCACTCAGCAACAAGTCCTCATTTACATCAGTTTGCAGTAGCCTGCAGTGTCATGCTCACAGTTTATGGGTTTTTTTTGCCAGAAACAGGCATTTACTTTTGGTTTCTGGCAAAAAAAAGGCCCATTGCAGACAAAGGATTCACTTAACAACTGCAGTGGTTGCTTAAACACCACCATGTTTGCTTTAGGACCACTGCATTTATTAACAATCGCTACAAACAAGATTGTAAAATTAGGTGTGGTCACGTGGTGATCTGCTTAATGACGGGCATGATTTATAACAGGCTCAGTCATGGCCATAAATTGAGGACTACCTGTAAATGAAGCATTTTCATGTTTATTCATCTGCTTACGTGGTGGGTAGCAACAAACAAGCAACAGTGCAAAACAGTAGCAGATTCTCCCCTTACCCACTATTGAATGTGTGCTCAATATAAATATTGATTGGCATATTTCCTCCCTTGTTACACAAGAATATCCCTTTCTGAACTAAAGGACATGGTGGCTGTGCTCTCATTGTCCTGGTGAATTTCAGAACATACTGTCATGATTTCATAGCAATTACTGTATGGGTCTATCTTAAATAGCGTCTATCTCAATCCTTCCTCTGAGATTGCTTTTTCTGTGTCTAATGGGGTGATGACCTGAGTGTAGAAGAATTTCCTCCAATTCCATTTTCTTTAATTAATTTCTAATTTATGTTATTTAGATTGATTGGGTCTAAAGTATGGGACCATTTCAAGAAAAAATAGAAGTGTCTTTCTGGTACCTCTTACAATTTTCTTGCTATCATGACAGGCAATTGTGTCAATGTCTAGAAGAGTTCTGCAAAAAGAAAAAAGCCAGGGCAATTGACATGGTTGTTCCTTAATGTCCTCTCCAAACAATAGCGCCGCTTAGTTTTCTGCTTTTTTTTTTTATTGAAAAGTGTTTTTTTTATTGCTTTTTTTAAGATAATGGCAATGAAACAATTAAAGTGATTGGTACATTGATATTAGCATAAAATTTAGAATACATCCATTGGAGAGATGAGATCTAACATATGTCTCCTTGATTATCGTGTTATGAAGTCTGTGAAATTGGGGGGGGGAACTGAATAAGTAATAGGAGCAACAGCGAATGCTTCTTTGAAACAAAGTGTTAATCTATGTATAGAATCGTAGAGATCAGTAGATCTATTTAGACCAATTCACGTCTTCCTGCAGGATCAAAAATAGAGCATTTCCAATAGATGTCTCCATTTAAACACAACTGGATACTGGATTTCACTATGTAGTGTTCTAACATTCTGTTGGAATATATCTTCTTGCAACTTAAATCATATCATCCCATCTCCTTCCTTCTGAATCCCGTGATATTGGGTAATTTCCACCAGGGTGGACCCAGCAGGCAAAGCTAGTTCTATCTAGGCAGGCATTATGTATCCCAACAGATTTAGCAGATTGTAATCTGCCAAGTATTATTATATATTTCTTATCAGTGTTTACATCCCAACGTTATTTTATCTGCATCTTTGTGTAATTTTCAGTGGAAAGGTAGAATATAAAAGTTATAAATTAATAGTCTATAATGTTGATAAAAGTTCCATTGACCTTTAACATATGGTATGACACTTGTCCTATGGTGGACTACTTCTGTCAAGGCCTGGATATGGGCAATGAATCTCTCCTGGTCTTATTTGCTATCTCAGTGATGTTTGATACTATAGACCATGCTCCCTTTTGGGCCATTTGCAGGGGCTAAGGACAGGAGGCATGGTTTTACAATAGTTTAGCTCCTTCAATGGATCTCTTTCCATTGGTAGAACAGCTTATCTCCTGGAGTTTTGGGTGCTCCATTGCTAAAATCAAATAATCATAGGGCTGAAAGCAATCTTGGAGGTCTTCTAGTCCAACTGCTGAGGAGGTCTTCAAGAAAAGATTGGACAGCCATTTGACCAGGATGGAATAAAGTCTCCTGCCTTGGGCAAGGAGTGAGACTAGAAGATCTTTAAGGTCCCTTCCAGCTCTATGATTCTATGATTCTTTCCTAAGCAGGCAGTAGTGTGAAAGAAAAGACTGATCTTTTTTTTTAAATTCCATTTATATCCCGCCCTTCTCCAAAGACTCAGGGCAGCTTACAAGCTTAGCAGTAGCCTTCATTCTATGTATATGCCTGCTTATTAGGGCTTTCACACACACCCCAAGCGGCATTATTACAAAGTCAGCTTATTGCCCCCAACAATCTGGGTCCTCATTTTACCTACCTCGGAAGGATGGAAGGCTGAGTCAACCTTGAGCCTGGTGGGATGCGAACCTGCACTAATTGCAGGCAGCTGGTGTTACTTAAGGAGGCATTAGCCCACTGCTCCACCAAGGCTCTTTTGGGCACAATCCTGTAGAATGTCACATAGACTGGACTTCTTGATTCTGCCTTTATATGAGATCATTGAAGAAGATCTTTGGTAGGTTTACAACAAAGTATCTAACAATACATTACCACCATGGAGGTGATGTGGAAGGCTGCATCCTGTAATTGGAAGCTATAAGTATCTGGATGGGATGAAAAAAACTGAGGTTAAACCCTAACAAGATGTAGGTTTTTTTATTGTTTTGGATATTGGAGAGATTGCTGACAGTTATGACTCTGGTGGTGTATAAACATAAATGCATAATTTGAGTGACTATTACCATAAATTGACTTTTATTGCCTGGAAAACCATTGCATAGAAAATTACATTATTGTGACTTTCAGCCATAAAAATGTTTCATTTTGCAATCTTTATTTTCTAAAAATTCAAGCGATACAGGAATTAAAATTCATTATTTTATTTTATTTTCACTTTGTTTTCTATTTTTTAGGCAAGGAGGCACAACATAAACCACCAAGTAAGTTTCTAAATGTTACAGCTATTAAAAAAATACAGGAATAGTGATCATGGTTAGAATTTGGTGATATTCCCCAGTTGTATTTTTACTGACAATGGCAAACATTTATCCTTTGCCTATCTCCTAAAACAGCTGTGGGCTTTGGAAATTCTCCAGAGCAGATCTGGAGGTTCCATAAGGAGGAACCACCTTACATTGAGTTCCATTCACATACAGATGGATGTTGTATTTTGCTTATTGAAATGTGGTTATAATCATACCTTTACTCCAGTAATATATGTGACTGCCACATCATTTCCCAGGATGTATAATAATGTCCTATAGTATGGTATGATTTTACTGAGCAATAGAGAGAAAGGTTTTGCCCCCAGCATTGTCTATCCTGATGATCTATGAATAAAATTACTGTGAAGTACAATATTAATCCTATTTCAGTGACCTTGCAAATCTAACTTAGAAATGTCATGATATTTCTGAAAAAGCAGCCATGTAGAGAGGGCAGTGACCAGGATTCTAATAGAATTAGACTAGCCCAACTGGAAACCCATTTTCTTTCATCTGTTTCATTTCACGGAGCTCTTCAAAATAGAGTGGTGCCTAATAGAAGTGCCTTCAGATCATTGAGAAAACTGCTAGGTCTAACTATCTTAATAGGTTCCTCCATCCTGCAGTGATTGATGGCCCTAGTCACCCTAGGACCTTATTCCTTTCAGATGAAGGAGATATTATGAAATTACCAAGAGTAGTGACTTACCATTTGCATGTTCCCAACAGACTGCTAACACACCCATTCCAAAACTGTTTTGTGTGTAGGGTTATATTCTTAGAGAAAGCCTAAGCATGACCACACATGTAGATTCACTATCTACTGTGTGCTAGTTTGAGATCATCAGAAGATAGGGCTAAAACCATAGCTCTTCTCTCAGTAATTCTGGAATGACTTGTTTCATGTGAAATCCATCTGAAAAGAATGTAAAAGTTAAGAGAAGAAGCTATTAATACAATATGACAGCAAAACAATGTTGAGTTTATCTTATATTGCTCCCACTTTTTAGAACAAGAGGTTCTTAGGCATGAAAAAGGAGTTCATCCAGCCAAACCAGTTATTTATTCTAACATCCTTACTTCACACAACCCACTTGGCAAAGTGGGAAACAGAATTGACAAACTGAGTGTTGCTAATAATGTATTGGCTGCTATTCTATCTTTTTCTGAAAAGGTGGTTGTGCACTTTAACATACTGAATTAATAGAATTTCCTAACTATTGTTAGCCGAATAGCTTAAATAATGCATTTGGCAATTAACTGTGATTAATATTTTACTTTCCATTATCTTTTTTAAAAAACAGTAAAGAATATAAATAATTTACATAGTAAAGAGCTAGAACACTGAAATACCAATACATACATGTGATCAAAGCCTGCCTCTTTTTAACATGCATCACGCTGCATGTAAAAAGGGGTGGAGCTTTGACTGCATATTGACTTTTTTGATCCCTTCCCCTGCAGACACCCCTGGTTCCATCAACAACTTTCAGGGCTGCCCCATGAATGAGCCCAATGTGAATTCCCTTGGATAAGAAGACTTTAAATGCAATAACTCAATCTGTAGCAGATTGACACATTTGGAACTCTTTCATTCAGGGCCAATAATGAACATCTTTGTAATACATATCATGTTTTATTGCCATAGAGAGCATAATATTAAATAATATAGTAAGAATTACTTACATGGCAAAGTAAAAGTAATTAAAAGAGGCTTTGCATAGATGATGTCAGAGAATATAAACTGTAGCTGTTCTCAGGAGGCATCTCTTTTTATGGTTTATGGAAACTACCCGTGTACATAGAAGCAGCGTATTCCCTGTAGTGGATTACAGGTTGTAGTTTGCTACAAAACAAATGTTGAAATATAGAGCATAACTGGTAAAATTTACTGTGACTCTCATACAGTTGCTAGTATTTCTGTGCCATTACAATATAGGTAATCCTCAACTTAACAACTACAACTGAGCCCAAAATTTTTGTTGTTAAGTGAGAAATGTGTTAGGTGAGTTTTGCCCCATTTTACGACCTTTCTTGCCACATTTGTTAAGTGAATTTGCAACTGTTAAGTTAGTAACACAGCTGTTCAGTGAATCTTGCTTTCCCATTGACTTTGCTTGTTAGAAGTTTGCAAAAAGGGGATCACATGGTTCCAGGACACTGCAACCGTTGTAAATGTGAGTCAGTTGCCAAGCATCCAAATATAAATCACATGACCGTGTGTGTGTGCGTGCTACAACGGTTATAAGTCTGAAAAAAGTCACTTTTTAAAGTGCCGTTGTATCTTCGAATGATCACTAAATGAACCGTTGTGAGTTGAGGACTAGCTGTGTAGCCAACAGAAGACAGCAGACCTCATGCATATTTTTAGAGCAGGGTTCTCCAGAGTGGTCAGTATCAACCCTAAGGGTCAATGGGACTATCCATTATTGTTGTTGTTGTTGTTATTATTATTATTAGTAGTAGTACTACTAGTTAAAGTAGTATGTATTAAATTATTTTATATAATAAATGTTTGTGGTTTGATGAACAAAAAATTATGAAGGGTTAATGAGCTGAAGAGTTTGGGAACCTCTATTCAGAGGCCTTTTGGTACTGTCCATACTATCCACACTAAAAAGCAGAGACATCACCCTGCCAACAAAAGTGCATATAGTCAAGACTATGGTCTTCCCAGTTGCAGTGTATGGCTGTGAAAGTTGGACCATAAGAAAAGCTGAGTGCCAAAGAATTGAGGCCTTTGAACTATGGTGCTGGAGAAGACTCCTGTGAGTCCCTTGGACTGCAAGGTGAACAAACTGGTCAGTGCTAGAGGAGATCAGCCCTGACTGCTCTTTAGAAGGCCAGATCCTGAAGTTGAAACTCAAATACTTTGGCCACTTGATGAGAAGGAAGGACTCACTGGAGAAGAGCCTAATGCTGGGAAAGGTTGAGGGCAAGAGAAGAAGGGGACGACAGAGAATGAGGTGGCTGGATGGAGTCACTGAAGCAGTAGGCGTGAGCCTAAATGGACTCCAGAAGATGGTAGAGGACAGGAAGGCCTGGAGGAACATTGTCCATGGGGTTGCGATGGGTCGGACACAACTTTGCAACTAACAACAACATTCAGAAGCATTAATAGTTGAGGATGAAGGCTCGTTCTCCAAGATTGTGGGCTGGTTTCTGAACATTTCATTACCAGGCTAGGTATTATCTTCAACAGAGTTTAGGGGATGTCAGTTCTTCTGTTTATAAGGGTTTCAGCTATAGGTGTGTCATATGAGGGTCTGTGATGGGTCTTGTGATGGGTCAGGTATGAGTTGTCAGTGAGAGTCTTGTGATAGGTCTTGTGATGAGAAGGTTAGATCAGGTCAGGGTCATTGGGAGGTGAACTGCTGGGGAGGGGGGTCTTGTGTGGGTTGGTTGAAAGTCAGTGCTGTTTCTGGTTGGCTGTGCAGTTGATTTGGATTCTGAGGGGTTTGTAGGCTGGTTGTAGGTCAATGTGTCTGTTGATGGAATTGCTTGTGGATGGCCAGGCTTTGATGAACTCACGAGTATGGCAGGTGGTAGCATGGCTGATGATTTTTTTGTGTTGCTCCAATCTAACCGGTGCTGTTTGGTGCTGGTGTGGGTAGAGATTAAGGATTTGGGATCGCAACATTTGACTGTCAGCCGGTGTTCGTGGATCCTGGTTTTGTAATTGATGTGATGTTTGTCCCATGTAGAATTGGTTGCAGTTCTACCCATCACCCATCATAGACTCTCACTTGAGACACCCACACATGAAGCCCTTATAAACAGAAGAACACTGACACTGACATCCCCTAAACGCTGCTGAAGATGTTTCCTTGCCTGGTAACCAAATGTTCAGAAACCAACCCACAAGCTCGGAGAATGAACCTTCACCCTCATCCTATACCCGAACTACAGATAGTCAACATTATTGCATTAATAGTTGCATATATTCTTTAAATCCTATAATCCCTCCACTTCTCTACTGCAGGTCTTCAATGACTACAAAATGAATTCCCTCTGATCACCTACGATCACATTATCTCTGGACTGAATACAAATTTAGCAACATATTATGATAACATGGCTTTATTCTAGCCAAATTTAGTCTTGATGCCAATTTGCACCAAATTTCACACTTTATTCTTACTCATTTTGTCAAATATTGTAAGCTTTTACACTGCTATGATAATCAATATATACGTAATTAATATAATATGCTGCAAATATCTCTCTTTAAATTTTTGTGCCCCTATTTTAAGTACAGATAGAGTACAGCTACAGAAGTATATACTGGTAGATTGCTGCTCTTGAGATAATATCTTACTACACTGATTATTGTGTTGTGTTATCAGTTGTCTCCTATCTGATAGGTAATTGAAGAACACCTATGAATACCAATGCATTAACTTAGCTAAATTTGAATAATCTTTGCATTATTTTTAAATGAGGAAAGTAAAGATATTAACATGAAGGAAACCCTAAATTATCTATTTCTTTATCTATCAGTAATAATAGGAATGAATGCAAGTAATTGAAATTATATTTTAAAAGTCATTATCTATTTCTTTCTTTCTACCTATTTTGACAGACCTCTAATTAATTGCTTGTGACAGATGTCTAGCATTTTGCAACATCAGGAACTTTATTTGCATTAAAAGGGCTATTGGTGCATGCTATTTTTTAATTATTTAAATCTAAATAGCTGCATGAAAAGTCAAGGCTCTGCCTTCTAAATTTATATTTACTTTTTTACTTATGTCTTCTCTTTCTACTCAATAGAAATTAAACTATTTGACATGCCCCTCACTTGGAGCTGTAATCAATATTTCAAATAATTTTAGATGTCTGCCATTTTGCAAGGATATAAAATGGATAGTGACTGGAGATAATCTGCAAAACAGACCACATTAGAACAATAATATCAAGTCCCAAGGCAAAATCCAATATATTCAGTTTTGGCATTAAAACAGATCAGACTTTCCTAATGGGCACCCTCCAGCTACCACTTTATCCTGAACCAGTGTCCATTGATCTTCTGGCTGATGGATTGTCAGAAACATAATCCAACATATCTGAAAGACATTTATTCAGGAAGACTAGTTTATATCTGAAACAATAAGTTTAGACTAGCCCTTTTATCTTACAAGAAAATAAAAATGACAGAAATACAATTCATAATATCTATAATCTGCCAAAATTTCCTATCAACTTCTTAAAAATTTCCATTTTCACAGCACTTATATTTTCTCAGGTATTTTGTGTGCTAGATTAGGATAATTCAACATGTACAGCTTGATGTCTGTGGAGATTCTCAGTCATCGTTGTCCCAGAGGTGCTTTTTCCAAAGGCAACTGGACTTTGTTTTTCCTTGAAGACGTTTTGCTTCTCATCTAAGAAGCTTCTTTGGTCAGAGCTGAAGAAGCTTCTTGGATGAGAAGCGAAAGGTCTTCAAGGAAAAGTACCTCTGGGACAATGTGTGCAGCTTGTTTTTACAAGTGAAATATTTCTACATTAACATAACGAAAGTGCCATTATATGCGCAATGTATGCAACATACACTTGACAGGTAGTCTGATTTATGACTGGTTGATTAGTGCCCATTCAAAGTTACGACAGACCTACTTTGGGACTATTTACGACCCAGATTCAAAGTTCCAATGGTCAGGTCCTCTACAAGGTCACGTGATCGCTCAGCAATAAAGCCACATAGATGGCCATTTGCAGCATCCCATGTTCACATGACTGTGTTTTCACAATCATTTGGCTGAAACCTGGCACTTATTTCTAGTTTTCCACAAAATCACACCCATAGAGAGCCATGGGTTTGCTTAATAACTATGGTATTCATTTAATGACTACCACTAAAATGGCTACAAAATCAGATTGATCACATTTTACAAACTATACAATGTATAACCGTAATAGGCAGACGCTATTACACTCATATGTAAATGACTATCTGTATCGAAAACAGGCCCACACTCTCAAAGTATGCAGATTTCTATAGATGTACTTCTTATTTCTTTTCTTTCTCTTTCTGTCCCCCTGCCACCCAATAGAAAAACCAGAAGAAGCAACAGCTGAACTCAAAACTGCAGCTAAACATATAGTATACATACACAACCTATAGTACATACACGAATAGTATTCGTAACAGCAAAAATATTCAGCCACGAGAATCATGTACCTGATGGAGCTTAATGTGCCCAGAACCTCACCTCATATATCTCCTGAGCACCATAAAAGCTAATTAAATTTGTCACATTAAAAGGTCTGCCTCAAAGTGTCAAATATTCTATTTTTATCACTCACTTTGTCAAGGTAGCACCAAACTTTAATCACTTACTTGGAATTATCTGGCTGTTAGTGTCTGGGAGGGTAATGTAGCATGTGCAGAGATTATGCTAGGCTGCTCACAGTTGAGCAGATAGAGACTGAAGTTGCATTAAAGGGAGCTGTATCTTGGGGGGGGGAAGGCAGATAGAATGAACAGCTTTATGGCAAACTGCCAACTACCTGCTGTTGTTCTCAGCAGGAAGTATCAGAGTGGCGGCCTTGCTCTAGCTCTGCACCTTAGTTAATTTCAGTCTGTCTCCTTGTATGAAGTCACAGTTGATTGACTGTGTTCAGGGATGCCTGGAAAAAATGGATGCTGAAGAAAGACATCTGTGCATATATCAAATCACTTGAGATATGATTCAATCCAAGTCCACAGAAGAGCATGTAAATATGCAAATATAAGTTCTGTTCTGTTTCCAACCACATTTAACTTCCCTGCTGCTGACAGACGGAAATCACAAGCCTGTTTTCTCCAAGGGTTTGTGAAACAATATGTAAATATCCAAGACCCCTGAAGTTTAACCCCTATGATTTGGACATTCTTTGCAGATGAGAAAAGAGCAGAAAAATCTTTGAGAGAAAAGAAGGAAAAACACGGTAAGACTGGGGTGGTTTTTTTGGCCTTCTAAAAGACTGGGTGTAAAGTAATTGTTCTCTGAATTCTTTCCTTCCTTATCTTAATGTTATCAAAGTGGATCGTATGAGTTTCAGTTTAAATATTATATTTGATTTTTCTCTCTTTTTCTTTTACCTATACAGGAAAAACAGTTGAAAAGACACACCTGAAAGTAAAACATGGCAAAGGTAGTATGTATGTATACATGTATGTATGTGTTAGGTTTCTATCCTGCCATTCATTCAAGAGTTCAAGACAATGTACACAAACCTCTTTCTGTGAGATAGATTGGAGTCCAGAATCACCCAGCGAGCTCCAGTGGCTGAGATAGGTTAGAATCTTTGTCTTCCTCTTCTTATCACAGCAATGCACAATTGTCCTTACAAACCATAAATCCAGAGAGTTACTTTTAAGAGAAGAACAACAAGCTTCTAGATTTTTGTTTGAAACTGGACTATTGTGGTATTTAGCTTTTCTAGAAATCAGTTGGTCCTCTGTAAATACTGTGTTCTTGGGGATGGGGAATGGAATTGGTTCTGAAAAGTCTAGGAGAAAGATGGGGAAAGATAGAATGGTCACTCATCCTTCATCATGAGTAAGAATCTTTGATCCCATGATTTTGTGACGCAAGGAAGTTTTCCTTCTAGCCTTGTTAAAGTCTAAGGGCTAAATACTGTGCAACATGTAAAGTTCTTTCAAGAGAGTAGTTGTGCATATAATGTCTGTGTTTGTGTATCTTTATATGTATTTCTATGTCTATATCTATAACTCTTAAATTTAGAGTCCACATTAATGAGATATTTTTGTTCTGTTTAACAGTTTCTTCAGAAAAAGAAGCCAATTTTTATTACAATATGACTACAGGTAATTGTTCCTCCTCCTCCTCCTTTTTTTCCTCCTCCTCCTCCTTCCCCCCTCCCCCCTTATTCTTTAATTCCAGTGGCTATTAAGATTTATTATTAATTGTTCACTATTGAGAGACTTAATGAAATGAAATGAAATGAAAAACCACATTTTTACTTGATGATTGATCATATGTGGTTATTTCCCAAGCCATAACTTTCTATTGTTTGATATATTATGGTCAGGGCAGCATTTGCCCAACTTGAGAAAGTGTCCCAGTTGCAGCCCTACCTGGGACCTTATCATAGTGACCCAAGCCCTCATTAACACTTGGTTAGATTTTATGCAGGTATTTACAAGACAATTCAGAAGCTGTAGGCAGTCCAAAATGTGACTGATATAAATCTGGCACTCACACATGAGAGACACTGCACACTGCACACATTGCTATGTTGGCTTCTTTAGGTTTTCAGATATAATTTAAAGTTTATGGCTTGGCAGCAAGTTAGTCTCAGGGCTGTTTTTACCCATGAGAATCAGCCTGACTGATTCAATCTTTGTGAGGAAAGCTGATCTTTCCTATACCACTTTCGGATGGTATAGCACAGGGGTAGGCAACCTTGGCTCTTTTTTGACTCGTGGACTTCAACTGCCAGAATCCCTGAGCCAGCATGAATTGCCTACCCCTGGTATAGGAGGCTAAATCATGTTGCATTTCTGTAGCAGCATCAGCTTTTTGGAATGGCCTCCTTCTGGAACATAGGCTAGTTCTGAAAACAGATCTCTTCTGGAGGATCTTGGAAGTGGTTTCCATACGTCTGAAAAGAATATTCAAAAAAGGACAAATAAGGAAGCCTTATGGTATCACCCAGGAGGGTTTCTCTACAACTGTGCAAAAAAAAAAGCTTTCATCCCATTGTCAAAAACAGTCATAGTCATAGGTGTTTTGTGTTTCAGTATGATGTGATTTCAAAAATGCTGCTGGATTAACTTAATTAAATAGCAAAGAAAGCAATTAGCAAAGAAAACAAAGAATTAGCTGATTAGCAAAGAAAGCAAATAATTAGCAAAAAAACCCTTCTTTCTGAGATTTTCTTTCTTTCTTTTCAGAAAAAAATTCAAAAGCTGCAAAACCAGGAAGTAAGTTAAAAGCTTTGCAAGCATCTTTGATTTTCAAGGGACTTTAATTCCTTCTCAGGACATGTAACTCAGTATCCATAATATTCTTTCGCCTCAACTTGTCAGATTAAGAAAGAATGAATAATTTGCCTTTGAAAACTAGTTAATGAGAGAAAGCTCATTTTAGATATTTTGTAAGATTAAATTAATCTTGAAAGCAGTTACATTATGAAGGAGAAAAGATAAATTAGTGCAAAGAATTTGAACAAGAAATCCATTTTTATACATTTTGTGTTGCTACCTGCACAAGTACAAGAGGGGATAGTTCCAAAAAATGATTTCCCTATAAGTCAGTTACCGCATATCGGTCTTTTTCCAAAAAATGTGTAATTATCAGAATAATGTCTTGAATTCTGCTGTTCTGTTTCGTTGTAATAAAAACGTAACTCCACAAAAACACACTTATTCACGCCTTCCCCTTCTAGTAATTGTGTCATAGATTATGGCCTTGGCACAAATCTTCACATCTCCACCTCCTACATTTTGTTTTTGGAGTTTAGGATGGGAAGGATTTACAATATTATGGTTGTAATACAATGGTTCTTTGATACCAAGAATAAGACTCAAGTCAGTAAAATAAATTTGTAATTCAGTAATTCACATTCAGTACAGGTTAGAATTTCAACTTCCACTGATTTTTTGCAAATGAAAATTGTACTCACAAGAGGCCAAAAGCCCATATGAACCTATTTTTAAAATTCTAAGCTATAATTTTACTAAATGGAAGACTACATACTTTACTTGCTTTACATTCTTGTAATAATTATTAGCCTGGACTTTATCATCTTCTTTCAAGAAAGATGGGTTCCTTAGAACTACATCAGCATCAATAAAACAATGTTTTGCAACTCTTAAAAATGTTCATGCATAAACACAAGAAAAGTTCAGATTAGCTGAGCAGGATCTGTCTACTGGTCACGCTAATGACTGTCCGTGTTGATGTACTATTTTTGTAGGATTGAAAACTCCTATTTTTATCAATGAATGTGAATCAAATGGCATGTTCCCATCTTAATAGGAAGAGAAGGATGTGTTGCATGTGTTCACCATCTTGAGTTATTTGTAAAAATAATAAAGACAGGATATTACTTAATCCGGATGTACAAACCACATAAGTAGATTCAGTGGCTTACATACAAATGTCCCCTGCATGAACAATACTGCTGAGAGGAGGGTTATTTTGTTGTGTTTTGCTTCTGATGTGAATTATTATCTTGATCTTATAAGTTGATTGCACCAGTGAGAGGGAAAAGGTCTTCACTGAGAAAATTTCTTTTGAGGGAGTATTTCCTATCTGAACCAGAGTATTAATGACCCATAAAAGAAATAAAAGACAAATAATTTGATTGCTTCTAAGCCAGGGGTGTCAAACTCGCAACGTCACATGACGTGTTGCAACGTATCGTGACTTTTTTGCCATTGCCTGCAATGGGGTGGGCGCAGTTTTGCTATGATGCATCCGGCCCATGGGCCGGCAGTTTGACACCCCTATTCTAAGCTTTGTTTATATCCAGTTAATGGTTTGGGGGAAGTTCTTTAAGGCCTGATTCACATATGCAAGCTGCTGTGTTGACCATTTGATGTGATGCACCACTTGTGTATTCACTGAATATGATGTTCATGTAAATGCACAAAATGAAGGACCCTTTCTCTTGCACAAAATACCTACCATTGTTGTCAGCCTTTCCCTAGCAGGTTCAACTGGATCTAATTAAACAGGCATTGAGAATCCCAGAATTTCTGATGGCAGTTTAATTGTAGAAAAACAGTGAGGGCATCTTGCATTTATCAAATGCAAGCTCTGATTATAAAGTTTAATGTTCACATTTTTTTGCATCTGTTTCTTCCACCCATTCCAAAACCAATTATCTTGGGGTGGGAGATACAATTTCCATCTGTTTCATGTTTTGATAGCCAGATCTGGTATTTGGCTGTGTGAGAACCCTCATGGTTGTTTGCTGTCATCCAGAGAACACAAATGGCTTTCTATAACCACATTCTGATTAATCTCAGAGTGAGAGGGCTGCTCTGTAGCAATAATGTTTCACCCATGAACTAAAGCTAAGCAAAATACCCTCCAGCATAATATCCTAGGATGCTTGGGCTTCAGTTACATCCCATTGGTTTCTATTAGAGATGTCAGTATAAGAGGATATCTGTGATATATTGTGGACTTTATGTTGCATTGTCTTGCTTACAAGTACGATTACTGGTTATAAACACCTAGAGGGAAGAATTAGCAACTGAACAAAGAAAAACTGGATTTTATCCAATACAGAAATCTAGGGACCAAGCATTAATGAACATACTGACAGTGTTAAATCAGATTTAGTTAGCATAGGATCTGTTGGACTTGTTCAATTATTTTTAGTAAATGCTCATAATTAATACTTTTTACTACATTTTGTTGTCTATTAATGATAATTTGATTATACTAATTAACACTTATATATATGCTAATTAACTTACAGTGGTTAAAAACACCTTGTGCATCCCAAACAAGACTATGAGCTATACCCATGGTGGTGAACCTATGACATGAGTGCCACTGGTGGCACACAGAGCCCTCTCTGTGGGCACACGTGCCATCGCCCCAGTCCTAGGCCTTCAGCTGGGTTTTATAAAACCTTGTCGCTTTAGGCCTCTGCTGCCATGTGCAAAAAAAAAAAAGTTCAATCAATCAATCATTTTCAACTTCTCATGCGAAAAAAAAAGATCTTGCAAAGTTGGAATTGATTGATTTTTAGTCCCACCCAGTCTGCTGTTACCACCGCGGCCATACTGACCCAATGAGCCACGCCCACCCAATGGGCCATGCCCACCCAATGGGCCACACCCACCCAGCACATGATGATACATAAATGGGTTTTGGGTTGCAGTTTGGGCACTTGGTCTCTAAAAGGTTCGCCATCACTGAGCTAGACTGTTGGCTATGTACACCTGTAGCCAGGCCATCTATTGATAGGCAGTTCATAAATGATGAAGGCAATCTATTGGAAATAGAAGTTTGCCAGAAAAGAATATTCAATCTTTTGGAAAAAGAAGTTGGCCCGAAAAGATTTATGTCAACATAATATTAGAAGGCTTAGGAGCAAGTCACAGAGTATTGGTGATGATCATGATAAGGCTGGAGCAGAGCTAAAAGTATATTAAGCTGTTATGCCTCCAGAGTCAAAAGGGAAATTTAGTACTGCAAAAATATGTATACTATTTGTACCTGGAGTGTCAAAACAAAACATACTTGATGCTGTCAAAATAGAAATGTCAAGAAGCAATTACTGGCAGAGAATCCTAGCAAAATGATGTCCATTGGGTTGTGAAGAATTGGAAAAGACTGAATGATTGAATAACAGTCCTGATTAGCAGCCATGTCATTTCTTCTATTCCAGTAATTGTTGTAGACCAAAATAACATGTACAAGGTATGTTTTACTGGTGACATTGATAGCACTGGCAAGCATTCAAACAGTATGCCTGGAGAAACTCCTGCCAACCAATGCAATGCAACAGAAAATGAGTAAGAAGTCTCATTTTTAATTCCATGAGATAATGGTATAAAAATAATAACTTGGTTAAGACACACACGCAGATTTATACCACTATATCATATGGAGTACTGCTTATGGAGAAATTAATTGCCACAATATTATTTCTTTTAATGACAAATCTATTGTGGACATATATTTTTCAAACCATGCAATCTTCGATGGTGGGATTGTAGTCAGTGTGTTCTTTGGTTTTTTTAAGGAAAGCCTAGCATGGATTTGAATGGATCAATGGGATTTGAGCATTATTAGGGCACTAAACATGAAGCATATTTTACTTATGTCTGGTTTTGGACACTTGTACCCTTGGTGTATCCATCTCAGGACAGGCTTCCTTTTCTCTCTCTGGCTGCCTATGACACTAATGAAGCTCTTCCTCCTTCTCTTCTTCACTGAAGGCTGCCTATCCCTTTAGACTTCATTCTTCTAGAAACCACTTCTTTCTTTTAATTGATGTCCTCCATACCGCAAACCATGTAACCATCGAAGGAATAAAAAAGTGTCATAAAGCAGAGGTCCCCAACCTTTTGGGCACCAGGGACCGGTTCCGTGGAGAGAGGTTTTTCCATGGACTGCCTGCATCCTGCAGATGGGGCTTTGCTTGTTTGCATGGACCGTTTTCTGGCATACCGTGCCCCGATGCCGGTCCATGGACCAGGGGTTGGGGACCTCTGTCATAAAGAAGATGTCCCTTTGGCCTAGCTAGATAACTTTATCACAGATTGGACATAGGATGTAAATTGAGGGTGGGGTTAACATCAGCATAACATCAGATATTTGTTAGTCTTTACAGTGCCACAGAGTGCCTGGTTATTTCTGATATATTTTTTTTAAAAAAAACTAAAATGATCCAGTTCTCAGTGGACCAGTTAATTAAGTGAACTATGGTGTTGTTTTGTGACACAGTGTGTTAATAACTCTCCATCTGCTTTGCCTTTGCTGCCAAAGTACTTTGGTTTAATGAAAGATGTCTGCTGAGTGACCTGCTCCTGACCCACAAGCATAACTCATTGCATATTTGGCTCAAGATGGAATTGCACCAAGATATCTCTAATTAGCCAAATTTTATATTCGGGTCAAGATTCGGGGCTTTGAATTTAATAGTCTTTCGTAGGCAGCTGCAAGCTATTTGACACATCAAATATGATGATGAGCATCAAAAATGTGCACCAGGAAAAAAGAGTCCCTTTTAGAGGGCAAGCATTTATTTGCTTTAATAAAGACTCAGAGCTGCATTAATAAGATTTGCATTTGAGCAACTCTTACCACACTCCTTATGCATTTCATTTTGTCTTGTATGGAAAACTGAGCAAAAATATACCTGCATATTACTCCCCATAACTGAAGCTCTGTTGTATGGGGTCATCATACCTGCAGATGTATAAGACATGCACATACATTTGAGTATGTCTCCCCATGCAAATTATATAAGAAATAATGAAGACCTGGCTTTGCCAGTTGGCCTGAGGACCCAGTGGGGGGGTACCATATTGGAGGTGGCTACTGAACTAATTAGTTGACCCCACCTCCCCCCCTGCACTTCATGCGTCTCCTCCCACCCATCTTTTAATTCACATTGTTGTACTTTCATAATTTATTTTTTATTGTTTCATTGCTTTACTATTGTTTTGTTTACATATTTTTTTATCTCCCCCATTTTTACTATTGTAAGCTGCACAAAGTAACCCCAGGGCAAGATGGGCAGCAAATAAATTTAACAAATAAGTAAAATGAATAAATCTGGGAAATCAGGGTAGAGGGAATTTCCATAGAGGCTGACAGGGTGGATCATTGCCACATGCAGGGAAGACATGGAACTAGGCAGAAATCATTGAACATTCTACTTTGTATCATTGCAACTCATACTATATTGAGCAAAGGCTAATAATTTCTCCCAGTTTGACAAATCATTGTTATTGTTATTTGCTGTTGCTGTTGTTGTTTCATGAGGCATGGGCACAGTGATAGCTGGTGACACAACCATATTAGATGGCTTGACTGAATTTCCCCCCCCCCCCCGCCATTCCATACTTCTAAGTCAAAATAAAAATCCTACATCTGAAAGAAACATTACCCCCCATCTCTCTCTCTCTCTCTCTCTCTCTCTCTCTCTCTCTCTCTCTCTCTCTCTCTCTCTCTCTCTCTCTCTCTCTCTCTCTCTCTCTCTCTCTCTCTCTCACTCTCACTCTCACTCTCACTCTCTGTCTCTGTTTCACTTTTGGTGTTATGAATAAAAACTAGTATTTCCAATTATGCCATCAAATTTCATTAATGGGATCTTGGGATCCTTTAATTTCTGCAACATGTGCTCAGATTCTCTAGAAGTTGCAACCGGGGAATCAGGGTCTACATGGAGCCCACAGGCTATAGATTGCCCAGCACTATTTGAGAGAGAAAACACATTTAAAGCTCCAAAGCTCCATCCAATTATTTCAGACAGCTTGTATAGGAAAGTCATATGATAATGAATACAAATGTCCATATATATTGCATTTCCATTGTGTATTTGACTAAAAGACTTCTAATTTTCTATTTACTAATACCCAGAAGCCTGTTTGTAATTCTTCTCCCCGCACAAGGGTATATTCTGAAATAACTGCAATGAAGAAAAGAGAAATGTCACTGACATTTCTGCTCACAGTATTTTGTGTCAGCCAATAACATGGGAATAACGTGTGCCATTCAATCTCAGATTTGGTTGGAAAGGTAAAAAAAAGTGTTTTTTCAATTTGTCAAAAAACAAATGTGGAATAAAACTTTTGATGCCAAGCCTAGCCAGGGAAGAAAGTGATTTTGGACAGTGATAAGCTATATCAGTCTCTGGATGTGTTTGACTTTAATTCCTGAAATTTTTAGCTATCAAGGAGTTGGCTTGATGGCCACATATTTTGACAACACGCTAGGGAAAGTTGATTTATGCTTTGCTAAATTAGATGTTTCCTTAGTTTAACTTTACAGCTCTACTGTATACTCCGATCATTCTTTTTATTTCCATTCTTTTCAGCTGCTGTTCGCTACTATCAATGTGTCTTTGTAAATGGATTTAATGGTTACACACCTCGATATTCTGCAACTCCAGAAAAACCTTCTGATCCCAAATTGAAGGCACGGAAACAATAAAGTCCAGCAACCTGTGACATTGCAAC
Organism: Vipera berus; assembly: GCF_964194415.1. Taxonomy (NCBI): domain Eukaryota; kingdom Metazoa; phylum Chordata; class Lepidosauria; order Squamata; family Viperidae; genus Vipera; species Vipera berus. The sequence continues at coordinate 261,279,261 of NC_138202.1, read as the reverse complement.
AGTTTTGCACTTTGCAACCCACTTCAGGGGGTCATCTGGAAGTCCACGTGGCACCTGTGACAATGGAAGTATGATCTGACTGATCACACGCACCTGTAAAAGTTGTTTCTTTGTTGTTAGAGCACCAGAGACAATTTGATGGCATTATGTGATGAAGGATATCCATACTACTTCCCTGAATGAAAGCATGGTGCTGAAAAAGTACTTGACAGTAAGTTCTGTGTACAGGTATAGGTGTAGTATATATGTATGTATGCTCATATCTTCTGTCAAGGTCTGTTTTTAGTTTCTGTTTTATACCTAGCTAGTATGGAAAACATTTTCCATGGTATCAGTTTTGGAAAATGTTGAAATGGAATTAGTCATTTGCAGTATAGTTTGTGGTCCACAATAGTGCTAAATGAAACCATGTGCCAGTCCATGTTAAACCTTTAAGTAATCAGACTCTAATAATTAAACATATGTTCTACATATGATTTGTTTTTGTAAAAACAAGCAATAAAATGTTTGCTATTTGCATATTAGAGAGATATTTGAATTGAGAATATCAACTATCAATTCCTCTTTATTTCCTATTTGAAATAATGGACTGGTACTTCAACATCAAAAGGAAAAATATAATGCTCCCAATGAAAATGTCTAAAGGTGTTATTCTTGCTGCCTATTAAAATAGGTTTTGCTTTGTAAATAATACTGTATCTTTGTAAGTAGTTGTTCCTAATTTGTATTAAATGTATTTTGTGTATATAATTTTATACTTGTTTGCAATGTCAAACTGAACGAATTATGTATTGTTTTTACACAAATTTTGTAAAGACAATTCTTTACACAAAAATTACATGTGAAGTCTTTAAACTGAATCAATTTCATAAGTTTCTAAAGAGAGACTATTGTTGAAATGCTGATATTTATTTTGAAGAGATGATACAGGGTTTAGGTAACTGTGCCTAAAGAGGTTGAAGCAATTCATGACAATCTTTGGTTTTCCTCCTCTGTCTTTCTCTTTACATGTTTTATCTTTTCATATCTTGATCATATTAAAATAGGGCTGGAATTTAATGCCACCTAGACAATTTCCATTACTGTATTTTCAACTGATCTAATATGGTTCTCTCATTGTGAAAGTAATTTATTGGGAGAAAAGCAAATACAGATAAATGGGATACTTGATTACTACCAGCTGTGGAAATGGTAAGGTTCATTCTGTATTAGACTGAAGGCTAAATAACAGACAAGTGATTTAGGATCATTCTGATTAAAATAAAAGATTGTACTACTTAAAGAATGTACTTTGGAAGTACAGGGTTATCTTGCTGCTTCCCTTGATATAACTTGTCAATGGATAAGCAAAATGAGGAGGTGCATCAACAGAGCAGAGAATTAAAGACTAGTCTATAGTCTTTATGAAATATGTTTTTGATATGTCACAAGGTATATGCACTGATTCAAAGATGATTGATCTTGTTAATATTGTATCATGATTGATGAAAGCACCCAAACGTTTTATAAATGATCATACCTCATAAGTGACATGAAAATGTTTAACTGTGCTAGATTGTACAGTAGAGTTGTAGAGTTGGCATAGCATTAACGTCACCAACTCAACCATATCAAGAATTATGATCCACAATGAGTGCAGAAGTGTAGAAGTTTCAGAATGTAACTTTGAGATCTGCCTCTTTTAGATGGTTCATATCTACCTCTGATCTTCCCAAAACAGACACCTTAAGGTTCTGTTCACTTTTCTTATAATTCATTTATTTTGCTATTTGCAGCATAGTTTTAGTGGCTTTCCAAAAACTTGCTGATTTAAATAGGTGATTTTAGTCAAATCGTGCAAGGTTTCTTTAGAGTTTTATTGAAATATTGCTAATTGTAGGTAAACTTTATTTAGATTATTAAAAGCTGTTTAACTGAGATTTATTGAAGCATATCCCAATTCCCTATAACTGGTTCAAGTGCAATGGCATAGTTGAGAAGACATTTCCCTTTGGATATCCAACTGACTCAGAAAAATGCAAAATATAAAATCTTTCATAATGGTCAATGATTCCAGAAACATTAATCATTTGCTTAAAACACAAGTTTCTTATTGCATCCATCCATACACCAGATTAATCAAAAAATCTGCCATTATTTGAATTACATGTTTTTATCCATGTTTTAACTGTTGATTTGCAAAACAAAATGGTCAGAGGGTATCATGATAGGTACAGCTCAGTTTGATTATTTGACAGGGCAATGATGCATGATATTGTTATTTAACTTGGTATTTTAATTAATACCAAGAATCAAACAGTAATTACTGTGGTCTTTCCATGTGGCATAGGTTCATTGTATACTTTGTCACAAATTCACTTTAAATCCTAAGCTAAAATTCTTTTTCATGTTCTGGTTCCTAATAATGAGAAGATTTCTTATGACTGAGAAAGTTTGCTTACTTGGCATCCAAATAAAAGTTTGATGAAGACAAAGTCTTCATCACAAAAGCAGAGCCCCCATTGTGCTGTTGTGCATGTATTTCTATCAGCAGATAGGGATGAGGAATATAACATTTCATGATATAGCAGACAAAATAACCTTATAGCAACACAGTATAAAGAACAGATAGAAGGGACACTTCCTATATCTTATTGATAAGGACAACAGAAAAGAGAGAGGGACTTATATTTTTGTCTCTGTTTTTGTTGATTCTGTTTTTCACTCCCTTAATTTATTTGCCTTTTTTATTGGGAATGGAAATTATACCAGTTCCTGGGCTAGCATATTTCCTTTTTGTTTTGTGGATTCAGAAAACTGGGAGTTTGAACCGATAACACTAGATGTGGCCATGACATCTCCTTTTTCTTTTTTGGCTGAACTTTCCTTTTTCATTAGTTAAACAGTCACAAAGGCAGAAGTGTCTACTCTCACACAATGAGGATCCTCAATGAAAATCCTCATTGGACCTCTTTCTCTATGGAGGACCATCTCTTTTTTCCACCCACAAGGAGGAAGGTCTGCAATATGTTATTACGTGTAGGATGCCACTCAAGAAACTGTAGTAGTGTTTATTAAAAGTACAGTGTCAGCTAAGCTAAACAATTATTGCTACAGTCACTTTCCTACATCCACACTACTTAGTTCTTTATGATAACTATACTATTTCTATATCTTTAATCTCAAATGCAGGCCTTTTTTCAAAGTAGAAATCAGGGAGTGAATATGTGACATCCATAATTTCTGATTCCATTTCATTTATCACTAATAGAGTAAGTGGGGGCGGGGAAGCACATTGGCTAAATGATTCTTGTATTCCTTAGTTTTGAAGATAACAAGGACAATCTCTAAGAGCAGTTTGTCAAAATAATATACAAAGTTATAAGCACTGAAAATAAAGCTATCTCAAACCAAAGAAAGAAGTAATGCTTTGTATAAAATTGGTTTTTTAAAGACATCCAGATAGATTCATGTGTATGCAAAGTCAGTAAAGGTGAATTATGAAGGTAAGATCAAAAAGGCCTGGGAATGATTAGAAATATCACAGGCAGGCTCTTTTAAAGAAGAAGGGAATGAAATATTTTAATGGTGCAAAAGGAAAAGATAAACATAAGAATGGCAAAATAAAGAGATATGCCACCATTGCGAATGAATTAGTAGAAGGAATGCTGAGGAAATTTTTAAAAAGGTGTTGCAGAGCAATGAGTGCAACACAGATGGGAAGAAGAAACATAGTAAACAAAGAAAAATGTTTAACTTTCCATTTTGAGAGGTAAAGCCCAGAAAACAGAAAAGCTAACGCAGGTTGTTTTCTACAAACTAGAGAAAGTACTTTAGAGATATCTTAGCTGTAAAATAGTCAATGGTGTTTACAATTGCCAAAAATAGATTTATATTTAAGAACTACAGTGCAGCATTGGTTGTATTTAGAGAATAAGGTGATGGGTTTCTTCCAGTGAGGAAAAGTTACCTGCACATAAATAGAGCACCGGTCAGACTTAACACTTTTCCCAGTTTTCTTACAATTGTGAGACACATACTGTATTTGGCCAATAAGAAGAGACTGAGAGACCTGCACATTTTCTACACATTTCTGATCAATTTTCTTCCTTATTCTCAGTCCACAGTCATGAGTTCCAAACTCTCATTCCTTAACCACACCAAGGAAGGCTAAGGGTATGACTCAGTTGCCCATAGAAGAACCCCTCTCTCTCATTCCCTCTAATCTTTGGTATAGTGTCTCGATCTAGGCCTATCTATAAATGCCAAGAAAGCAGAGAATAATCTTTGTTATAATCTATAGCAGAGTAAGCAATATTGTGCTCATGGACTCTTCTTTTGTACCTTCTCAATTCTATGCAGCAGATAGCATTTTTTATAGGACCTTTAATTTAAAAAAGGATAATGAAGAAAATATTGACATGTTACAAGCACCAAGTATCAACATATGGATCCAGTAGATAGTCTTAGAAAATAAAAAAAAATACTAGTACCTTCAGCCTAACACCCTGTTTGGAAATACACTCACATTTCCAGAAAAAAATAGAGAGAATGAAGGGGGAGGGAGGGAGGGAAGGAGAGAGAGAGAGAGAGAGAGAGAGAGAGAGAGAGAGAGAGAGAGAGAGAGAGAGAGAGAGAGAGAGAGAGAGAGAGAGAGAGAGAGAGAGAGAGAGAGAGAGAGGAAAGGCAAACTAGAGATAATCACAAATGAGATGCATTTTATGACTGGCTGTACTGACTATGACAAGCATTTTTTTAATACAGAAATCTGTATGGCAGCCATTTGTAACAATGTTCAGCATGCCAAAATGATAGCCTAGTTCTGAGCCACTCCATGAGTATAGGTAGTCTGGATTTATAGCTTTATACAAAAATATGTATCACACCATACTGACAACTTTATGAAATGAAAAGGATAAGAGCAAAAAGTTGTGTAGACTGTGGATGTCATGATTGGTTGTGAATTTCTCCAAAATTGATAGAACTGCACGAAAAGGGTTTTATGATTTCCTGAAGGAAGAGCACTGATCTGAAAAAGATATTGTTTAGAATGTAGTTTAGGCTTCAGTCCTATAGACTTTCAACCTAAAGTGTTATTGAAATTAAGAAATAGTTGGAACTTTATCCAGTGATGTCTTGCCCTATCTTATCAGGAAGTGCTTATACAATAGGAAGAGATTTAGACTATCAAGACATATTCTTTTATTTCACAATTATGTTTAATGACTGCTATATGTTAAAATGTTGGCACTTATTAAATAAAGGGTTTGAAATAAGCAACAAAAGAGAATGCCAAGAACAAGAATATTTTAATTTTTTATTTATGTCTTTATGTCTTCATTTGCATTTTAACTTTGTACATACTATCAGCACAAATGTTTTCCTTTCAAAAGTTATTTCATTTTTTTCATCTCCAAGTGACATCCTATATAGAAAATGTTTTATTATGAAGACACTGCATTGACTACAGATTGTAATTATTTATGTGATACTTCTAAATGTGGAAAGAATAATTGTTGAATAGCTGAATTGATATGCAAATTTGAAGCCCTATAGCAAGATATTTCCAAAGAGAATTTGAAAAAAATGTGTTGTTTGTTTTCTGTCAAATTACTTACTGTTGCAAACCTCACTGATAGTCTGTAAGTGAGTCTTTTCAATAAAAGGGAAATGTTTTCAACCTCATGTTTCTCAATTTTTAAATTAAATATTTGCTTCACTGTACTTTTAAATGTTTTTAGTTTCAGAATTTAAATGATTTTTATAATCTATTGTTTCAAATTCATAAATTGAATATTCACATCTAAAACATTTGGTGTTGCTTTTTTGCACTATTTTTATATGCACATCCGTGTGAGATCACAGCTGCCAGTTCTTTAGCTCGTCTTAGCTTTCATACTCATCAAGTGCTTCCAGTGGAGGGATTCAGCTGGTTCACACCACTTTGGCAGAACCGGTACCTAATTTTTTGTTGGCCAGGCCCAGAATGGACTTCTGGAAGCAGCATCCACACAGAGAACTGGTTGTTCACATATTTGAATCCCACCACTGACTGCTTCCCAAGAACTTAGGATGTCACAATGTATCAGTGTAGCATATGTGAGGATCCCAGCAATATAACCTTTTGTAATTGATAAATGGAAATTTTTGTCAATGCACAGATTTTCTAAGTGCCATCCAAAACTTTTGGTATGACTTCCAATGAGCAAATAACTATTGGGACCACTACAATTGGTTTATGCCATTAGCTTTCAACTCTGATTTTCAGATCTTGATAGTTTATTATCAGCTCTGATTCTTTGTCTTCTATTATCCCATGGCGTTATTGTATCAGTTATCCACAATTTCTTTTCAACCGCAGTTAAATTTGGTGTGCTATGAACCAAATTCTTACCGTATTTTTCAATGACTGGATTTCAACTTCTGATTTTCCATAAAACTTCAGATCATTTATATAAAGCAAATGTGAGAATTTATTAGTATTTTTTTTTACTACTTAAGAGCCAAGATTTGTTTCCTTCAATATTACTGAAAGTTGGATCATAACAACGACAAATAGCAAGAGTGATAATGAGTCACCCTGGAAGATGCCTCTTCTAATGTTAACAAGCCCATATTTTTCATTTCCAACCACCAATTCTATCTTATTTTTTTCTATAAACATTCTGATCTTTTTTCTGAGCCCAGTTCTTTTCAAACATTTGATGATCCAATTATGTGAAAATGAATCAAACACATTTTTATAATCAATCCAGACCATGTGTAAATCATTTTATTGGCTTTTGTAATCTTCCAATCCTATTTTATCAATCAAAAGTTGTTCTTTTCTACCTCTGCTTTTTCTTTTAATTCCTTTCTATTCTGCTGGGAGACTGTTATTTTCTTCTAAACAGTCTTGGATATTGTCTGCTAAATAATCTTGGATGTTGATCCATTTCCAATAGGTATTTTGCCCAAGCTATTTTTTTTCCCTACTCTACTCGCTATTCCGTCATTATTTTTGGTCCTGTAACAACTGATGTGAAGATTGAGGTTTTATACATATAAACAGAACTCTCCCCCTTTTACTACTTACCAATATTAATCTTTTCTCTAGATTATAAGATAATTTTCCAAGTTTGTTTTTCTCCTTTATAAGCTATTTTGGTGGTTAAAAGTATGACTGATATCACTGATATTAATTATAAATGGGTTATGGGGGAAAAGAACCCCAGTAATAATTTGAACATAATTTCCTATGTGAACAATGCAGGTTCCTTAAAATTTATTCTTGGGAAAGAAATGTTAATAAGATTTCTTATTGGAAATGAACACATGAACATGCATTAAAAAATAAGATGTAGTTAAGTTTGTTCCCTAAATAAGATAACCAGCAAAAACATAATTTCTCCCATTGGTGCCTATATGGTTTTAATGAGCTCTATCTCTCAACTGAGTCCTTCGGGAGAAGGGCGGTATAGAAATTAAATTAATAAATAAATAAATAAATAATAACTAGCTATTAATGATTTTCTTGTGTTCTACAAGTAAAGTACACTTTGTTGCCATCAGGATTAAACCAGATACACAAAAAATACATGGAACTTCAAGAGAGATTATGGAGCCATCCCATCAGGAGCAAGTGACTGAAATGTGGTCTACCACAGGATGAAATATCAACAGAATCGCAGAGCTAACAAGGAGATTGACCTCTCTTATGCCGATCTTGACCCTTTCTTTAAGGGGAATAAATATATCTAGTATCAGTTTCCTTCTGGGTTTGAATTGTAATGCTACCAGTTTTAAGAATTTGGAAGATAAAGAGGCAGGGCTCACAGCTTTCCATGTTTGCTTTTTGTGATGTTATTCACCTATCAGAGATATTGAGAAGCTAATTCAGTCAAGCTTCGTCAAATAAAACAACCAATTTCACTTCCCTGTTGTTGTGGATTCTTTTGCAAATAATTTTCCCATTCCCAGCACAGCAGTTTGTTGTAAAAGTGTAGGAGATTTTTTCCCCATGCATGCTAACATTTAGTACAAATCTATTTTAAACATGAAGCTCTTAGCAGGATAAAACATGAGTTTAAAATAAGTGTGAACCAGCATGTTTGTACCTCTTTAATTTGCTAATATCAGACTTATCTGGAGTTTTTAAAAAGGCATCTTGAACTCAGCGGCAATTCCTATCTTTCACAGTCAGATGAATTGTCATTTGGTCTGGATCCAATGGTATTCTTATAGGTGAAACTTTGATTACATCTTCCATCTCCCTTCTAGCACCATAAAATCTGCACTGGTTTGTAATTTGTGATTTTTTCTATTTGGCATATCTCCAGATTTTAACAACAACAACAGAGTTGGAAGGGACCAACCCCCTGCTTAGGGCAGGAGAACCTATACCATTTCAGACAAATGGTTGTCCAACCTATTCTTAAAAACTTCCAGTGTTGGAACATTCACAACTTCTGGAGGCAAGTTGTTCCACTGATTAATTGTTCTAACTGTCAGGAAATTTCCCTTTAGTTCTAGGTTCTCTCCTTGATTAGTTTCCATCCACTGCTTCTTGTCCTGCCTTCAGGTGCTTTGGAGAACAGCTTGACTCCCTCTTCTTTGTGGCAACCTCTGAGATATTGGAACATTGCTATCATGTTCCCCCCTCATCCTTCTCTTCATTAAATTACACATACCCAATTCCAGCAACCGTTCCTTATATGCTTTAGCCTCCAGTCCCCTAATCATCTTTGTTGCTCTTCTCTGTACTCTTTCTAGAGTCTCAATATCTTTTTTACATCGTGGTGACCAAAACTGGATGCAGTATTCCAAGTGTGGCCTTACCAAGGCATTGTAAAGTGGTATTAACACTGTTTCATAGACATGATCACTTATAATCTAAACTAAGTGTTCTATCCAATCCTTTTGGGGGCCACTATGCATTTTTTTTCTTATTTAAAATCCATTGTTTATCGTCTACACTTACTAGAGTGAACTCCTCTTTAGCTATTTTAGCTGCCTCCTTTTCCTTTAACCTCCTTTTCTAACCTAATGTACAGGTTTTTCCTTCTTAAGGAAATGTTTTTTCCTTCTTGACTCTGCCTCTAATGTTATCATGGCATCAGATGTGTATACCAGCCTATCTGCAGCCCCTCCTTCTCCTAGGAGAGTTTTCTTCTGAGAATCTTAATTAAGCCTTACCCTTTAGTTCCTTATCAGCAAAGCAGATGACAACTGTTTTCTTGATTTCTGCAAGAAGATATGGATATGTGGAGAATCATATTTATTGAACATTTTCATATAATAATAACAAACCAAACAAAAGAAGAAAAAGAAAGCCAAAGTTAAGAAGCATGTAGAAGACTTCTGACCTTCTTTTCAACAGATAATTACGTTGTTACTGTTCCTCTTCCACCTTGAGTATTTTACAAGACCCTTCACTACTGCATTAATCTTCATCTTTCTTAGTCTTCAAATCCATAAATCATCAATTCGCTGCTTTCTTTCAGCAAAAAGTCCATATAAAGCAAATGTGTCCAACCTGCAGCCCAGAAGCCGCATGTATCCCTGGACAGTTGATAATGTGGCCCCATAAGATTGTAAACTTTTAACATTATTATGTGATTTATATGCATTAACTATATTATATATTTTATATGCATCCCAAGACAATCTATTGTGTTGTGGGTTCTGAAGAGCAGGGAAGACGCCAGGCAGATGAGTACAAAAGAAACATAGCTTTATTGTAACTGAGACTGAACTCTACTGGGGCTTTTGGGTAATGTTGCACAATATATATAGTCCACAAGCTCTGAACAACCGATCAGATTGAACCCATTATTCCTGCCATGTTAACTGCTGCCAGGACTGGAGACGTCCTGTCTGGGTTGCTGAAGAACCGTTAGTTCTCCAGCAGCACACGTGATTAAACTCCCAAAAGCTCAGTACATAACACAATCTCTCTTCAATCAATGCAGCCTAGACAAGCCAAAATGTTGGCCATCCATGACATAAGGCTTCCAATCTTTCTAAAAAGTTTTTGTTATTTGAGCAGGTCAGTTTTGCTATTTCTGGAAATTCTGACATTTTCACAATCCATTCCTCCACTGTGAAAAATTCATTCTTCTTCCATCGTTTTTTAGCAACCTGTACATCCTTCCTTTACATCAGGAACTCAAGGAGGCTTAGAATATAATTATTTCATTTTGTTTCCTCTACAACAGGGGTCTTCATACTTGGCCCTTTTATAACTTGTGGACTTCAACTCCCAGAATTCCTCAGCCCCTGCCCTACAACAACAACCCTGTGAGATAGTGTGGACTGAGCAAGAGTAAGAACCCCAAAGTTGCCAAGTGAGTTTTTGTGGCTGAGAGTACACTGGAAACCTGGGTTTCCTTGCTCAGTCCAACATTTTAGACATTGTATGACACTGAGTTACCTCATCATGTAGCCCATGACATTGAGCCGAGTATATTTTGCACAAGAAATTCAGTACAATCTTCCTTCACTCTGTTAAGTTGCTAGGTAACACTCCTACAGCATTCCAATTAGCTATGCACCCCACACAATACAAACCCGCTATTGTATCATTTTGTCTTGAAGAAGTAATTAACCCAAAGTTTCTCTCTCTTGGTGTCTTCCTTTGCCATCCCTATTCCTACAATGACAGTCCTTTTCTTTTTTTCATCCTTTGAAGTAGCTAGCCTATTTTCTCCATATGTGTACATTTATTTTGTAACACGTTAAGAATGAAAGAGAACAGGGTTCTATTTCATCCCCGTTTCATTTGATATTGAACATTTTTTATTTGTATAGCATCTGTTTATTCTGTTCAGTGATAAAAGTCATAATTATGTGATGGCAATTCCAAAGCTCAAAGTAGACCACACAGTATAGTGGGAAATACAGCATTATTGTATCCTAGTGGAAAGCTCCAATGACAGGTCTCCAAAAGAACCTACCATATCTGTTCCCTGTGGCATTTGGCCTTCCTTAATTCACTTCTCACTCAAGTCACAATATCTCTAAAACTTCAGCCAGGCACTTCTCTCCTTTGTTCTGTTAACTGTTCTTACTACCATATGTTAAATGACAATGCAAAGAAACCATTTTCTTTGCTTATGTTGTAAAATGGTGGATATTCATAGCTGTACTAATGAGACAAGGTTACTGCTTCAGTGAGATATGCAAAATCATCTATCATAGTTAGTCATGGTCTACCGCCTTCCTAAGGATAACTTGCTCACCACAACATTTTTCAGCCAGGCAGTAGAAGTCATTTTGTTACTCTGTAATGAGCAGTATGGGTCATCTTAGCATGATTGATGAAGGAGACAAAGTCTCTCTCTCTCCCCCCCTCCTTCTAAAATTTTCTTATGGCCAAACAGATCAATAATGCTGGACTGCTCATAGAGAATAAAGAAAAGGAAAATAAATAATATAGGATGACGGTCAACTTTCTTGGTATTAATAGAATAACAGAGTTGGAAGGGACTTTGGAGGTCTTCTAGTCCAACCCCCTGCTGAAACAGGGGACCAAACCATATACTATTCCAGACAAATGATTGTCTAATCTCTTCTTAAAATCCTCCAGTGATGGTGCAACCACAATTTCTGGAGGCAAACCATTCCATTGAATAATTGTTCTCAATGACAGGAAATTTCTCCTTAATTCTAGGTTGGATCTCTCTTTGTTAAGCTTCCAGCAGTTACTTCTTGTCTCCCTCTCAGGTAGTTTGGAGAATAGGTTGTCCTCTTCTTTGTGACACCGCTCAAATATTGGAAGATTGCTATCATGTCAACCCTAGTCCTTCTCTTCATTTGGCTAGACATATCCAGTTCCTGCATTTGTTCATCATATGTTTTAGTCTTCAGCCCTCTAATCATCTTTGTTGCTCTTCTCTGTGCTGTTTCTAGTGTGTCAATATTTTGTTTGTATCATGGTGACCAAAACTGGATTCAAAATTGGAAAATAATGGCTCGCATAGAATCATAGGTGACTGGACATAATTTATTGAAAGACTTGAATAAATAGTTGAGGTAAATGAGATAGTTCTGAAAAGAGATGCTTATATTATTTTAATGGTGGTGCAAGTATTCAGCTTATTAAGCAGCTTAGCTGTCCCACAAAAACTTTCACAATCCAGGCTTGCAGACTTAAAAAAATAATGCAACAATACCTGGGGCTCAAACCATTAAGGATTTCAGAGCATTTCATGGTTTCATGAGTGGAAACAGAAAAATGGACAGCCCTGTATGCACTTAACTTATAAAGCTATCTGAACATTGTACATTTAGTGAAAAGCTAAATAATGAATAGAGAGACCAGCTACCTTGTGTATTTCTTAAGGAAAGCATTAATAAATCATTCTGAAAAGAGACAAATTTAACATTTAAGAGAATGGCTAAAATGGCTATTTCCATGGAAACTGGTGTTAGAGATACCGGTACTATAAAGTTACAGTTGGGAGTTAAGCAAAAGTAACCAGTCAAAGTGAACTATACTATCGTTGTGGCAGAGGTTTGTCAAGTCTAAGCCTATTTAGTCTATGAAATATCATCATACTTACAGTACATTTTCAGTCTAAATCCCTTAGCAAAATCAGTAACTAAGAATGAAAAACAATTTGGGGGACTTAACAAAATTTTAATTTTGTTGAGGTTTTATCAGAACTGAAATGTACTTTTCTAAGATTCCAAGTCACACAATGTTGCCTTCATCCTCACTAAATAGTATTGCTTTTGATGGAAATTTAATATTTAATTACAGACATGTCAGGTAGAAGTAGAAAAACTCTTGTCTAAAATTATGGAAAGCACTCAATATGGGGATCATGACTATCAACTATAATTCTTAGATATATGCGAATATATCTTTCTAAAGCCCCAAACTTCAAATGATAAATTTTACTTATATAGTAAGGAATATATTAATAAAGGGAGATAATTTGCTCTTTCTTATATTTCATTTTGGGAAACTGGTAGTTTTAAGTGCAATGTCTTTCTTTCAGATAAGTGTGATAAAATTCATATACTTAAGCCCCCATTCAAATAATTTTGAAACTGAATCAAGGATATCTACAGCACCAATCCTTGGCTTAACAATGGCAGAGATGATCAAAGTGCCATCCTTTTAATATTTATATTTTATTGACTTATTTTTATTCTGCTTTTATTAGTTTTATATTTAACTCAAGGTAACTATTACATCTTCCTCCTATTTTTCTCCACAACAACAACCTTGTAAAAGGAGTTTGGCTGGGAGATAGTGAGTGGCTCAAAGTTACCCAGCCAGTTTTCATAACTAAAGCGGGACTAGAACTCACAGTCTTCTGGTTTCTATCCTAGTGCCTTAACCACTAAATCCAAACTGGCTGTTTGTGTTGCAGAAACATTGTGTAACAAACATTGGGTTGCACAAATAATAACTGCATGTGCTGCATGCATGGAGAAAGAGTTGGGTCTTCAATAGTCTGGTCAGTGAAGCTGTCAGAGCGTCCACAGTCTTATTGCACTGAGATTTATTTATTTATTTATTTATTTATTTATTTTATTGGATTTGTATACCGCCCTATTCCCGTAGGACTCAGGGCGGTTTACAGGGCAGTTAAAACCATGAATACAAAAAATTAAAAACAAATAAAACAATTAAATTAAATTCAAGCCCCAAGAGTAAACCTAAAACCCAGTTAAATTAACAACCCCACAGTCTGGACCAAACAGATCGAAGAGCCAAGTTTTCAGGTACCGGCGAAATGAGCGAAGGTGGGTAGTTGTTTCCATAGGGCAGGTGCACCCACAGAGAACGCCCTTCCCCTGGGAATAACCCGCCGGCATTCATTAACCGGATAATGATAACCCAGGAGTAAACACAGTAAACAGTGGTCTATATTAAATTATTACCTTGACAGAAGCTAGGAAGCTAGGAAGTGGCTTGGTCATGAACTGAATGATTAAATCATAAAATCTCTAACATCCAGGTGATAAGAGTTTTAGTTCCCCAATATAGCAGTAAGGAATGGTTCTGGTGACCATTCCATAAGCTAGACTCAAAACTAAGAAGCCTTCCTCCTTTGTAGCCAGTGCTGAAAAATACAAATAATCAACAGTTAAGAACCTATGTTTCTGCTATCAGCCATTAGAAGGATTTTTTTTGGTCTTAATTGCAACAAAGGGTAATATTCCTTTTCAAGTTTTTAGAGTACACTTAGGTCTGGATCTCAGCCTTTGTTAGAGCTATTGAGTGGCTCTCTAAATATTGTGTGCAAACTTGGAAGAAAACAAATCAAAGTAAATTGCAGGCTATCAAAGTAAATTGCACTCAGTTGAAAAGATTGGATAAAGCTTAATTCAATTATATTAGTTCTTCAGCTGCAATATTTTTGCATAACTGCTTTCCATTCTAAGTGTAATTTTTAGAGTCCTTTTCTCTAGTATCAAGAAAAAATCAGTTTCTGTTTTCTTACATCTTACTGTTTAACGTTATGGTTATCTACCCACACAGTTGGATTGTTCAGTTTTCCTGAGCTGATTAGTCATGCAAATGACACAGTGCACTCTACAGAAATTCCAATAATAATAATAATAATAATAATAATAATAATAATAATAATAATAATAATAATAATAATAATAATAATAATAATAATAATAATAAGGGACCTTGGAGGTCATCTAGTCCAACCCCCTGCTCAGGCAGGAAACCCTATACCATTTCAGGCAAATGGCTGTCCAGTCTCTTTTTAAAAACCTCCAGTGTTGGAACATTCACCACCTGTGGAGGCAGGTTGTTCCACTGGTTAATTGTTCTAACTGTCAGGAAGTTTCTCCTTAGTTCTAGGTTGCTTCTCTCCTTGACTAGTTTCCATCCGTTGCTTCTTGTCCTGCTTTCAGGTGCTTTGGAGAATAGCTTGACTCCCTCTTCTTTGTGGCAGCCCCTGAGATATTGGAACACTGCTATCATGTCCCCCCTCACCCTTCTCTTCGTTAAATTAAACATACCCAATTCCAGCAACTGTTCCCTATATGTTTTAGCCTCCAGCCCCCTAATCATCTTGGTTGCTCTTCTCTGTACCCTTTCTAGAGTCTCGACATCTTTTTTACATCGTGGTGACCAAAACTGGATGCAGTATTCCAGGTGTGGCCTTACCAAAGCATTGTAAAGTGGTATTAGTACTTCACTTGATCTTGATTCTATCCTTCTGCTAATGCAGCCTAGCACTGTGTTGGCTTTTTTGGCAGCTGCAGCACACTGTTGGCTCATATTGAAGTGATTGTCTACTAAGACTCCGAGATCCCTGTCACAGTTACTACTATTGAGCAAGGTACCACCTATACTATACCTATGCATTTGATTTTTCCTGCCTAAATGTAGAACCTTACTTTTTTCACCATTGAATTTCATTTTGTTAGATAGTGCCCAGTGTTCGAGTCTGTCCAGATCCTTCTGTATCTTAAGCCTATCTTCTGGAGTATTGGCTATTTCTGCCAGCTTGGTGTCGTCTGCAAATTTGATGAGTTCCCCATCTATCCCCTCATCCAAATCATTAATGAAGATATTGAAGAGCACTGGGCCCAGAACAGAGCCCTGGGGCACCCCACTACACACTTCCTTCCATGTAGATGCAGTTCCATTGAGGACCACACGCTGAGTACGGCCTGTCAGCCAGCTACGAATCCATCTGGTGGTAATGCTATCTAACCCACATTTTTCTATCTTATCAAGTAGTAGGTTGTGATCTACTTTATCAAATGCCTTACTGAAGTCCAAGTAAATTATATCTACAGCGTTCCTCTGGTCCACTAATTTTGTCACTTGGTCAAAGAATGTAATAAGATTTGTCTGGCATGATCTGTTTTTGACAAACCCATGTTGACTTTTAGTGATGACTTTGTTTGCATCAAGGTGTTCGCTGATTTGTTGTTTGATTATCTTTTCCAGAATCTTCCCAGGTATTGAGGTCAGGCTGATAGGTCTGTAAATAGGCTTCCTTTTAAAATGTAGGCATAAAGACAATAGCATTTATACAAATGGACAAACCATCTAACAAGAGTAAGTTTCTGTCAGTTTCAATGTTCTCCTAGCCTATGTTAGGGTCATAGCTAGTATAAGCATCAAAGCTGGGTATAGCCACTCCTTACCACAGAGACCACATGTGCTTCTAGTGATAGATTGGGATCAAGGAGGATGCCCAGATTGTGTGTCTGTTACTTAGAGAGAATGCTACCACATCAAACAAAAGTGCCCTTTTTCTAATTTCTTCATAACCTCGAGGCAATTGTCAAATATATGCAGCTCTCTTAAATCAAGAAAATGCAAGGAAAAATAGAGCTGAATATCATCAGCATACTAATGAGAGCACTTCCAATATCCATCCTAGTAGTTTAATTTAGATATTGAGCAGCAAGGGAATAATAACTGAGTCCTGAGGGAGCCTGTAATTTAAGAGCCAGGTGCCTGAACAAGAATCTCTCATTGTCATTCACCATTCACTTCACCCACAAACAGGAATGGAATTAATGCAACATAAGGGGGGGGGGGGTTCAGAAATATGGAAAATAAATAAGCAAATAAATTAAAATAAATAAATAATGCTGTCTCCAGGTTCAATCCATGCTCAGTCCAAAATATCCCACAATTACTAATTTGAGACAGCAGCATTTCCCCTTGTTCTCCTTGTGCAGGGGTAGGCAACCTTGGCTCTTTTATGACTTGTGGACTTCAACTCCCAGAATTCCTGAGCCAGCATACATCATGTGAAGTATTAGTTCCGCTTTATAAAAACCTAGTGAGATCACACCTGCAACCAATTTTTGTCACCATACTACAAAAAAGATGTTGAGACCTTGGAAAAAATTCAGAGAAGAGCAACTAAGATGATCCAAGACCTGGGTCATATGAAGAATGGCTGCAGGAATTGGGTTTGGGTTTGGCTAATCTAAAGAAAAGAAGAAATAGGGGTGGCAGTATTCCAGTATTTTAGAGGCTGCCACAAAGAAGAGGGGGTCAAATTATTCTCCAAAGCACCAGAAGGCAGGACAAGAAACAATGGTTGGAAACTGATCAAAGAGAGAAGCAACCTGGAATTAAGGAGAAATTAACCAGCTTGCCTTTAGAAATCATGGGCATTCCATCACTGGAGATTTTTAAGAAGAGACTAGATAGTTACTTGTCTGAAATGGTATAGGTTCTCCTGCTTGAGCAGGGGACTGGACTAGATGACTTTCATGGTTCTGTTCTGTTCTATTCTATTCTGTTCTATTCTGTTCTATTCTATTCTATTCTATTCTATTCTATTCTATTCTATTCTATTCTATTCTATTCTATTCTATTCTATTCTATTCTATTCTATTCTATTCTATTATTCTATTCTATTCTATTCTATTCTATTCTATTCTATTCTATTCTATTCTATTCTATTCTATTCTATTCTATTCTATTCTATTCTATTCTATTCTATTCTAGTCCAGTCCAGTCCAGTCCAGTCCAGTCCATTGCTAGGTAATATTAGAGTGCAGGCCTTTTTCCTTATCCAGGGCATTTCACCAGAATATTTAAAGGTCTGTGGAGAAACACATGAAGACCAATGTTTCTTTACTAAACCTGTTCCTCTTCAAATGGAGCTTTAAAAATTAAGACCTGGGAGCTTCTAATGGCTCCAATGAACAGTAACAATTTTCCTTAGGACGTACCTGGTTTAAATATGATACAGGTGAGCTGAGCAAGCTACATTTTCAGCTAGCTGGCCATCATCCTGACAGTGTAGTCCCCCTCACTTTCAGATGCCACTAAATTCATTATAGGATGTGGTGGCTCAGTGGGTTAGGACGCTGAGCTTGTCGATCAGAAGGTCGGTAGTTTGGCGGGTTGAATCCCGAGTGCCGCGTAACAGAGTGAGCACCTGTTACTTGTCCCAGCGTCTGCCAACCTAGCAGTTCGAAAGCACGTAAAAATGCAAGTAGAAAAATAGGGACCACTACGGTGGGAAGGTAACAGCGTTTCATGTGCCTTTGGCGTCTAGTCATGCCGGCCACATGACCACGGAGACGTCCTTGGACAAGCGCTGGCTCTTTGGCTTCAAAATAGAGATGAGCACTGGCCCCTAGAGTCAGAAACGACTAGCACGCATGTGTGGGGGAACCTTTACCTTTACCTAAATTCATTATGTTGGTTATAATCTTATACCAAGACTAAAATGAAATTTTCAAAAATTGTCCTTCAAATAGTTGTTAGTAAAGGTCAGAATGCCTCTCAGGCGGTTAATATTTAGTCAAAACTGTGGTCTTCGCAGAACAATAATATTTTAAAAAAATATTTTTAACATCCCATCTTTATTGTTTTTATAAATAACTCGACATGGCGAATGCACAAAACTTTCCTTCCTCCTCCTATTTTCCCCACATCAACAACCTTGTGAGGTGAGTTGGGCTTAGAGAGAGTAACTGGCCCAAAGTCACCCAGCCTGGTTTCTATCCTGGAACCTAGACTAAGCAGACTCCGAAACAAAAGAAATAAATATTTTTATTTAAAATATTTGTAAATATTTAATTGAAAGGGTTAAAATATTTTATTTTCTATCTAACATAAAATATTTATTTTAGCAAAGGTAATTAGTCAAAGAAAATGAAGGTAAATATCATGATGCAATTGGAAGGCTTCGGTCAGGTCAATGTAACATCTAGCATTCTTTTAATCTATTATGGCAATAACTCTATCACTGGCATCTAGCAGGACAACCTTTTGGCCTTCTGAAAGGCCATGAAGAGCAGGTTCTTCTCCCAAACAATTGGATTGGATGAGATTGGAACTCATTAACTATGTGGGGGGACTCTTGGTTTTGGGGGTCCCAGGATGTGTAGTTCATAGTTCTGTTGTTGGTAATATTGTGTATTTTTAACCTTTATTGTTATGCTCTGAATCACCCAGAATTATTGTCTATAAGATGAGCAGTATTTCTTTTAAATAAAATAAACCAGGTCATACATTTAGTCTGGCATGGAGAAACCCATGCTGACTGCAGTTAGTGATAGCATGTCTAAGGATTCACAAGCATGTGTTTTATGCTTTACTCAAGGATTTTGTCTAGTAGAGATGTCAAACAGACAGATCTGTAGTTTCTGAAATGTACAATTAAAACCACACAAATATTTTGTAATATTTAATAAAGTACAGTGAAATGAGTTGTTAAGAACATGCTCCTCTCACATTCATCTATATTCTATCAACACCATTCGGTTTTATTTGCCCGTTTCCTCTTCTCAGTAACCTATGTTTGTTAAATGTGCACAGCTGAAGACCGGAATTTCTCAGCAGTTCACAGTTGTTTGACCTCAAAATAAACCCACATAATTCTGTAGTGAATTGTGCTGTTATCTCCAGGATTGGAATACATTCCATTTTCTTCATCCATCAGAAGCTTTTGATGGTGCCACATGGTTTCTCACCACTATGAAATTTCATACTCTGAGGTACATGAAGCAAAAATTGGTGAGGGCAAAGGAGGAAGGAAAAAAAACAAATATGAATCTTCTCACTCTACTAAAAACAAATGCACAATTCTCTGTTTTTATCTTATTCAGAAATAATATATTATGATTGTAATTGAGATTCAGTATGCAAGGAGGAAAGGTGTAGGTTTCTCCTTTACTCCCATCTACCACAAAACCCAAAGGACTAGTCTTCAAAGGACCAAGCTGGCACCCAGAAGCAGGAAGAAATGCATCATCTGAAGCAATAAAAAAACTGCAATCAAGTGCACAGGAACATGGAATCATGAGATATAACATTGGGGAGGCACTGAACTGATGGTAGCTGATGACGCAGGTTAAGTTCATAAAATATGAAGGATCATATAAAGTATGCCTGCAACCTAAGAATATGGTTATCTCTATTGATCAGAAAAACTGAAGGAGCTATAAACAGAAATAAGAAAAGACTTAAAAGTATTTCTGGAAAACAGCCAACATTTTCTGCCACAGAGGTTTTCAAATGCAGCTATGAGGAGCAAGTTCCTAATTCAAAAAATAAGTCTAACAATACAAGGGAGGCTATAGAAAGTGCCCATAATGGAGTGTTCCATGAATGTTGCCTTCTTTCAATAACCACATAGCTTTTTAACCTTTTTCCTTAGGGAGATCACTGGAGAAATATTTCCACGGGGATGCTTTTAGATTTTATTTATTTATATATACATCTGCGGAACTTGCCATCTTAAAATTCAATTCTGGGCATCTTATAACAATAGTAGAACCACATTTTTGATACTTGTTAAAAGACCTGATGTGTCAGATTGTTAATATCAGCAGCACCTCATATAAGAAATGTTTAATTGACTTAATTTAGGACAGATATCATTTTATGGAAAGGTTGGGATCCTCATTATTATAATACAATTTAATTAAATAATCTAATTAAAAATAGACTTGTTACCGTACTTTTCTGCACGGAAAGTAATGCTTTTGTTGTCAAGTTAAGACTAGGGATAGGTCTCCATTTTTGAAAATCATTTCTTTCTTACTTACATTATTGATTTATTGATATCCTGCCTTTATTATATTACCCAAGGAGGCGAACATATCCAACACACCTTTCTCCTCCTATTTTCCACACAACAATCCTGTGAGGTGAGCTTGGCTGAGAGAGAGTGACTGGCCCAAGGTCACCAAGCTAGCTTTCATGGCTAAGTCAAGACTCATGGTCTCTGGCTTTCTAGACCGATGTCTTAACCACTGGACTTTGCAGCAATCTAGAAAGCATGGAAAAATAATCTGATACAGTTCAACTAATGTGTGGGCAGGGAGTTCCTTGTAAGTATGGGAATTCTTTGTGTCAGTCACCCACTGCAATGGATACTTTTCCAAACTAACTAAATTTCTGTGATCTGTTCTAATGTTGGGCACTTTTAAAAGACTAGGAATCTGCAGTTTTCTGTTTTGCCTCTATTTCTTCCTTCTAACATGAGCAGAACAGAACAAAACAAAGCAGAACAGAATGCCTTTAATACATGGTGGATATATCTTGCATTGATAGAAATTGATTCAGAGACAGAACTTGTTAAAGACTGTATGATAAAGTGGGCTCAGAATTTTCAAGAAGTCATCACAATGGATACTTGGGAAAAGATTTGGGTGAGAAATGTAAAATTTACGCAAGCTCAAAATTTAAGAGAGAACTTTTATAAAATGTTTTATAGGTGGCATTTAGATCCTAAAAAATTAGCAAGTATGTATCCGAACTGCCAGCCTAAATGTTGGAGGTGTGGTGGTGAAGATGCAACGTATTTTCATATATGGTGGACCTGTAAAAAGGTTAAAGCATTTTGGATTAAAATTTGGTGGAATATGCAAAAGATATTTAAGAAAAGGATAAAGTTTTGTCCGCAATTGTTTTTACTGGGCATTATTACTGTTACTACTGTTGTGGACACTAAGTTGATGTTGAATTTAATTACAGCAGCAAGACTTTTAGTAGGGCAATATTGGAAGAAGGAAGAACTGCCGACTATAGAAGAATGGACTTTAAAAGTTTCCAATCTGGTGGAAATGGCAAAGATCTCAGCGTACTTGAAAGATCAGTCGCAACAGAAATATATTGTGGAGTGGAGAAGATGGATTGATTATATCCAGAATAAATATGGGACTAAAAAGTTTCATCTAGCATTTGAATAAGTATTGATGTGATATTTATATTGCTTGTAGTTATTTTATAAGAGTTAAAGTGCGATAGATTTAATAGTTTATTGTTGTTTGCATATGGTAGACTATGATTGTTTGTACTTTTATACCTTGTATTTAGCTCTGGGAAGTCGGGGAGGGGGGAGGGGGAGGGAGGGAGGTGTTGGGGAGGGTTGGGAAGAGGGGAGGGGGTTGGGAGGGGTTTTGTTTTGTTTTGTTAAAAATAAAATGTACTGTAAAACTTTTTAATAAAAAAAAATAGATGGTGGACAGCCCTCCTCCCTCTATAAAAAAGGGTGCTACTTGCATTGAATAATTAGAAAAAAATAAAATAAAATGCTGAAATCCATTCTTCCCTGCAACTAGTACAAATATAGACATTTTGGCTTTTTTAGATAAGATAACCTATAAGGTAAAGGTAAAGGTTCCCCTGCACATGCGTGCTAGTCATTTCCAACTCTAGGGGCCGGTGCTCATCTCCATTTCAAAGCCGAAGAGCCAGCGCTTGTCCAAGGACGCCTCTGTGGTCATGTGGCCGGCATGACTAGACGCCAAAGGCGCACGGAACGCTGTTACCTTCCCACCGTAGTGGTCCCTATTTTTCTACTTGCATTTTTACATGCTTTCGAACTGCTAGGTTGGCAGAAGCTGGGACGAGTAACAGGCGCTCACTCTGTTACGCGGCACTCGGGATTTGACCCGCCAAACTGCCGACCTTCTGATCGACAAGCTCAGCGTCCTAACCCACTGAGCCACCGCGTCCCTTACAAGATAACCTTTGTTGTCATGTTTTACTGTGGGCACACTGGCACACATTATAAATGAAATTCTGCTGCCTGCTCTCAAAAATATACACACACATAACACACATAGAAACATGCTATATACAACATATGTATACTTACACCCTTACATATAAGTAACATATAAATATTAATCACTGTTCATCTTGAATACATAGTGGAAAGAGGAAGCTTGAGAGTTCACAAGGTTAATACTGCACAGAACAAAACTGTGACTGAATCTGGATGTTCTGCTTCGGATACTGTGAAGCCTCCACCCAGAAAGTAACAAGTAAAACAGGTTGTGAAGAGGATGTGTCGTGTCCCAGACAATATATGCTATGTCCTGGATAGAAGGGAGCGAACTGCCAGGCTTGTATTTATGACGGTTGTAGTGCCCTAGGGTCATGTGATCACATTTTGTGATCTTCTGACAAGCAAAGTCAATGGGGGAACCAGTTTCACTTAACAACCGTGTTACTAATTTAATTGCAGTGATTCACTTAACAACTGTGGCAAGAAAGGTTGTAAAATGGGGCAAAACTCACTCATCAAATCCTTTGCTTAGCAACATAAATTTTGGGCTGAGTTGTGGTAAGTCAAGGACTACCTGTAATTAAAAAGAAAAAAAAATATTTGCCTGGGTAGTATGGGGTAAATAATGTTCAAGACCATCTTAGATTTATTCAGGTTTATAGAAATTTAATAGCCAGCCTTGACTTCATTTATTTGTGCATTCTTTTATTGTTTTTGCTTTTCATCCAACTTATTACTCTGCCATTTTTTCTATGTTAAATTGAGAAATTGAGGGATCAAGGTGAGGAAGTTAACTGATAAACAGATAAAAACTAGTAGGCCCAAAGTTTCTAATATTATCATAAAGATTATATTCGAAAGTCCTTTAAATGGCATTTGAATATTATTTTTATTTTTAACATAGAAACAAATTTGAATGCTGATACAGCCTTTCCTGAGTTTCCATTTTCTAGTGTCTTGGAAAGTTCTGAGGTTTGGTAGTGTTTTGGGAAATGTAACACAGCAAGACATTTTTGTTTTGCTCATCAATACTGAACTATACAAGGACCAAAATAATCTTTTTATCATTCTTATTACCCTGGAATGTGTTTTTCCCCCAGTGTAATTTAGAGAGTGTAATTTCCTGAAGAATCAGCTTCTGACAGCTTTTCTCAAATTTTCAACACCTGAGGGGGCAAATTACAAGAAATCTCATAAAAACCTTAGCCTTAGCTGAAATGCAAAAGAATAATGGCATTTAGAGTATGTGATTTAGATGTCTGGATAGATTTGTTGATATATTCTAATTGCCTCACCCAGTTCTGCATGACTCCGTTGCACACTGGGGTGTTTTCTGCATAATACAACAATTTGTTTGGAGCTAGCCTGAAAGTTATTTCTGAACTGCTATTATTAATGAGTTTGGGGAGCTAGCTCTTAAAAATAAACAGTCTTTTAACAACACAGTGTCAGTTTCTAACATCACAACATTTCGCTTATTTTAAAGCATTAATTACAGGAACATACTGCTTATAAGTATGAACAGATATGGAGTCTTTTGTAATAATTTTTAGTCACTAACATTGACTGAGCACAATGGGAGACTCATGCTGGTTTAATCCCACATTTAGGTTAACACTCCTCCTTGTTGACTTTATGATGTTGTCTTTGAAAAAGTACAGTAGTAAATTTTTGACAATTCTGGTTCCTCTTCACTCTTGAAAAGCCCATACAGCAGTGCTTGACTTACAGCCATTTGTTTAATGGCTGTTCAAAATTTGAATAGAACTGAAAAAAAAAAACCCCTTATGACCAGTCCTCTCATTTACGGCTCCGTGGTCATGTGATCAAAATTCAGGCACTTGGCAACCAGCATGAATTTACAAGTTTGCAGTGTCCTGGGATCATGTGATCACCATTGGAAATCTTCACAGCCAGCTTCCGACAAGCAAAGTCAATGGGAAAACTGGATTTGCTTAACGACTGTGTGATTCATTTAACAACTGCAGTGATCCACTTAAAAAACATGGCAAAAAAGGTTGTAAAATTGAGGGTGACTCAATTAACAAACACCTTGTTTTGCAATGAAAATTCTGGTCTGAATTGTGGTTGTCGGTTTAGGTCAGAGTTCCCCAACCTTTCCAGCTTTGTGGATAGATGGGGAGGGGAAGGAGAGGAGATGGTTCTGCCTGGGTGGCAGGCAAACACATGCATGCAGCTCCATTGCATGTTTGGTGCCTGCTGCTTGCACAAATGGAGCATGTGGCCCGCGCTTGCTCTCTACATCTGTTCCCTGGTTCCTAAAGGATCAAGGCCCAGTACTGGGGATCCCTGATCTAGGACTTCCTATATGTTTTGGTTCTGCATTGCTTTTCCCCCCAGTTCCTAAATAGCATTTCACTGAGTTTCATTTACAGATACAGTAGGCTGATCTTTGATATTAGGAATGGCCCTCAAATGCAATTTTGTTGGCATTTACAAATATTCTTACAGGACTTTCTAACCTGCTGTCTTTAGAGCATTCATTCATTCATTCTGTGACATAGATTTGATGCCATGGTGAACAGAAAGCTTTTGCGGACTTTCAGTTCACTTGTTAATAGTTTCAATTATTGATTTCCACTTGCAACTTCTCTGTCGGGATAGTGCTTTGCAGACTTACAGGCAGATAAATGTAAATAAATGCATGGAAATTTATGAGCAGTGGAATGCTGTAAACCTAATTGCTTGTCTTTTTGTGAAGGGATACTTGACAATTAATGGACTACTAAAAACACTGGTGGCAGTAAACTGAACACTTAGTGATCTTGAAACAGAAAGCATCAGCATTATTTAGCTGACATTATCTGTGTTCAGCTATTGTCTAGCTCAGACTGACAAAGCATAAGTGATGATTGGCTGATGGTATTGACTCCAAGTCCCAGACTTTCAATTACATAGAAAGCACCATCCTGAAAGCATCTGAATTTTTCAGCTAGTAAGGATAATGCAGAGAAATCCCAGGTTAATTTTATGATATGTTGCTAATGAGTAACAAATGAGAAAGCTGAGGGTATGGTAGATGTCCAGATTGTTTTGAGATTTATTTTTAGCTGGTAAAGAAGGTGACTGAGGACAGACATGACTGAGGTGTACAAAATCACAGCAAGGAAAAGTGGGTCAGGTGACTTTTCTCTCCCTCTCTTCAATCAGGGTCTATGCAGGGAAGTGATTAGAAGGCAATTTAAAACAGTGAAAAGAGAACACTTCTTCACACTGTGTATAATTAACTGGTGGGATTCTGCCATAGCACTGTAGGGCTCTATATAACTACAGAACCCTCACATCCTGGACATAAACTGTTTCAGGTCCTTCCCTTGGGATGTCCTGCAGAGCATCAAAACAATGCCAAAACAACTAAACTCATAGACAGTTTTTTTCCCTTGTGCCATCACTCTGTTGAACACCTAATCTTCATGATACTGTCTTATGTCTAAGCACATTCATATGTTGTATGGCTGTATTATTATTATTATTATTATCCTTCTCATCTTCTCTACTATCTCCTCTTATTGGTATTATTATGATTATTACCCTATTGGTTTGCATGTACACTGAGAGCTTCTGCACCAGAGACAAATTCCTTGTGTGTCTAATCACACTTGGCCAAATAAAGCTATTCTGTTCTGTTCTGTTCTGTTCCATTCTGTTCCACCCCACCCCACCCCACCACTCCCCTCAGACAGGACACAGGTCCAAGATACAGGGGTACAGGAGCAACATTTCCTTTTAGATGTTACAAGGAATTTGGCTGGCAGGCAAATAATGGGGGGGAAAATCCACTCATTAAAACAAGCTCTCTAATCTAAAGCTAATATGGTGTGATGATTAAAGTGTTGGACTAAACCTCAGGTTCAATTCTATCCTTAGCCATGGAAACTCACTACACGACTCTCTCTCTCTCTCTCTCTCTCTCTCTTTTTTTTTTTTTCTCTCTCAAAATTTGCTCATAGGATTGTGATGGTAGGTATAAAATGATGAGATATTGTTAGTGTACAGATATACAAATATAATAATAGAATAGAGCTGGAAGGGACCTTGGGGGTCTTCTAGTCCAGCCCCCTGCTTAAGCAGGAGAACCTATACCCATGGTGGCGAACCTATGGCACGCGTGCCACAGGTGGCACGCAGAGCCCTCTCTGTGGGCACGCGCGCCATCATCCCAGTCCTGTGCCTTCAGCTGGGTTTTTAAAAACCTTTTCGCTTTAGGGCTCCGTCGCCGTGTGCAAAAAAAAAGGTTCAATCAATCAATTTCAACTTCTCTCAGGAAAAAAAAAGATCTCACAATGTTGGAATTGATTGATTGAACTTTTTAGTCCCAGTCTGCTGTTACCACTGCAGCCATGCCCACCCAATGGGCCAGGCCCACCCAAATGGCCACGCCCACCCAGCACCCGACAATACATAAGTGGGTTTTGGGTTGTAGTTTGGGCACTTGGTCTCTAAAAGGTTTGCCATCACTGACCTATACCATCTTAGACAGGTGATTGTCCAGTCTCTTCTTAAAGATCTCCAGTGATGGAGCACCCACGATTTCTGGTGGTAGACTGTTCCACTGGTTGATTGTCCTCACTGTCAGGAAGTTTCTCCTTAGATCCAGGTTGCTTCTCTCCTTGATCAGTTTCCAACCATTGTTTCTTGTCCTTTCCTCTGGTGCTCTGGTGAACAACCTGACCCCTTCTGCCTTGTGGCAGCCCTTCAGATGCTGAAAAACTGCTATCATGTCTCCCCCTATTTCTTCTTTTCTTTAGACTAGCCAAAACCAAGTCCTGGATCTGTTCTTCATATGTTTTAGCCTCCAGGACTTTGATCATCCTAGTTGTTCTTCTCTGAATTTTTTCAAAACTCTCAACATCTTTTTTGTGATATGGTGACGAGAATTGGTTGCAGTATTCCAGGTGTGGTCTTACTAGGGCTTTGTAAACCGGTACTAGTACTTCGCGTGATCTTGATTCTATGCCTCTGTTTATACAACCCAGAATTGTATTAGCTTTTTTGGTTGCTGCTGTCCACTAGGATTCCAAGGTCCCTCTCACAATTACTATTTTTAAGCTGTGTCTCACCCAATCTGTATTGGTGCCTTTGGTTTTTCCTGCCTAAGTGTAGGACTTTGCTTTTTTCCACATTGAAACTCATTTTGTTGGATAGGGCCCATTGTTCGAGTTTGTCAAGATCTTGTTGGATCCTGAGTTCGTCTTCTGGGGTGTTGGCTATTCCTGATAGTTTGGTGTCATGTGCAAATTTGATGAGTTCCCCTTCAATTCCCTCGTATAAGTCATTTATGAAGATGTTGAAGAGTACTGGGCCTAAGACGGAACCTTGTGGTATCCCACTGCTTACTTCTCTCCATGTGGATGTAGTGCCATTGAGGACTTCTCGTTGAGTGTGGTTTGTCAGCCAGCTACAAATCCATCTGGTGGTGATATTGTCTATTCTAGCTTTTCCTAGCTTGTCAATTAGTAGGTTGTTGTCTACTTTGTCAAATGCCTTACTGAAACCTAAGTATAATACGTCCACTGCATTTCTCTGGTCTACTAGTTTAGTCACTTTATTGAAGAATGAGATAAGACTGGTTTGGCATGATCTGTTTTTAACAAACCTGTGCTGGCTACTAGTTATGACTTTGTTTGCTTCTAGTTGTTTGCAGATCGGTTTTTTGATTATCTTTTCTACGATCTTCCCAGGTATTAATGTTAAACTGATTGGTCTGTATTTTCCTGGGTCTGTTTTTTCCCCTTTCTTGAAGATGGGGACCACATCAGCTCTGTCAGGTCCTGGTGATTTATACTCATCAAGGTCGTGTAGGAGTTCTCTTACCATTTTCTTGCTTATTTTAACTTTTGTTTCTAGCGTGTCTTTTACCATGGATTTTTTGGCATGTTGGGCTATAGTTCCTTTTTATGTGAACACTTATGCAAAGTATGAGTTTAGCAGCTCTGCTTTCTCCCTGTTGCCATTAATTTCCTTGCCATCTTCTCTCTTTAGTGGGCCTACAATTTCCTTGAATTTTTTCTTGTTAATATGTTGGAAGAAACCGTTTTTTGTTGTCCTTGATTTCTGTTGCAAGTCTTTGTGTGTTCTGAGCCTTTGCTTTCCTGACTTCTTCTTTGCATGTTCTGGCTGTCTGCTGATAATCAGCCTTGGGTATGTGCCCATCTTTCCATTTTTTTTTGTATTTTTCCCTTTTGTCTTTTAATTTGTTAGACTTTGAATAAACATGCAAGAACCCTTAAGTAAAGGTCAAGGAAGAGTGGAGGAGAAGGAAACTCAAGGTAAGCCAGCCTTGGTTCTCTTGAGTGTAATAGGAGGCATATAAAAACTGAGACTTTCAAGATGCCTGTTAATATCATCTTATAGGGATATGGATGACATAAACATTTAATAAATAAACTTGATAAATAAATAATTAAATTAATAAATGTTTCCTGACCTGGCTTATCTCGAAGGGCTGACAATTAAACTCCCAGAGAAAAGGCAGATTATAAATCTAAACCAACAAATAAAACAGAGAGATTTTCCCTTTCTGCCTCCAGTGTTAAGTAGCAATAGTGGGCCACGAGACTATCCTGCTCTACCCACTATATAAAAGCTGTAGTCAGAGGACAGCTGTAATAAATCATATCAGTCTGTAGGGAAAGGATTTGACCTGAGCATTGCTTTAAAATAAATGTCAAAGCAGAGTTTCTTGAATAAATCAATATTATTTCCACGATAGTGTATTTATCCAATCTAGAAACCAAAGGCCAAGGAGAACTGTTTGCAGGGTCGTGCCTGGTGTCCTGTTTTGTATGCCAAAAGATACTGGTCTTTTTTGCCAGTTTTTCAAAACTTTCTCATCCAGGAAAGATCGTATATATATATATATATATATATATATATATATATATATATATATATATATATGTATATGTATATGTATATGTATATGTATATGTATATGTATATGTATATGTATATGTATATGTATATGTATATGTATATGTATATGTATATGTATATGTATATGTATATGTATATGTATATGTATATGTATATGTATATGTATATGTATATGTAAATGTAAATGTATATGTATATGTATATGTATATGTATATGTATGTGTGTATATGTATATGTATATGTATAAAAAGGTAAAGGTAAAGGTTCCCCCGCACATGTGTGCTAGTCGTTTCCGACTCTAGGGGCCGGTGCTCATCTCCGTTTCAAAGCCGAAGAGCCAGCGCTTGTCCGAAGACATCTCCGTGGTCATGTGGCCGGCATGACTAGACGCCAAAGGCGCACGGAACGCTGTTACCTTCCCACCGTGGTGGTCCCTATTTTTCTACTTGCATTTTTACGTGCTTTCGAACTGCTAGGTTGGCAGAAGCTGGGACGAGTAACAGGCGCTCACTCTGTTACGCGGCACTCGGGATTTGACCCGCCAAACTGCTGACCATCTGGTCGACAAGCTCAGCGTCCTAACCCACTGAGCCACCGCGTCCCTTTGTATATGTATATGTATATGTATATGTATGTATGTATATATATATATATATATATATATATATATATATATATATATATATATATATATATATATATATATATATGTGTGTGTGTGTGTGTGTGTGTGTGTGTGTGTGTGTATATGTATATATGTATATATGTATATTTTGTTGTTGTTGTTAGTTGCGAAGTCGTGTCCAACCCATCGCGACCCTATGGACAACGTTCCTCCAGGCCTTCCTGTCCCCTACTATCTTCTGGAGTCCATTTAAGCTCACGCCTAATGCTTCAGTGACTCCATCCAGCCACCTCATTCTCTGTCGTCCCTTTCTTCTCTTGCCCTCAATCTTTCCCAGCATTAGGCTCTTCTCCAGTGACTCCTTCCTTCTCATTAGGTGGCCAAAGTATTTGAGTTTTAGCTTCAGGATCTGGCCTTCTAAAGAGCAGTCAGGGTTGATCTTCTCTAGGACTGACCGGTTTGATCGCCTTGCAGTCCAAGGAACTCGCAGGAGTCTTCTCCAGCACCATAGTTCAAAGGCTTCAATTCTTTGGCACTCAGCCTTTCTTATGGTCCAGCTTTCACTGCCATACATTGCAAATATATGTATACATATATATATATATATATATATATATATATATATATATATATATATATATATATATATATATATATATATATATATATATATATATATATATATATATATATATATATATATATATATATATATATATATATATATATATATATTATTTATTTATTTAGTTACATTTATATACCGCCCTATTCCCTGAGGACTCAGGGCGGTTTACAGGAAATTAAAAATCCACCATACAAAAGTTAAAAAAAAAAACCAAATTAAAAAATATTAAATTGACCCTGTATACTTAAAACCCCAATTAAAAATTTCTCCTCATATATATATATATGTATGTATGTATGTATGTATGTATGTATGTATATGTATATGTATATGTACATGTATATGTAGTATATGTATATATTTATATATTTATATATTTATATATTTATATGTTCATCTGCAATTGGATAAATAGTTACATATAATTGGGCAGAGGTAATTTTGCAGTGAAATATCTTTCTTTTCTGGGAGTGCTCTTTATCAAGATGGAGTTGTGCTCTATCCTTCCTTTCTCTATTCACGCATCCCTACAGGGAAGGCATTGCAATGCAAAATTCTTCAAATAATTGGATGTGAATCAGACTCTTCAAAGGAAAAGTAGATATCTGGGAAGAAAAGGTGGGGGGAGGGAGAGGGCTTATTTGTCTTTGATTGGGAAAGAATACAGGTTGTTCTTGACTTACAACCACAACTGAGCCCAAATTTTGTGTTGCTAAGTGAGACATTTAAGTGAATTTTGCTCCATATTACGACCTTTCTTGCCATAGTTGTTAAGTGAATCACTGTAGTTGTTAAGTTAGTAACACGGTTGTTAAGAGAATCTGGCTTTCCCATTGACTTTGCTTGTCAGAAGGTCGAAAAAACTGACCACATGCTCCCAGGACACTGCAACCGTCATAAGTATGAACTAGTTGCCAAGCATCTGAATTTTGGATCATGTGACCAAGAGGATGCTGCAATAGTCATGTGTGAAAAACAATCATCAGTCATTGTTTTTCAGTGCCTTTGTAACTTTGTGTTGTAAGTCGAGGACTACCTGTAGTGGGATGAATTCAAACTACATTTGAATTCAGTTCATGCACTCTGACATATTATGAAAATTAAATGTAATTAAAGTGGATATCAGCTAAGAGACCCTGTTGGTTCTCAGAAAGCTATGGAGGGTCAGTCAGAGCTGGTTAGTGCTTGGATGTGATATCACTAAGAAATGCAAGGGCTATAAGCTAGACTCTTTTATGACCTTCTAGTTCCTTAATTTGGAGTAAAGTGTGGGTGACTGGATGGAGCTGAGAGCATTAACTGGTTGGATGCCCTTCCTGATACCTATGTGGAGTTTGCAGCAGATATATGTGTGTGTGTGTGTATAGGGGCCGGTGCTCATCTCCGTTTCAAAGCCGAAGAGCCAGTGCTTGTCCGAGGACATCTCCGTGGTCATGTGGCCGGCATGACTAGACGCCAAAGGTGCATGGAACGCTGTTACCTTCCCACCGTAGTGGTCCCTATTTTTTTACTTGCATTTTTATGTGCTTTCAAACTGCTAGAAGCTGGGAGGAGTAACAGGTGCTCACTCTGTTACGCGGCACTCGGAATTCGACCCACCAAACTGCCGACCTTATATATATATATATATATATATATATATATATATATATATATATATATATATATAATATATGGATCTTTGGTTATTCGGGTTTTTCCCCACGTAGAACTAAAGGTGTAGGAGCAACGTTTCGACGGAATCCCATCCGTCATCATCAGGCTGGTGGCTTCTGCTTCCTTCTTCTGGGAGCCACATGCTTCTCCCACAAGAAGGAAGCAGAAGCCACCAGCCTGATGATGACGGATGGGATTCCGTCGAAACGTCGCTCCTACACCGTTAGTTTTACGTGGGGAAAAACCTGAATAACCAAAGTATATGTATATATATATATATATATATATACCGTATATACTTGAGTATAAGCCGAATTTTTCAGCCCACTTTTTGGGCTGAAAAATTCCACTTCGGCTTATACTCCAGTCAACAAAAAAAACTTACCGAGGACTTGTGCGCGGCCGAGGCTTTGGTGCTTCCGGGATCGCCCGCACCTCTCCCAAGCCACCGCCGTCCGAGACCTGCCGAAGTTTGGGGAGGTTTGGGGAGGTGCGCGCGCACCTCCCCAAACTCCGCGCCTTGCCTGCCTGCTTCTTTCCGCAGCGGAAAGAAGCAGGCAGGCAGGGCGCGGAGGAACGGAGACTTGCCGACGTTTGGGGAGGTTTGGGCGCCTCCCCAAACCTCGGCAGGTCTCCGTTCCTCCGCGCAGACCTGCCGACGTTTGGGGAGGTTTGGGCGCCTCCCCAAACCTCCCCAAACGTCGGCAGGTCTCCGTTCCTCCTGCCGACCTTTGGGGAGGTTTGGGCGCCTCCCCAAACCTCCCCAAACCTCGGCAGGTCTCCGTTCCTCCTGCCGACCTTTGGGGAGGTTTGGGCGCCTCCCCAAACCTCCCCAGGTCTCCGTTCCTCCTGCCGACCTTTGGGGAGGTTTGGGCGCCTCCCCAAACCTCGGCAGGTCTCCGTTCCTCCTGCCGACCTTTGGGGAGGTTTGGGCGCCTCCCCAAACCTCGGCAGGTCTCCGTTCCTGTTTGGGGAGGTTTGGGCGCCTCCCCAAACCTCCCCAAACCTCGGCAGGTCTCCGTTCCTCCGCGCAGACCTGCCGACCTTTGGGGAGGTTTGGGCGCCTCCCCAAACGTCCCCAAACCTCGGCAGGTCTCCGTTCCTGTTTGGGGAGGTTTGGGCGCCTCCCCAAACCTCCCCAAACCTCGGCAGGTCTCCGTTCCTCCGCGCAGACCTGCCGACCTTTGGGGAGGTTTGGGCGCCTCCCCAAACCTCGGCAGGTCTCCGTTCCTGTTTGGGGAGGTTTGGGCGCCTCCCCAAACCTCGGCAGGTCTCCGTTCCTCCGCGCAGACCTGCCGACCTTTGGGGAGGTTTGGGCGCCTCCCCAAACGTCCCCAAACCTCGGCAGGTCTCCGTTCCTGTTTGGGGAGGTTTGGGCGCCTCCCCAAACCTCCCCAAACCTCGGCAGGTCTCCGTTCCTCCGCGCAGACCTGCCGACCTTTGGGGAGGTTTGGGCGCCTCCCCAAACGTCCCCAAACCTCGGCAGGTCTCCGTTCCTGTTTGGGGAGGTTTGGGCGCCTCCCCAAACCTCCCCAAACCTCGGCAGGTCTCCGTTCCTCCGCGCAGACCTGCCGACCTTTGGGGAGGTTTGGGCGCCTCCCCAAACGTCCCCAAACCTCGGCAGGTCTCCGTTCCTGTTTGGGGAGGTTTGGGCGCCTCCCCAAACCTCCCCAAACCTCGGCAGGTCTCCGTTCCTCCGCGCAGACCTGCCGACCTTTGGGGAGGTTTGGGCGCCTCCCCAAACGTCCCCAAACCTCGGCAGGTCTCCGTTCCTGTTTGGGGAGGTTTGGGCGCCTCCCCAAACCTCCCCAAACCTCGGCAGGTCTCCGTTCCTCCGCGCAGACCTGCCGACCTTTGGGGAGGTTTGGGCGCCTCCCCAAACGTCCCCAAACCTCGGCAGGTCTCCGTTCCTGTTTGGGGAGGTTTGGGCGCCTCCCCAAACGTCCCCAAACCTCGGCAGGTCTCCGTTCCTCCGCGCAGACCTGCCGACCTTTGGGGAGGTTTGGGCGCCTCCCCAAACCTCCCCAAACCTCGGCAGGTCTCCGTTCCTGTTTGGGGAGGTTTGGGCGCCTCCCCAAACCTCCCCAAACCTCGGCAGGTCTCCGTTCCTCCGCGCAGACCTGCCGACCTTTGGGGAGGTTTGGGCGCCTCCCCAAACGTCCCCAAACCTCGGCAGGTCTCCGTTCCTGTTTGGGGAGGTTTGGGCGCCTCCCCAAACCTCCCCAAACCTCGGCAGGTCTCCGTTCCTCCGCGCAGACCTGCCGACCTTTGGGGAGGTTTGGGCGCCTCCCCAAACGTCCCCAAACCTCGGCAGGTCTCCGTTCCTGTTTGGGGAGGTTTGGGCGCCTCCCCAAACGTCCCCAAACCTCGGCAGGTCTCCGTTCCTCCGCGCAGACCTGCCGACCTTTGGGGAGGTTTGGGCGCCTCCCCAAACCTCCCCAAACCTCGGCAGGTCTCCGTTCTTCCTGCCGACCTTTGGGGAGGTTTGGGCGCCTCCCCAAACCTCCCCAAACGTCGGCAGGTCTGCGCGGAGGAACGGAGACCTGCCGAGGTTTGGGGAGGTTTGGGGAGGCGCCCAAACCTCCCCAAACAGGAACGGAGACCTGCCGAGGTTTGGGGAGGTTTGGGGAGGCGCCCAAACCTCCCCAAAGGTCGGCAGGTCTGCGCGGAGGAACGGAGACCTGCCGAGGTTTGGGGAGGTTTGGGGAGGCGCCCAAACCTCCCCAAACAGGAACGGAGACCTGCCGAGGTTTGGGGACGTTTGGGGAGGCGCCCAAACCTCCCCAAAGGTCGGCAGGTCTGCGCGGAGGAACGGAGACCTGCCGAGGTTTGGGGAGGTTTGGGGAGGCGCCCAAACCTCCCCAAACAGGAACGGAGACCTGCCGAGGTTTGGGGACGTTTGGGGAGGCGCCCAAACCTCCCCAAAGGTCGGCAGGTCTGCGCGGAGGAACGGAGACCTGCCGAGGTTTGGGGAGGCGCCCAAACCTCCCCAAACAGGAACGGAGACCTGCCGAGGTTTGGGGACGTTTGGGGAGGCGCCCAAACCTCCCCAAAGGTCGGCAGGTCTGCGCGGAGGAACGGAGACCTGCCGAGGTTTGGGGAGGTTTGGGGAGGCGCCCAAACCTCCCCAAACAGGAACGGAGACCTGCCGAGGTTTGGGGACGTTTGGGGAGGCGCCCAAACCTCCCCAAAGGTCGGCAGGTCTGCGCGGAGGAACGGAGACCTGCCGAGGTTTGGGGAGGTTTGGGGAGGCGCCCAAACCTCCCCAAACAGGAACGGAGACCTGCCGAGGTTTGGGGACGTTTGGGGAGGCGCCCAAACCTCCCCAAAGGTCGGCAGGTCTGCGCGGAGGAACGGAGACCTGCCGAGGTTTGGGGAGGTTTGGGGAGGCGCCCAAACCTCCCCAAACAGGAACGGAGACCTGCCGAGGTTTGGGGACGTTTGGGGAGGCGCCCAAACCTCCCCAAAGGTCGGCAGGTCTGCGCGGAGGAACGGAGACCTGCCGAGGTTTGGGGAGGTTTGGGGAGGCGCCCAAACCTCCCCAAACAGGAACGGAGACCTGCCGAGGTTTGGGGACGTTTGGGGAGGCGCCCAAACCTCCCCAAAGGTCGGCAGGTCTGCGCGGAGGAACGGAGACCTGCCGAGGTTTGGGGAGGTTTGGGGAGGCGCCCAAACCTCCCCAAACAGGAACGGAGACCTGCCGAGGTTTGGGGACGTTTGGGGAGGCGCCCAAACCTCCCCAAAGGTCGGCAGGTCTGCGCGGAGGAACGGAGACCTGCCGAGGTTTGGGGAGGCGCCCAAACCTCCCCAAAGGTCGGCAGGAGGAACGGAGACTTGCCGAGGTTTGGGGAGGTTTGGGGAGGCGCCCAAACCTCCCCAAAGGTCGGCAGGAGGAACGGAGACCTGCCGAGGTTTGGGGAGGTTTGGGGAGGCGCCCAAACCTCCCCAAAGGTCGGCAGGAGGAACGGAGACCTGCCGACGTTTGGGGAGGTTTGGGGAGGCGCCCAAACCTCCCCAAAGGTCGGCAGGAGGAACGGAGACCTGCCGACGAGCCGCGGCCACACAGGGTATTCCTGTGTATTCAGGCTTGCAGAACGGCGGATCGGCTTATACTCGAGTCAATAACTTTTTCCAGTTTTGGGGGGTGAAATTGGGGGTCTCGGCTTATACTCGAGTCGGCTTATACTCAAGTATATACGGTATATATATATATATATATATATATATATATATATATATATATATATATATATATATATATATATATATATATATATATATATATATATATATATATATGGATCTTCGGTCATTCGGGTTTCCTCCCGCGTAGAACTAAAGGTGTAGGTGCAACGTTTCGACGGAATCCCATCCGTCATCATCAGGCTGGTGGCTTTAGCTTCCTTCTTCTGGGAGAAGCATGTGGCTGTTTGTTCCTCTTTTTTAAACTGCCAGAGGGGGTGTGTTCTGTGGGTGGAGGTGTGCTCTGATTGGGTGGGGGACCAAGTGTGTTCTGATTGGGTGGGAGTGTGTTTTGAATGGTGGGTGTGTTCTGATTGGGTGGGGGTGTGTTCTGAGTGGATGGGCTGGTCTCAGCTGCCAGCCCCAGACCTGAGCTGGTGAGTTGTGCTGCTTTTGTTCGGCTTCGTGTTTGTGGTGGTGCCATGTTTTTATAGTGGGTGTCAGTTTGCTTATTGTGTGGTTTTGAGGGGTTTAAAGTGGCTGATGTTGCAGCTGTACTTAGGTTTCTGTTTTGTGGTTGTGCCTCGTTATCATTGTGGGTTCGGATTTGCTTTTTGAATGGTTGTGTGGTGGTGATGTCATGTGATGTTATCATGAGTTTGGGTCTGGTATCATTCTTGGTGGTTGGGCCTCGTCTGTCAATCAAGGTGGGTTTCCAAATGGCTGGTAGGCGAGAGGTATCATCTCGTTTGTTCATGCTGTGGGGGCGTTTTTCTATCTCAATGGCTTCTCTGATTATTCTGTTGTTAAAATGTTCAATTTTGGCGATAGTTTTGGTTTTTTTAAGATCAATTTCATGTCCCGTGGCTTCAAAGTGTTGGACCAGGGATGAAGTTTGTTCTCCCTTTCTGAGTGAGTTTTTGTGCTCTTCAATGCGTGCACTTATTCTTCTGTTGGTCTGTCCGATGTATGTGGTGGGGCAGGTGGTGCATGGGATTTCGTATACTCCTTGGTTTTCTAACCCAATTATGTCCTTGGGGTTTCTTAGGATGGTGGATATTTTTCTGTCTGTGTAGAATGCTGTTTTGATGTTGTGTTTTTGGAGGACCTTGCTGATTCTGTCTGTGGTCCCTTTTAAGTCCTCCAAAAACACAACATCAAAACAGCAGCACAACTCACCAGCTCAGGTCTGGGGCTGGCAGCTGAGACCAGCCCATCCACTCAGAACACACCCCCACCCAATCAGAACACACCCACCATTCAAAACACACTCCCACCCAATCAGAACACACTTGGTCCCCCACCCAATCAGAGCACACCTCCACCCACAGAACACACCCCCTCTGGCAGTTTAAAAAAGAGGAACAAACAGCCACATGCTTCTCCCAGAAGAAGGAAGCTAAAGCCACCAGCCTGATGATGACAGATGGGATTCCGTCGAAACGTTGCACCTACACCTTTAGTTCTACGTGGGAGGAAACCCGAATGACCGAAGATCCACGTATAAACACCCGCGAAAACCTCAGAAAACATATATATATATATATATATATATATATATATATATATATATATATATATATATATATATATATATATATATATATATATATATATATATATATATATATATATATATATATATATATATATATATATATATATATATATATATTGTCAAGGGCTTTGTGCAGTTTTAGGAGTTCATGTTTGCTTGAGTGGCGTGAAAATTGCATTTGTGTGAATACTTAAGAAATTACTGGAATAGCAATTTAATGATCCTGACAGAGAGAAATAGCAACTGTGCATGTCCATATGAACAGCCTTATTTGTATGACTGATTTACCTGACCTTGTTCTTTTAATATTTGTGTATTAGATTAGCCTCAAGGTTAATCTGGTATGAAGGTCAGTTCTAAGGGCAATGTCCAAATTTCTTTGTAGACTGCTTAGTGGAGTCCTTGCTGAAATTATAAATTAAATTATAAATTTAAAAAATGCATGAAGCTATTTGAAACTAACCCTTCCATTAATCCTATTTAAATAAAAAATGCACTGTGATCTCACCTACCACCCAGAAACTCTGAACAGCTAGTATTAAAAAACCCACCAGTTTCTACCTGTTTTTTTCTGGACATTTTCTGCCTCTGTGAATGATGCTTGAAAAATGTGAGCCAATGTTCAAATATCTCTTTCTTCTCGTTGAAATGTCCTTATTCTCCATTTATCCATCTTTGAATATTACCTTAACTTCTTCCCTGTCACTATCAGTTCACTTAGCATATTCTTAGTGAACTTAATCAGACATTCACTTTACACTTGGTGTCATAATGAAATTATTTTCAGCTAATAAATTAACCTATAATCCCTGAATTATATGTATTTTGTGTAATAATCTCCAGTTTTGACCTGTTGTTACTTCCAGTATTGCTATTCTGATGGCATATTCACAATGTGAGTAAAACAAAAGGGAGATATCATGAAGCTTTAAAAAAAAGCTTTTTTTATCCAGCTGATTATACAACTGGAGATTTATTGCAGTGGTTATTGTATTCATAGGTGGGTGATGGCTGGATCGATCTTATTTCTGTGTTATCTTTTGGGACTATTCCATCTTTCTTCTTTTATAAATAATTCTGAATATCCTTGCTAAAAATAAAAAAGGCCTGGCTTCATGCCAGATTGCTTCAAAGTGATAACTCTAATCCCACTGGGAAAGTATGACTATCACTATGCAGTACTCTGCACTCAGTTTTCCAAGCTTATTAATGAATTCTGTAAAATAATGGCCTGGCTACCCTCAGTTATTCCTGGGTGATGCAAGGAGGATACATACCATGCAGAGGAAAAACAAGAAAGTCCAGTTGCCTTTTGAAAAAAGCATCTTAGGGACAACCATGACCTGGATGACTAAGAATTTTCATAGACATCTAGGAATAGTAGTGGACCATTAGCTTAACATGAGCAAGCAATGTGATGCTGCAGCTAAAAGTGCTAATGCAAACTTAGGTTTTTGCTTTTTTTAATCCCATTTATATCCCGCCCTTCTCCGAAGACTCAGGGCGGCTTACAATCTAAGAAGCACAAATCAATGTGCTTAGCAATAGCCTTCATTCTATGTATATGCCTGCTTATTAGGGCTTTCACCCCTCCAGTGGCATTTTTACAAAGTCAGCTTATTGCCCCCAACAATCTGGGTCCTCATTTTACCTGCCTCAGAAGGATGGAAGGCTGAGTCAACCTTGAGCCTGGTGGGACTCGAACCTGCACTAATTGCAGGCAGTTGGTGTTACTTAAGGAGGCATTAGCCCACTGCTCCACCAAGGCTCCATTAATAGAGATAATGAGTTCAAGTTATAAGAGACAATAGTTCCATTATGTTATATAACTATAGCCTGTATTAGGAAGATTGTGTCCAAAATTGACCACAGCATTTTAAAAGGGATATGAAGACATTAGAACCACTTCAGAAGGAGTGCTACCAGGATGCTTAGGGATCCATAAACCAACCCCTGTAAGGAACGGTTAAGCATGCTCTGCATGTTTAGCTCACAAAAGGGAAAATACAGTGTAGTCTGGAAAAATCACAAACCCTGACATGTGAAACAGGGGCTGGCCTATTGTTGAAAGCGGACCAGGGCAAGAATCAAGAGGTTGAAATGAAAACAAAAAATGCTTCTGAGTTTTCCTGCCAAACTGTGAAACCTAGAGACAAGGTTCAGACCAATTTATGCCAATGTACAGTATCTAGCCTACACATATGGATGGGTAGTCCTCAAGTTAAAAAAATATAATGGAGCCTGCCCATTACAGTAGTAAGGCATGGCAGTCATATTCAAATTTGGTGTGCTTGTAGAAGTGACTCTGGGATTTGCACATACCAAGTTTCAAAAACCTGAAACGTATAGTTTCAGTTTATAAGGAATGAAATGCTCAGAAAATCCATGTGCCAGGGGTGATAAATCTTGCCAAGATCTCTCTGATGGAGAACTGTTGTACTTCTCTTTTACAGTTGTCAACCTTCTTTGAAAGTGATGAGGGTGCCAGCTGTGAACCATCTGGTCTAATGAGAAGATCACTACCAGCTTTGAATGGCAGTTCATGAAGTAGCCGAAGGACCGCTCGGGACGACAGGCTAGTTTAACAACAAGTTTATTAGAGCAAGACAAACAGAGAATAACTTGTCCGGCTTTTATAGCCGGCAGCTGGTAGCGAGGACCAATCAGATGTATTTATTTTGGCGCCGTGTCAGGCAGGGACCAATCGGCGTCGTCTTCTGTTGACAGCTCCGGCTTCCTCGTGGTGTGGTGTTTTGACAGCCGCGAGCTGTCAGTGGCTGCGCCTGCGCAGTGTGGCGGACGCTTTGACAGCTCAGTCTTCTTCACGGTCCGGAGTTTGACAGCCGCAAGCTGTCAGTGGGGGCGCCTGCGCAGTACGGGGAACTTTGACAGCTGTCAAAGTTCCCGCGTGTATTCCTGTCAGGCGGCTTTCCTATATATATGCTTTGACGATATTTTTGTGCTGTTAACATATACACTCAAGGGAATGTTTACATCATGTTACATCATATATAATACACCCCTTACCCCTCCCCTGGTGCGTTTCTTTCCTCTTGGATGTTTGACCCTGCCCACTGATAGTCTTTTAGGTAGGTGGGTGGTCTTCGATTCCTGGATGATCGGCGAAGGGGTGGTGGATGGTCTGGTTCTGGTTCTTCGTTTTGGTGTTCAACTTCCTGGTTTGGGATAGGCAGCATTTCCGGAGGGGGTTGTAAGTCGGCGTTGGTTGGTTGCTCGGAATTGTGTGGCGGTTGTCTGGGTCTGAGCTGGTCAATATGGCGGCGTATGTTGCCCTGTGCCTGCGTAGCTATGAGGTATGAGATGGGCCCTGTTTGTTTTATTACTGTCCCTTGAACCCACTTGTTTTTATCTGTGTATGATCTTGCCCATATTAATTGACCAGGTTTGAGTGTGCGGCCGGGGTGGGGGTGCTGTTTTTCTTCTGGGTATGTGTCGGGGTGCAGTCTGTCGAGACGTGTTATTAGCCTCCTCCCCCATCTTAATTCCGCCGGTGATTTGCCCGTTGTGGAGCATGGCATTGTGTGTTGTGATAAGAGGAACTGGCTGAGTCGCCTCTGCCAGTTCCCTTTAACGAATTTTTTTAATGCTTCTTTCGTGGATCGTACCATAATTTCAGCCATTCCGTTCGACGACGGGTGGAACGGCGCCGACGTGACCAGCCTAATACAATTCTTCGTAGCGAAGATCTGAAATTCACGAGAGGTGAATTGAGGTCCATTGTCGGAAACTATGGTGTCAGGTAGGCCGTGCGTTGCGAATATTTTTCTTAAGGCTTGAATAGTGGCTGCGGACGTTGTTTTTCTAAGGGGCGTGACTTCCAGCCATTTGGAATAGCTGTCTACTGCTATTAAGAAACTTTGGCCCTGGATAGGTCCTGCAAAATCTATATGTATACGTGACCAAGGGTTCCTTGTAGTCTCCCATTTATGGATCGGTGCCTGGGGGGGTTCGCTCCTGGTCTCCTGACAGGTATAACACCCACCCACATACTTTTCAATTTGTTTATCTATGCCAGGCCACCATACATAACTTCTAGCCATTGCCTTCATTTTTACAATTCCAGGGTGCCCCTCATGTAAAATGTGTAATGTTTGGTCTATGTTTTTCTCTGGTATGATGACCCTATTTCCCCATAGCAGGCATCCTCTATGTGTTGAAATCTCGTTTTTCCTGTTATAATAAGGTTGGAATTGGGGTTGTGGGTTTTGAGCTGGCCACCCTGTTGTGGCCCATTTGAGGACTCTGGCAAGTATTTTATCTTTTGCTGAATTATTAGCTATAATGTTTGCCGTCAGGGGGCATTCTGGAAGTTGAGAGATTGCTAAAATTAGGCTGGCTGGGGCTGGATCTGAGTCCCTGGTTTGTATGGGCAGTCTGCTGAGGCAGTCAGCATGTCCCACTTCCTTACCTGGTTTATGTATTAGTTGATAAGAATAGGCTGCTAAGAACGTTGACCATCTTAAGATTCTCGGGGAGAGAATTTGTGGTGTAATTTTATTCCAAGTAAATATGCCTAGCAGGGGTTTGTGATCTGTAAATATCGTAAATGGTCTTCCATACAGATAATCATGAAATTTTTTGACCCCTGCTACTATCGCTAGGGCTTCCCTGTCAATTTGTGCATAGTTTCTTTCAGCTTTGGTCAGAGTGCGAGAATAGAATGCTATGGGTCTTTGTGTGCCGTCCTCGAATAGGTGACTTAAGACTGCCCCAATTCCGTAGGGAGAGGCATCGCAAGCGATGCATATTGGGGTGTCTTCTCTGAAAAGGGTGATGGTTGAGCTTTGACAGATGATCTTTTTTAACGATTGGAAACTCTTTTCATGTTCCTTGGTCCAGGACCAAGTTGTACCCTTGTCGAGGAGCCTATGGAGAGGCTCTGCAATAGTGGCTTTGTGGGGAATGAAAGCATGGTAAAAGTTTAACAGTCCCAAAAAGGATTGAAGCTCTTGCTTATTCCTAGGGCTGGGTGCGGTTTGAATAGCCCTTAGTTTCTCAGAGGTGGGGTGGATGCCCTGGCTATCGATTTTATACCCTAGGAATTCTGTAGAAGTGACTCCAATGGAGCACTTTTCCCGCTTAAGTTTGAGACCGGCTTCTCTGAGCCGGCTCAGCACAGCTGACAGCCTGTCAGCTAAACTAGCTTCATTTTCTCCGGCGATGAGAACATCGTCGAAATAGGGGCAGACCCCGGGTATTCCTTTCAGGGTCTTTTCCATGATACCCTGGAAGATACCCGGGGCTGCAGATATGCCGAACTGAAGCCTCTTAACTTTAAAAGCACCGCGGTGGGTGACAATAGTTTGCGCTTCCGCGGTGTCGTCTGTGACAGGCAGCTGTAAATACGCCTGCGAGAGGTCAAGCTTGGCGAAAATGGTGCCAGAGCGGATGGAAGCAAATACGTCCCTTACCGCTGGCACCGGGTAAGCATGGGGGCTGAGGGCTAGGTTGACTGTCGCCTTATAGTCAGCGCATACTCTCACTTCGCCATTAGGTTTGATTGGGGTGACAATAGGGGTCTCCCAGGTTCCCCCATCTGTTGGCTCTAGCACCCCTAGACTCACGAGTCGGTCAAGCTCGTTTTCAATTTTTTCTTTGAGGGCAAAAGGTACCCTCCTAGCTCTTATTTTAATTGGTTGGATTGCTGGATTTAATTGCAGGGAAATGGGGGGACCTGTATATTTCCCTAAAGTGCCCTCGAAAACGTCGGCGTACTTTTCGCAAACGGCTTCCAGGCTGGGTGTTTGAATGGTATTAACCCCTGATAAGGCGATGCCTAGTGGAGTGAACCAGTTAAGCCCTATCAAGTTGGTACGGTTCCCTGGCGTAACTAAAACCTCTAGGGTGCCTTTGAACCCCTTATACTGTACAAGGACCTTGGCTTTCCCTTCCAACGGAATAGGGGTTTTCTGGAAGTCTGCAAGGTGAACCTGAGTTTGTTTCAGGGGAATTTGTCTTCGGCCTTTCTGACAGATCTCCTGATAAGTAGTTAGCGAGATTAAGGAGACCGCTGACCCTGAATCCACCTCCATGTGGCAAGGCACCCCCTGAATTCTGACCCAGACCTTAACCTTGGAACTTATGCAGTTTACCCTATCGATTGTCTCAACCCGGTTGCCTGGTGGGGTTTCCCTGTTGGCCTGGGCAGCTGGCCTACCTGGGGGGTTTGCCTCCACCTCATTGACGTTGTCCCGGCCCTTGCTGCGGCACACCGGCTTGATGTGGCCAGTCTTCCCGCAGTTGTGGCATTTTGCGTTCCTAAAGCGGCAGTTTCCACGGGCATGGTTGCCCCCGCAGCTGGCGCAGGCGGCTCGTTGCACGTAACGTGGGGGTGGCGGTGGAGGGTCCCTGGATCCTCGGCGGTCCGACGTTTTTCCCCTCCTCGGCTGTCGGTGCTCCATCCTGCGCTGTAGGGCTTCTCCATCGGTGAAATCTACCGACTCTCCGCTGTCGCTGAAGGTTGCGCTTTCCTGGTAGACGGTCGCCGGGGACTCTGGGGTCGTGTTCGTCGGCTTCTTTTTGTGGCTGTGTTCGTATGCCATGATCTCCCTGGTCAGCTCAGCCAGATTCATGTCGGGTTTGGACGTCAGTTTTTTTTGTAGCTTCTCGTCCCTCAGACCGATCACCACCTGATCTCTGATGCGGTCTTCCAGGTCGGGGAAGC
Source organism: Vipera berus (assembly GCF_964194415.1). NCBI lineage: Eukaryota > Metazoa > Chordata > Lepidosauria > Squamata > Viperidae > Vipera > Vipera berus. The sequence goes on along the minus strand of NC_138202.1, from coordinate 261,234,587 downwards.
AGCAGTTCCGCGCGGCGTGTCTGACCCCAGCGATGAACTCGTTGGCGGGCTCGTCCTGCCGTTGTTTCTTTTGTGCGAATTGCACCCGCCAGTACAGTTCCGAGCGAGCCGGCATGTAATACTTGTTCAGCTGGTCCACCAGGTCCGCGTAGGAGACTTCCGTGATGGGCACTGGGCTGAACAGCCCGACGGCTGCGTCGTACACCGGGGGCCCGCTGATGTACAGCAGGGCGGCGGCCTTTGCTCGGTCGTCAGTGATCTTACTGACGAGAAGAAATCCTTCAACTTGGCCGAGGTGTGATTGCCATCTCTCGGGATGGCGGGTATCAAACTCCCTCACACGGCCGAAGTTTGCCATGTCGTCCGGTCCTGGGTTGCTCCGATGGAAGTTAAAACTTCCGTGTCAGCTCTTGCCGGGAACTCTCTTCCTCGGCCGTGACTTCAGCTCCGGAGCGATCCCACCTTCGTCGCCAGTGAAGTAGCCGAAGGACCGCTCGGGACGACAGGCTAGTTTAACAACAAGTTTATTAGAGCAAGACAAACAGAGAATAACTTGTCCGGCTTTTATAGCCGGCAGCTGGTAGCGAGGACCAATCAGATGTATTTATTTTGGCGCCGTGTCAGGCAGGGACCAATCGGCGTCGTCTTCTGTTGACAGCTCCGGCTTCCTCGTGGTGTGGTGTTTTGACAGCCGCGAGCTGTCAGTGGCTGCGCCTGCGCAGTGTGGCGGACGCTTTGACAGCTCAGTCTTCTTCACGGTCCGGAGTTTGACAGCCGCAAGCTGTCAGTGGGGGCGCCTGCGCAGTACGGGGAACTTTGACAGCTGTCAAAGTTCCCGCGTGTATTCCTGTCAGGCGGCTTTCCTATATATATGCTTTGACGATATTTTTGTGCTGTTAACATATACACTCAAGGGAATGTTTACATCATGTTACATCATATATAATACAGTTCAGCAAGGTATGAAGGAGTGCCACAAGATCGGTGCTAATGTGGGTGCATTTGTTTTACTTAATTTGGCTAATTACTGTAAATTTGACTATAAATGAACAAAGGGAGGTTGCACCTTTCCAACAATGAACTAGTCTTGAGATTTGGTTTCTAGATAACAGCTTCTGAAAATATATAAAATAGGAATACTTTCAAAGTAGCCTCATTTCAATAAAACATTCACACACCCGATTCTTTACATGTTGTAAGGACTATGTTTTTATTAAGGGTTTAATCCAAATACTCATGGGAGCAAGTCCCAGGGATAAGAAAGAAGAGATCTTTCCAAGTGAGATCACAGAGGGAGATCTGTTTCACAGTTCTTTCTTCCTTAAACCAACAGGGTATAATCTAACATTTGATGATGATGATGCAGAACAATGTTGCAAGCTTAAGATGGAGCTATTGCACCTGAACTTCAAAATGGTAAATAACTCTTGTATGGCAACAAAGCCATAGACAAGTCAAAACCATTGTTGTCTAGTGGTCATCTAGATTTTGGCAGCTCAGAAGCAAGATAGATGGGCTCGGTTAGAGTGGCAATGGTTGCACTGTTAGAAATATAGGTAACAGATAGTGTGTCATAGAGCAGGGGTCCCCAACCCCTGGTCCATGGACCGGTACTGGGCCACGGCATGCCAGCAACTGGTCCACACAAACAAGGAAAGCCCCATCTGTGGGATGCAGGCAGTACACAAAACCATGCACAATCCAGTGCACAGAAAAACCTTTCTCCACGGAACCGGTCCCTGGTGCCCAAAAGGTTGGGGACTTCTTTCATTGAGGAATTGTATTGTATCATTGTTAACATTTAATACTAATTTGATGGCACATAATCAGATCAGGTTATGCATTGGATGGCTGCCAGCATAGATGCATGCAAACTTATGAATTTATTTTTCTGCATGTACATTTTACGGCAGATGCCTTAGTGGAAGCCTGGGAAAGGACGGCCACGGAGGCACTTGACCGAGTTGTACCCTTGCGGCCCCTGACCCGGCGCAGATCCCAATGGGCTCCATGGTTCTCCGCGGAGCTCCGGGAGATGAAGCGTCGGAGACGGGGCCTAGAGAGCGTTTGGAGGTCCACCCGATCTGAATCCGACCGATTGCGACTAAGAACCCATATTAGGTCTTATCTCGCAGCGATGAGGGTAGCGAGATCTAACTACTTCGCTGCCCTCATCGCGTCCGCAGATAATCGCCCGGCCACCCTGTTTAGGGTGACCCGCTCCCTCCTTAATCAGGAGGTTAGTGGGGAACCCTTGCAGGGGCGGGCCGAGGAATTTAGTCAACATCTGTCGGACAAAATCGCTCGGATTCGGACCGGTTTGGACTCCGACTGGGCAGTATCGGACGATCAGGACACGAGCGGTCTTGTCAATGTCACCTGGGAGGAGTTCGATCCTGTGACTCCGGAGGAAGTGGACAGGATCATGGGGAGGCTGAGCTCCACCACATGTTTATTGGACCCGTGCCCTTCCTGGCTGGTTTATGCAGCCCGGGAGGGGACACGAGGCTGGTTCCAGGCGGTTATATCTGCTTCTTTGAGTGAGGGTAGTTTTCCCGCCGCCTTGAAAGAGGCGGTGGTGAGACCTCTCCTCAAGAAGCCTGCCTTGGACCCGGCTGTTTTGAATAACTTTCGTCCGGTCTCCAACCTTCGCTTTCTTGCAAAGGTTGTTGAGAGTGTGGTGGCGCATCAGCTCCCTCTGGTCCTGGATGAAGCGGATTATCTAGACCCGTACCAATCGGGCTTCAGACCCGGGTACAGCACGGAGACGGCATTGGTCGCGCTGGTGAATGATCTCTGGAGGGCTCGGGACAGAGGATACTCCTCTGTTCTAGTCCTATTAGACCTCTCAGCGGCTTTCGATACCATCGACCATGGTATCTTGCTGCGGCGTCTCAGGGGATTGGGAGTGGGAGGCACGGTTTTTCAGTGGTTCTCCTCCTATCTCCTGGGACGCTCGCAGTCGGTGTTGGCAGGGGGGCAGAGGTCGACCGCGAGGCCTCTCGCTTGTGGAGTCCCTCAGGGGTCGGTCCTCTCGCCCCTTCTGTTCAACATCTACATGAAACCGCTGGGTGAGATCATTCGTGGTTTTGGAGTTGGGTATCATCAGTATGCTGATGATACCCAACTTTTCCTTTTGACCCCAAACCACCCCAGTGATGCCCTCGACGTGATGTCCTGGTGCCTGGAGGCGGTCTGGGTCTGGATGGGGAGGAACAGGCTTCGTCTCAACCCTGACAAGACGGAGTGGCTGTGCGTACCGGCATCTCGGGATATTCAGGATATCCCACCCCTCATTATGGGGGGTGAGTCTTTACCTCCTGTAGATAGGGCTCGCAACTTGGGAGTCCTCCTAGACTCACAACTCTCCTTAGAAGATCATATTGTAGCTGTGACTAGGGGGGCGTTCGCCCAGGTTCGCCTGGTGCGCCAGTTGCGGCCCTATCTAGACCGGGATGCCTTGCGCACGGTCACTCATGCGCTCGTGACCTCTCGTCTTGATTACTGCAACGCTCTCTACATGGGGCTACCCTTGAAGACCACTCGGAGGCTCCAACTGGTACAGAATGCAGCCGCGAGAGTTGTATTGGGAGTCTCCCGATACTCCCGTGTTACACCTTTGCTCCGCGAGCTGCATTGGTTGCCAGTTGTCTTCCGGGTGAGGTTCAAGGTGTTGGTAATGACCTACAAAGCCCTCCATGGCATGGGTCCAGAATACCTTGGGGAGCACCTGCAGCCGGCGTCAACTTCCCTCCGCCCAGTACGCTCCCACAGAGAGGGCCTCCTCAGGGTGCCGCCGGTCAAAGAATGCCGACTGGTGGCCCCCAGGAGGAGAGCGTTCTCTGTGGGTGCACCGGATTTATGGAACCATCTTCTGGTTGAGCTCCGGATGGCGCCCGATCTCCGCTCCTTCCGGCGCGACCTTAAAACCTATCTCTTTAAACAAGCTGGCCTGGCCTGATGGGACGGGGTGGGATTTTTATTAATGACTTCAATTTTAAATTTGTATTATCTTTGGGCATTGTTTAATTATGTTTTAATAATTTAATTTTAATTTTTGTATCTAATTTTTATGTATTGCCCTGTTCACCGCCCTGAGTCTCTTGAGAGAAGGGCGGTATATAAATTAAATTAATAATAATAATAATAATAATAATAATAATAATAATAATAATAATAATAATAATAATACATTTTCATTCTAATACTCAGGCATGGATCCTTTATGTTGGTAGGTTGAATTTGGGACAATTAGGACACCATATCCTTATCAGAAGTGTCACCCACTGTTACTTGTGAGCACTTGCTGCTGGATTGGATCTTCCATTTTCTGGGCAACTTTTTGATATATGCTGAAATATACTATGTTGATGCTTGTTTAGCAAGATGAGAAAAGATTCTTTCACAGCCAATGTAATCTGCAAGAATTTAGTGGAGATGAGAAAAAGAGGAAGATGTAAGCAAAGAAATAATACTGTGTAGATATAAGACAAATAGGAGGTCACTTAGAATTATGTTGGAAAGCTCAAAGCTCAATTCTGGTCAGTAACTCTCCATGACAGCAACCTGGATGAGAGTACAATATAAACAGAGATGTCTGGGAAGCGGAGAAACACTGCTAAAAAAGTCATGTCAGCCATCTCCACATGACCAAAGCCTTCGCCCTTTTTTATGTGGTTGGTCTCTGATTGTGCAGTGGGAGGGGGGGCTGCTGATTTGGCTTTTTTTGATCCTCTCCCCTGCAGGGAAAATCCATATTATATTGATGCAGTATAAATAGATGGTGAGAAATGGGGCTGTTTTCAGTGGTGGGATTCAAATATATGAACAACTGGTTCTCTGTGTGGATGCCGCTTCCGGAAGTCCGTTCTGGGCCTGGGCAACAAAAAATTAACTACCGATTCTGCCAAAGTGGTGAGAACTGGCTGAATCCCACCACTGGGCTGTTGTCACAAAACTGCCCCTGGAAGTAACAATGAATTTCCCTTAGAGAATTTTGGGTTGGAATATGGAGAAGAAGAAGAAGAAAAAAAAACTTGTTTCTTTCATTGTATATCATGGAAATGGAATATGTAATGTTAGCTGCCATAATAGTGGACAATACCATTTCAGTGGTTAGAAACATTTAGGAAAGGAATTACAAATAAAGCAGCCTCCATTCTTCTTATGGCATGCTTTTTAAGTGACAACCAAAAAGATAGGAATCCTATCAAAAGATTAGGGATTTTGCAAAAAGATAAAACAACTGTTTTCTAACATGGCAGTTCTTATTTATAAAGTTTTTTTTATCCTGACCTACTAATGCATATTGATTTAATTTCATGTATGGACATTTCAGAAAGCTATTATTTCAAAAACCTAAATAGAAAATGCTGGTTTTCAAAAATAACAGCATGGAAAGATTTGCAAAATATTAACTGTCACATAAAATCAGGATTCTCTAAAGCTTTTTTTTCTCATCAAAGCTTTATTTTGACAAAGTTGAAGCCCTCTGTACGCATTAGCTTCAGGAGTTTATTTTTGTTCAAATATATATTGTTTATATAAACAGTGAAAAGGCTTGTTACAATTTTTCAAAGAGTTTTGTGTGAATAAATGGTTATGAAAAAGTTCTATTTCATGTACATATACCGATCGGTTTTGGCACAAATGTAGTACAATAAATGCAATTTTTCCCAAACAGTACAGAACAATAAACAAGATCTCTTTCAGCAAAATTCTTGTCTGTGGTGTGGTTTGGGCCAAATTCACACAAATGTTCAAAAGCTCATATTACTTTGGCAGTTTTGGGAGATGGGTCATCCTTATCATTCTGCCTGGGGGCCTGAAATACTTTAGAGCACTCTCATCAATATTTTTTTAAAAAATGTCACAACAGCATGAATATGCATCTCATAAAACAATTAACCTTGTGAGCTTGAAAAAAAGCAATTTTGTGAAAGTTTTGTATCATCATATGCAGGGGATTTGATCTCCACTTGGGGCTTTAGATTAGAACAGACTTAATTTCTTAACTCTCAGCATTCAATTTAATTTGCAAATGAAATATTTGAACCTTTTCATTAAAAACAGAAGACATTTTTTGCTCCCCACCATGTAAAATTCAGGATTTACAAATAATTAGGCTGACAAATGTTCTGCATCGATAATATGTAAACATTATTTTCTGTATCATTTCTTTCCTCTAGTTAGTTCTATTCTACTCAGAAAAAACTAACCAGGAAAAGTAGCCATGGATGTCTTGGGGGCAGAGGCATATAGGTAGCCTCGTGTCTTTCTGCAAATGACATGAATTACACATTTGTAACAGAAGTGATGATGTAATTATACAACTTCCTCATTTGCAGAATGACATCATGGCATACATACCATTTGGGGTAACTATGGCTGCTGGATATAACTAATGAGTAAAAATAAACAGAAAATGAAACAATCATGAAAAGTACTTGAAATCAAGATCAAACTATGCATTATTAAATTATTAACTTGTAAACATAAGTACTTTTTTTCCTTCCATATCCCATTACCATAAGTTGATTAAAGGCTTGTTTTAGAACCCCCCCCCCCCAATTTACATTATGCTTGGTTTGTTTTCTTATTTGGCACTAAGATTTTCATGAAAGGACTTTTTATTGGTTGTTTTTTATATATATGATGAAACAGGACAGTTATTGATGCTCAGTGGGTTAGGACACTGAGCTTGTCGATCAGAAGATCGGCAGTTTGGCGGGTTGAATCCCGAGTGCCGCGTAGCAGAGTGAGCACCTGTTACTCGTCCCAGCTTCTGCCAACCTAGCAGTTCGAAAGCACGTAAAAATGCAAGTAGAAAAATAGGGACCACTATGGTGGGAAGGTAACAGCGTTCCATGCACCTTTGGTGTCTAGTCATGCCGGCTACATGACCAAGGAGACGTCCTTGGACAAGCGCTGGCTCTTCGGCTTTGAAACGGAGATGAGCACTGGCCCCTAGAGTTGGAAACGACTAGCACACATCTGCGGGGGATCCTTTACTTTTAACACTGATAATGCTTCTGGATTTTACCTATTGTAAAGTGTACATTTGTCACATCAGTCAATCAGTCTTCTCTCTATGCAAATTTTATTTTCTTTAGTAGATTTCTATGCCATCTTTTCTCCCTGAGATCAAGGTGGCTTACATAGGATTTTCCCTTTGTTTTATCCTTGGAAAAACCTGTCAAGTAGGCTAAACCGAGAGCAATTGGCTCAAATTTGGCCTGTGAACTGCCACAGCTCAGTCCTAATCCAACACTGTAAATGCTACACCATACTGGCATATGCAGATGATCTGAGAAGCAGACAACAGAACTTTTGTGAAGCACAGAAAAACAAAAGAAAACCAAGTTGCTTACTAGTGAAATGTTGACAAAGGTATCTATAGTATAAATTTATGAAACTTCACAAACTTTTGTTGAGATCCACAACTGCAGTTAGACAATGCATGAGAGAAATGGATAATGGATGAGGATATTTTAGTTTTGAATGAGACACAGAATGGGGTACAGAAATTGGTGGTTTATCAGTAACACTAAGTTTGGCTTCTTGGATATTTCGCAAGGTGATCATTGCTCAGAGTTACACGCAGAATTCTTAGATGTGGATAATTGTAAGTCAGGAAGTCCCTGACTTACAATTATTTGTTTAGTGGTCATTCAAAGTTGGAATGGTGCTGACAAAAATGACTTGCAACCTATCATCACACATTATTGTCATAAGGGTGAAGATCAAACTCAACGCTAACTCCTCAGTTACAGGCTCAAAATTTGGACACTTGGAAATTGATATGTACAGTATTTACAACAGTTACAACATCCTGGATCATGTGAACACCATTTCCAACTTCTCCTGGGGCCTTACGAAAAGTAAAATCAATGAGGCAAGCTGGATTTGCTTTGGAACCTTGGCAAAAAAGATTGCACAACCAGGTGTGACTTATTATTTAATAACTGCATCTCTTAATGACACAAGTTCCACTCCCAATTGTGGCTGAAAGTCAAGGACTATCTGTATTATTTTCAACACTTTTCCAAAATTTACCTGAACTCTTTTCACATTTCCTAATTCGTAATTCGCATCAGAGTGTAAAATACAAATAGGATGGTTTTAACTGGCTTTCAGTACTGTGGTTAATTATGGTTCAGTAAGTTAAAGTCAAATTGCAACTTCAGCTTTCATGATTGAGAGGGCAGGAAGAGAAGAGTGTGCCATGGCTGTCCTCATCTACCCTCCATAAGTCTATTTTATCAATGTGTTTATTGTTTGAAAAACAAATATTGAAGGAGGTAAACTTGAGCCAGGAGTAATGCCATCAATCGTGGTGGTAGGCTTTATGCCAATTATCAGCAAGCAGTATGTTTCCACCCCCACCCCCCCAGGCCTGAAAGTCACAACTGGGGATATGGGATGTTATGTAGCAAACTGGGAGGACAGGCTTTCCCCATGTTGATGCAGGAGGAAGAGGTTGCCCATGAAGTAAGGATTCAGAGTAAGATCCTTGGATCACAGCTGATGCATATAAGAATATATGTGCTGATGAAAGGCAGTGTGATTTTTTCAGTCTGACTGAGTCAACAATAACTAAGGCAGAAATTGGGAGTCTATAAAAGCCATGAGGATGGGCACATGTGATCTACAGAACTGCTCATCTACTTGTGGATTAAATAATGTAGCATGCTCTCCATTTCCTCAATCTCAACCATCACCATCTGCCAATCTACATCTGTTTTAAATAGGATGTACAATCCAAGTGGTATTTGTCACTGCTCTCAGACCATACTTTCTACAAGGGAAGTATTTCCTCTGGAATATCTCTATTTTTGCTAAAAGATGGATGATGAATAATGCATAATCAATCTGTTACATCCTGAGAAATCTTTCCAAATGCTCCTTGAAGTAATTGATCAATTAGACATTCCATAAATTGCAATTAAGCACACATAGAGAATTCAAATGCAAAAAATAAATCCCAAACAATCATATCCGAAACAGTTTTGTCTTGGTCTATGCAGAACTGTTCCAAGTGTAGTATTGATCATTGACTACTTATATTAGATTAAATAGTTTTGAACCTTGATGCCAAGAAAAAAAAATCTGACCTTCCTATTGCTGTGAATAAGAACTATGGCACAAACATCCTGCTTTACAAAAACTGCATAGAGTTAGTCCTTGACTTATGACCATTTGTTTACTGACAATTCAAAGTTATGATAGCCTCAGATAAAATGACTGATGACTGATCCTCAAAGTCATAATCATTGTACCACTCCCATGGTCATGTGATTGCAATTCAGGCACTTGGCAACCAACTCATAGTTGTGATAGGTGCAGTGTCTTGCAGTCACGTGATTGGAATTTGGCTTCAGACAAGCAAAGTCATTTGCAGAAGCCAAGTTTATTTAATGACCATGTTATTCACTTAAGAATGTGTCATTTGCTTAATGAATACAGTAGAAATGGTCATTAAAGCAGATCTGGTCTTAATGATTCACTTTATAACTGCACTGGCTTATGACAAAAATTCCAGTTCCAATTGGGGTTGTAAGCTAAGGACTACCTGTATATCTGGGAGAAAGACTCATGAAATATAAAATATTTACAAATAATTAGAATACTGCCTATTTTTTTTCTCAGTGAAAATCTTGTTAGCAAGCACAGGTTCAATTCTTTTTAAGAAAAAAGAGAAGATGAATTAATACAGTCCTATAGAGAGAGCACATCTTTCTGCAATGCTTTTTGCTTAACCAAGGAGGGCGAACAGAGAGAAACTCTACTGAAATATTGTAACACTATACAGAAATGAAGAGGGTTCCTCAAGTTCTCCACTTAGGCAAATATATCTATGAACGCTTCTATATGATGACGCAAGTGTGAGTTCAAGGTCTCTGGGATCCCTCTGGATTAGGCTGAATGTGGCAGTTTAGTTGATTTATGAATGGCTCAGTTGATGTGCAACCCCAATTATAATCTCAATCTCAATGAAGGATTTATCTCGCAACAATTTCTTTCTTTTCTGCCAAGCATGATGCAGTCCATTCCTGCAATGAAAGAAACCTTGCTTGTTCTTTCTCTCTCTCCCTAGTTCCATATCTTGATCAAGTTCTTTTAAAAAAAATGCTGAATTGACTCAGCAGTGGTAAAATTAAGAGATTTCTCTCTCTCTCTCTCCCTTTCTATAAATAAAATTACTGTGCCTAGCTCGGAGCTGCTTGCTTTTGTTGTTAGTGTTTCTTTTGTTTCTTTTGTATGGACTATGGACGGTACAATGAATTTTTCATCTTACAGCCTAAAAAAAATTGCTTTTACTTATAACATATTGCCATGCTTTCTACCTGCAGCCAATAGCCATTATAGGCGCTGGGAGAAATGGGTTGCAAAAGGGGTGACATTCTATCATGCCACCTTCACAACTCTTCCTGAACTTCCTAAAAACATAAAAAATGAGGGCCTGGTAGAATTTTCTTTCTTTTTGAAAACAAACGGTCAAAACATTCTGAAAAGGAAGAAGGCATTTCATTTTGTTTCAGGATCGCAATGAAGGTGAAGAGGGTTTCTCTTGCTCCAGGGCTGGTATGAATTTTTTATGTGTGTGTGTGTGTGTGTGTGTGTGTGTGTGTGTGTGTGTGTGTGTGTGTGTGTGAAATATTTGTCAAGTCATTTGAATATGCCTTGCTAATTAACTCTTTCTTTCCTGTTTGGCCTAACTCAAGGCTATCCACAGGATATAGTCACAACTTATGACAGCTCATTATTTGTGTAAATTATTCAAATTGCTAATAAAGATATCAGCCTCCCTTAAATTCTTTATTAGCAATTTGAATAATATATATATATATATATATATATATATATATATATATATATATATATATATATATATATATATATATATATATATATATATATACATATACATATATACATATATACATATACACATATACACATATACACATATACACATATATATATATATATATATATATATATATATATATATATATATATATATATATATATATATATATATATATATATATATATATATATATATATATATATATATATATATATATATATATATATAATGTTTGTTAAGTATTAAGATTACCTTGCTAGGCCCCAAACTTGGGACAAATCTTATTTCCTGTTTCAGCCTAACCCAAGGCCATCCACAGGCAGTGGTCACAGTAGTGACAGCTCATATTTGTGTAAATATATATATATATATATGGCAGGATCCTAATGATCAGTTGGAGGGAGGGGCACAATGGCTCAGCAGTTAAAGTCGCTGAGCTTGTCAGCTGCAATGTTGAGAGCCCATGTTTGAGGCCCGAGTGTCATGCGATGGGGTGAGCTCTTGTTACTTGTCCCAGCTCCTGCCAACCTAGCAGTTCAAAAGCATGCAAATGTAAGTAAACAGGTATCACTTCGTGGGGTGGTAACAGCAGTCTCAGTGTACAGTCATGCTGGCCACATGACCATGGAATAAGGCTGGTTCCCTCAGCTAAGAAATGGAGCTCAGCATCGCCTCCTAGAGTCAGACACAACTGGACAGGGGAAACCTTTAGCTTTACCTTTTAAAGATCAGTGGGACAGCAGTGATTGACTTGTTCTCAGCATTTCAAGATTATAGCTCAAGTGAAGATTATAGGCTATTCCCTTTCAAATCATTTGAGAGAGATTTGGTACTATATGGAAGCCCTTTATCCCAAAACATCTTTAGAATTAAAAGGCAATTTAATCACATTTTCAATCCAGCCCAATGATCCACAGGAGGATCATTCATTCCACTCCTTTCTGGATTAATCTTCACAAGTGGCTTTTTGAATGGCATTATTCCAAAAATTGGGCAGAGCCAGAATACTACATGTGATTTAATTAATCTAGATGAAACTGATAAATTAACGTGTAATAAAAATTAAATAGAGTTAACGAACTACATCAAATATAACTCTTTACATATTAAGTTATAATTACATTATGATGTAATTTGTGAAGGCCCTCAAAATATTGCAAAATATTGAAAAGCCGAGTGTCTTTGTTCTGTTCTTATTTTACAGGGGAAAAATGTATCTGTATAATTATTGCTTGTATTGCTGAGCATATCCCAAAAGATATTTTTTCTACCATCCTAATTCTACCAGATGATAGGACTGGTAGCCCTTGATTTGTAGCAGTTCATTTAGTGACTGTTCAAAGTTACAACAGCACTGAAAAAAAATGACTTATGAATATTTTTCACACTTACGGCCTTTGCAGCATCTCCATGTCATATGATCTGACAAACAAAGTCAGATTCACTTAACAACAGTGTTACTAACTTAACAACTGCAGTGATTCAATTAACTGTTGCAAGAAAGGTTGTTAAATGGGGCCAAACTCAATAAATGTCTCACTTATCAACAAAAACCTTAGGCTCAATTGTGGTCATAAGTTGAGGACTACATGTACCAAGGTCTAACTGTCCAGCTGTTTTTTATTCCTATAAAGCCTTACAACAATGTACAGTTGGTGCTCAGAAGACTTTTAAGTTCAAGAAACCTTCAAAGGACAAATATAAACTAACTGACTTACTTCTAACTTACTAGCATGAAATTACCCTGGGAAAGTACAGATATGTCAAGCTCTTCCTTCTGATGGTGAAGGTACAAGAAGATAGGTTAAAGCCAAAACTAGATATCAAGAAACTGGCCATTTCCTTTTTCTCTATGCACTTAAAACAGAAAAGTGTGAATGTGACAAATATGCTTCAAAACATGATTTATGTAAGTACTTGACTAAAGAAAGTAGATTAATTGCTATTGCCAGTTCAATATCTTCTCAGCAGTAATTCTGAATGCATTTACATGTAGTCTAATGCAGAGTTCCCCAATCTTTCCAGATTAGCAGCCCAGGTGGGGAGGAGGAAAGAGGTGATGGTTGTGTAGGAGGGGCAGACATGTGTGTGTGTGCATGAGCACCTGTTGCTTTTGTGAGTGAGGCCATGAGCACCCACAACGGTCGTGCAAGTGGAGCTGCGAGTGCCCATGAGTAGAACCGCAAGCACCTGTTGCACTCACACGAGTGGGGCTGTGCATGAGCACATACACGTGCACACCAGCCAGCCACTCACATGGCCCAGTTGTGAACAGGCCATGGACTGGTAGTGGGCTGTGGCTCACAGGTTGGGGACTCCTGCTCTAATGTCTCAGCAAGTGACCATACATAGCAACACATGGCTGGCCAGGGAAGTGAAGTAAGGTTGGATCTTTTTAATATTTGGATGACAAACCCTCAGGAAATCTCCAACTATAAGCTAGACTAGGAAGCAAAAATAAAGAAATAAAAAAGAAGGCAGTAGCAGTGATTATTCAGGAAAAAAATCATGAATAATCACCGTGTCAAGCTCAATGTGAAGACTTCACTTTTTGCTTACTTTTTGTAATCTTTCCAAGGAAGCTGTAGCATATCCTAAGAGATGCAAGTGTTGTTTCAGAGACATGCCTTGAACTCTGATGTGATCAGCATCAGTCTTGCTAAGGCATTTCTACCAGTAGTGATCAGTTCTGATGCACTAATCCAACATTCTTCCACTGAGAATTTTCTGCTTAACACATAGGACATTTTAGATATAAAAAGTATACATTTTTAGTGGAACTTTCCTACTGAAGTCTTATGCTCACCCCTACAAGGATCCTCTTGAGGACACATCACAAGAGATGGAAGTTTATGGTGTAACTTTGTATGTAGCCCTATACCACCAAAATGAGGATGATTTAATCAACACAAGGTAAAGAGAAATTAAGGCAAATGCGCCTTTCTTATCTTAGCATTCAATTGCATATAAAATGGTCTAGCAGGTACTACAGCCTAACATTATATTAATAGTAATTAGTAATGGAAATGACTCACCAGAAAACACATTTCTGGTGAAAAGAGTAAACATCTGAATCACACAACAATGGTAGAGCCAAAATGAGATGTAATAGTCCACCCATGAAGCCTGCAGGGATAATCTCTGAAATGAGTAGAGTGATCAGAACATATTCATGCTTTTTTTCCCCAACCAAAGACCTTTAAAATTAGTATTACAATGTATTACAATCCTTGTGACCAAGGATTTCAAGTATCCTTGAAAGCTTATTCATAATACTTTTTTTTGCAAGCAAGAGATCTTGTCATTCCTGTTAAACTGTACTGTAATATTAAATCTTTCTGAAGGAAAGATAGTTGTAGGGTGCAACTCTTGTTTTGATGTACGGCAGAAATACACATGCATATCAGCACAATCAAAGATGAAGACACACTCCTAAACTACAGTCCACTTCAGGTACTGTTTGATCTTCTGAGGTAAAAATGTTATTTCAGTCTAATATGGCACATATCTCATCTACACAATTACATCACAAACAAAAGATGGCCTTAGCATGGCATTGCAGCACACCATTCTTCTAACAATTGAGTTTTGCTCCAAGGAGGATGATGTACTTAATATTTTACTAACAATGACATTGCCTTAATATACAATATATAATAAACTCTAAACACACCAAATAGGTATGATTTTTTTATAAATCCTTGATTAAATATACTTATCTACCAATGACACTTTATATGTATAGAGACTGGTAAAAATATATAGATATGTATCCAGACTTTTGTTTCGTACAGTTTAGAAATCATTCATCCATCTGCGAAGTAGAAGGAGCAGAGGATTACGAAATAGGTTCCACAAGGATAAAGTTCTCAGATAGGGAACCAAGATGAGACTTCTTTCATGTTCAGGAACCAAACAGCTCTCAAAATCCAGATTGTGAAAATCAGATGTCTCCAAAAAATATACCAAGAAATGGTATTCAGCTTCTTGTCACTATAGCTATTTCTTTTCTTTCTTTCCCCCCCCCCCAGTGAATTATTTTGTAATCTCTGCGATGAGCTCTGGCAAGGTTTGTGGCAATCTTCTAAACCAGCAAATCTGAGTTACGATGTCTATGGATCTTATCTTGCTAAATGGAAACTGCAAGAAATGAATAAAGCAGTATGGCAGCTGAGATATGGCTTTGTATAAAAAGGATGACATCTACCTAGGGTCTGATTTTCTGTTTTTTGTCTGAGTTCATTCTGTTCTTTTATAGTGCCTTCATCTGACACATTAATGGCCACTTTATTTTCTTTTTTTCCTGTAGTATAATTCCTATCATTACTTACAAATGCACAGAGAAGGAAAAGACTATTTACAAACAGGTTGGCACTTAAGAGAATATATTATTCATATTTTCTCCTGTTTATTTTTTTTCCCCACCCTGTTTTCCAGTTGAGTGGTAGCTAGGATGCCTGGCAAAACCTGCTGCCTCATTAGAATATGCTACGTTAACATGAAAAATAGGACTCCAACTTGTACATTCTTTCTCGACGGATGGCTCTGAAAAGCAATAGCTTCCACCCTAATTCATATTTGACGCTCAGGCTGCTAGTCAAGTGAAAGCAATGGCTGCATGTTTTCTTCTTCATTTTTATCCATGCGCTTGAGCACTCCGGGGTCCACAACAGATTGAGACCTAGAAAAATATTAAGCAACGACCAATTGTGACTCATTTTAGCAACAACGAAAAGGCAAGCTCCTTCGCATTATAAAAAACCACGTCAGTGACCAGAAAATATGCTTGGGGAATAGGATGGATGATGCAAGACCCTCCTGAAAAGAAATCAGCCATGTTTCCTAAAGCGGCAATGAAAAAAAGTGATTTAAAGGTCAGATTTGGCCAGCAGGCCTCTCCTTTCAGTCTATTGTGGCTTTTGCTGACATGCATTCTCCACCTAAATGCCAACCTTCTTTTTTTAAAAGCTGGTTAACTTTGAGGCTGCCACTTCCAGATGGGTGGGAGTGATTTTCTTCCCAGTTACCTCCCTCATGCCTTGCCTTTGCCATTAAGGGAGGTAAAGGCTGAATGACGTTTGATTCCATGTTGCTAGGGAGCACTTTTCTGCCCCTTATTTTATATGTCTCCAGTTCTTCATTCCCAGAAGCCCTTCACTCAAAAGTCTTCACTATAGCTAGGAAGACAAGCTGATCAACTAGAAAAAAGTGCATCTGAAAGTTTACAGCTGATAGTCTTCAGAGGAATGGGCAAAGGTTGGTTAGGGAGCAGCCTTTTATACCATCCATCTGAAAGAGGGCTTTGGGGGATGGGGAGGGGGTTCCATCAAAAGTTGATGGGCAATTGACAGCTTGCACAGGATGATGTTCCCATGAGGGAAAGGCCCCAGCTTATTGTACATGAAATTGCACGTGAATATTGCATGTGAAAAGGACCGCAAAGGCTCTGTTACAAAATAAGAACTAAAAGAGGGTGTTGCAGCATTTGCCTGAAGCGATGTGGGCAGTTCAAGTAGAATTAGGCATGGATGCAATCCTCCAGCCAAGTTCAGCTCAGCAAACTTGGAATATTTCACAGCTTAGCAGCTCAGCAACGAACTGCAACCACTGTGGAACTGTAAGGCTCTTCTATATGCAGATCACAGCACAGAAGTGCAAAACTATATGCAATTCCTTCCCCAGTAAGACTGTCTAGCTTGGTATTGAAAGAATTGTGCAGCATCTGGATAAACAGTGTGGGAGATACAAGTTGGTATGACGGATGCATGCTAACTATACCCTTGTGCATGCTAAGCACAGGCTTTACTTGCTTTGTGCTAGGGTCATGTTCCTGCAAAACCTGCCTAAAGTAAATTCACCTACTGTAAAGTGAGGAAAATCTGCATATGTATGAGAAAACTTGCCTATTTACAAGGCTTTCAAGCTAACACTCAGCTTCAAAGCTGACCTTTAAAATCAACTGATTTCCCACTCCAACTCACCCTTCAATGGTTCCCTATATCAGTTTTATTTTCATTGCGTAAATGAATGATAATGGCATTCTAACAATGGGAACTAGTAAGTAGATGTTCTGGCCTCCATGTTCAGAAGCTAGAGATCATGAAGTGAGAAATGCAAATGCAGAGGGAATACTAAAATCCACAATGAGAGGGGTGGGAAAAGGGAAAGGATAAGCAACAAGGATAACTGAGAGGGCTCAGTCCAAGGTCCTAGAGAGCATATGCTTCACTACATTTACCAGGATGGGTATTCTTTAGTTCCTAGGGAAAATAGTCATAGGTACAGCTTGCATAGGTACAGCAAGTTTCCCAGGTCTGATAAATTTGCAAAAGGATTTTTTCTCCCTCTCTCTTTTTTGGTGGAAGTGTCTGAAGAATGAAAAGTTGGTCTCCTCTCTGATTATGCACAAGCATAATGATGCATAGATGCCTTGTAAGTAGTACATCTCTCTATCCAGAGAGGGAGCATCTTCATCCATAATACTGCTTTATTTCCTCCTCTATGCTCTGTTTCTCCTCCTATATAGAGAAAGGGAATTTTCTGCTTACAAATGGGAGCTGAAATCAGCTGTTCTGATCGGAACAAGATTGGAAGCAATTCTTTGCTCCTCTATATAGAGAAGGACTGGGAGGAGAATTGAGCTGCCTTCCAAGCAAAGGAAAGAATACCAGAGGAGGGTGTTCAAGGAGGAGAGAAGCAGTTCCAGATTGCCATGTGAGCAATCTGATCCAAATATTGAGTTAGTGTCCCATCCCTTTTTTTTGAAATTAGGGCCCCATAATGTAAGAGAAAAGCATAGATAGTCATCTGTCAAAAATGGTATAGGGTCTCTTTCTTAAGCAGGGGTTTGGACTAGATGAGGTCCCTTCCAACTCTGTTATTCTATTGTCTATTTGACCTGGGAGATCACCTAGGCATCTCCTGCTTCAGAAGACATCATGAACTCACCTCTTCATGGATTTGGGTGAGAGCTCCTTTTCAACTTCTTTTGCAGATGTGTTATAGGAGTCCACACTATATTCACTGTCATCATCGTACTCATGATCTAGCAGTGTTCTTGCCCAGGTGCCCATGTCATAAGGTGGAAGCATTCCTCCAAATTCAGAAGGAAGAATTTCAGGATGAATCAACTGGTGCAGACTGTTGAGGTTGTTTCCATGGAGAAATATCTAGGGAAAAGAGGAATATAATAAACTGTAAAGTTATCAGAATCTATAATAATAAAATATGGCTATCTGAAAAGCTGGAGAGCTCAAAGATGCGGTTTTTACCACAGAAGATTTCCCAAACATTTCAGAAGATTAAAAAAAATGCAATTGGTTACCTAAACATGCTGCTGAAAGATTACTCATATTCTCATATTTTTACTTCCAAATAACATTTGGAATCCAATGAAAATGAATCCTCTTCTATAATCCAAATTGCTCTAAGCATGTCCTTCTCAATTGCACAAGGCAAACTATGAGGAACATTCAAGGACATGTCAGGGTGCCTTTTTTAAAGGCATTTTTAAATGGATCCTTAAGGTCTTCAGCCCGTTCAGGTATTACTAACATACTTGTAAAGAGGCTTATGCACCCACTGATTTAGAAGAATTAGGATCACCCAAGTTCACAATACAGTGAAAAGAAGAAAATATATTACATTGGCACAATACAAGCTCCGCCCCAATGGTAGCGCATCATGAAATTACATGCATATCTAAGAGGGTCAGAGCTTAAGACCCCAAAGGTGCAATACATCTCTCCCCATTTTGATCTGAAGCCTTCAGATGCCCATGATCCACTGAATAACAAAAAGTCCAAAAAGATGACTATTTACTAATTTATTAATTACCTAAAGGTTTTGACTCGGTAGACCACAACAAATTGCGGTTAGCCTTTAAAAATGTGAGTATACCCAGGGTTTTCCCTCTGCCTTTTGAAGAAGGCATATGATGATCAAGAAGTAACAATTGGAATGGAATACTAAGCAACAATTTAAAAAGGAGATCAATAGAGGACCAGGTGACTGGATAATATTACTGATGACAGAAGCAACAGTTTACAAGAATTCAAAGAGGTTACTAACAGACAATTCTGTTAGAATGGTACCCATTAGGTCACAAAGAGAAGCAACTGGAAAACTGAAGAACTTAACTGCCTTCAGCTTCTATAGAATTTGGTATTAAGCTTCCAAAGAGCAAGCTTATTAAATTCTCAATTTCAAGATGCTTTTGAAAATTGCCTGCAGCTTAAAAAAAAAGACACCTTGGGACCTAAGTGAGAGGCATGGTTTTCAGGTGAATGTATGCATGTCATTCTGTGTGTGGGTTTAATGGTGTTGTCACCTTGTGCACTTCCAATTCAAAGTAGAATAATGATTTTTTTTACTATTTTTACATACTGCATTGATAAGCATTAGACAAGAAATACAGAAACGAAGTGAACCCTAGAGTTCAACCAACACTTATCTTTAAGCTGCTGGATGAGATTCCATTGAACACATCCGTCATGGACTATGTGAATATATAGAAATAATACTTTTTACCAAGATTACATAGCTTAATTCTCCCATTTCAGAACAGTGATTTTAAGATGAACCAAATCTGCTTAGGCAGCTGTGCAAATAACTATTCAGCTTTTAATAAATGGGACTGACTTGGGCCATTCAAGAAACAATGAGTCGAAAACCCATTTTATCCTTTGCTGTATTCTAAAATGTCTTAGTGTTGGTATGTACAATGAGAGCTTATGCATCAGAGACAAATTCCTTGTGTATCCAGTCACAGTCGGCCGATAAAGAATATTCTAAGTCTAATTGTATTGATGTTTTATCTGCCATACTGTATGTATATAATTAAGGTCACAAAACAAGACACTGCAAACATGTATTTGTTCTTTAGTTTTCAAGGCTATTGGTCCTTTCATAAAGTTATGGAAATATGATGGAAACAAAGATGAATAAAATTACCCTCTTCCTTGTCTTCTCCTTTAAAAACGGACGTATAACTGTATAAAGGGCATGAATGTACCATGGCTGATTGACAAAATGAATTCCTCCAAATCGAGCAGGGAAACTGTCCTAGAAGAGAACACAAAATAAAAAGGAGATGTTTTACTTTATTTGCCACTTTCTCTATATCTTTAGCAGAGCTGTGAAAACAGGTCGTCCTCGACTTATGACCACAATTAAGCACAAAATTTCTGTTGCTAAGCAAGACAGTTGTTAAATGAGTTTTGCCCCATTTTATGACCTTTCTTACCACAGTTGTTAAGTGAATCACTGAAATTGAAAACTTCTCAGTTGAAGTTACTTGTCAAAAGATTAGAAAAGGGGATCACATGACCCCGGGACACTGAAACATGAGTCAGTTGCCAAGTGTCTGAATTTTGATCCCATGACCATGGAGATGCTGCAACGTTTGCATGAAAAAATGGTCATCAAGTCTTTTTTTTTTTTTAGTGCTGTGGAACTTTGAACAGCCAATAAATGAACTGTTGTAAGTTGAGGAGTTACACAAATTCATGCTCACAATAAATGTGCAGCCAGGTTTCACTATAAAGATTAAGATACACACCATACAAACATACATAAGCAGTATGTTTAAAATCATGTCTTCAGACTAGAGATTTTTCTTATGCAAGCTTATTAAACAAAAGTTGTCTTCCACTTCAGGACAGTAATTCTGTATCCAGTTACAAATCTGGGACAAGAATTCTAATAAAGAGAGCGGATGGTTTCTGCCAAGCAACAATGGACATATTTTCAGCCTATATTATTTGCCACCATATAATCTTTCCATTTTACATACAGAAATTTGCATGCATTTATTTTTACTTGAAACTATGATTATGTTTTAACATATAGTATGTTCTTAAGCATGATTCCTATCATTGATTAAAAATTGGAGGCAGGAAGGAGAGGATTTAAATGTTTTAATAAATTAAAACAGCAGTTTGATTATTCCGTGTTAAATTATTTATGCGTATAACTGTTGGGTTTCAGTTGAATAACCGAAGTGTGAACGCTGCATGCTTATTTGCTATTATGTCTCTAGCTCTTAGTTTGAACACCTCCAGTGAGGTTTTATCATAGTGTGTTCCATTGTTCAATGGCTCCTAGTGTCAAGAAATTGATCTAAATATTTGGCCTGAATTTCCTTCGTTTTCATTTCAATCCTCCAATCTTTTTCTGCTCTAAATTTCAACAAAGAATAGAGCTGTCCTTTATTGCAAGTAGAACCTTTTCAATTGTTGAAAATGGCAACTATATCTTACCACAGTCTTCTGTTTTGTAAGTTAAAAATTAAAGCTTTTTAAAACCCTCAATAATCAGCTTGATAGCCAGCCCACCTATCTGGAGGTATCTTTTCCATTCCACTACAACTTCCTCATCTCTCTTTTAAATAAATATCCTACCAAGAACTGGACATAGTACTCCAAATACGGATGAATCAGTAAAGATTGCATACTCCTAGAATCAATAGGTCCCAAGATCCAGAGCCACTCAGTCTTTCCAGGAGTCAGCTGAAAACTGTTGTTCCGCATCCAGATTCTCACAGCCTCCATACACTGAATAAAATGTTCATGGCATTGCTTAACTCACCAAAGGCTGAGATAGATAGTTGGATGTCATTAGCATACTGATGATAATTCATCCCATGGCAATGGATGAACTAACACACCGGCCCGATGTAGATGTTGAAGCAAAGAGAGAGCACTGATCCTTGAGGCCTATTCTCCTTTCTAATATATAATCAGGTCTAATATTAGATCATCAGTTTGCATCACAGAAATTTCTCCCCATTTCAGTGAGTTCCATCAATATTCTTGAATCAGATATGCTGGTAAGTTGTCAATTTCTTCAAAACTTTTAAAAGTGCTGACCTAAACTCTCAGAATATCTAGCACCACAGGTAGATATCATGAGGTATAAAGAAACTAGATTTAACATTTGTTACATTTTACAGTCAATTGTTTTGGCTGGGGATCCTTAGTTGTCTTTACACTTTCAATCTAAAATTGTTAAATGAACTTATTGAAAAAAATCTTTTCCAATTCTCTGAAGTCCATTGGTATTTTCCATCTCATTAATATTTTTGAGCTAAAATAGAACCATTGACAGTCTTCCTGAATGATGGATCATGTATGTATGTATATGTATATATAATATAATTATAAGACAGAAGTGTCCTGGGTGATTTTATATATGAATGAAAGAGAACAGACAATACAAGAAGTGTGATTACATTTAAGGAGCCCATTTAAGTAAGAAAAATCCCCTCAGAGGAAGCTAGAAGAAAAACTTCTTAGTAATTTTCCAGAGGCATTGCAACCCGTTACTTATGATAGAAACAATTATTGATTGGCAAGGGGCCAGACTAACACTTACTGTAGCAAAAGATAAGAATAAAAATGGAAGGAAAAAAAACATTCTTCCTTAGGGAGAGTAAGACAAGGATGGAAAGTCTTGGCAGTTTTTCTTGTCATAAATGAAACACTATTATAGGTAATCTTCAATTTACAACCATTCATTTACCCACCATTCGAGGTTACAATGGAATTGAAAATGTGATTTACAACTATTTCCCCATGGTCACGTGATCAAAATTTGGGATCTTGGCAACCGGCACTTACAATGGCTGCAGAAACCCAGGGTCATGTGATCACCATTTGCAACATTCCTAGCTAGATTCTGACAAGTGAAATCAATGGGGACAGCCCCTTTCCAACCGGGAGCTGCCAAGATGGGATGTGTCTGTACGAAGATGGTGAAAAAAGCAGCCCGGGTGATCATTGAAAAATATTACACTCGCCTTGGAAATGACTTCCACCCAAACAAGCGAGTGTGTGAGGAGACCGCCATCATCCCCAGCAAGAAACTGCGGAACAAAATTGCTGGGTATGTCACCCATTTGATGAAATGCATTCAAAGAGGGCCAGTCAGAGGTATCTCCATCAAACTACAAGAAGAGGAAAGAGAAAGAAGGGCTAACTATGTTCCAGAGGTCTCTGCCCTGGATCAGGAGATCATTGAAGTGGATCCAGATACCAAGGAAAAGTTGAAGTTTCTGGACTTTGGCAGCCTGTCCAACCTGCAGGTAACACAGCCCACCATAGGGATGAACTTCAAAACTCCAAGAGGTGCCATCTAAAGTCATTTCCATGTTGTCACTTTTACAATAAATGGGGGCAGCTGGATTCACTTAACAATTGCACAATTCACTTGTCATAAGTGGAGGACTACCTGTACAGAAGAAGTAAGAAATTTCTGCCCATTAAACCACATGACAGGTTGCTAGGAAAGAGAACTCCTAGACCAGAGATGTCTGCAGGATAGGTCAAATGACAAAAAGAGTAGTATTATGAGCTGACGACAAGTGATGTATACATATTAAAGAGAGAAAGAGACAGCAAACATGAAGGGGTTTTATGAGATTTGTGAAATGAGGGAGACATTTTTCACTTCTTCAGCAAGTTTTAGTTCAGGATTTGCTAGAGGCTTTTTATTACAGTATGGAAGGAAAGTCAGATAAGAGTTAATGTCTATCACTAAGAAAACAGGAGGAAATAATGAAGGAAAGGAAGGCAGAAAGGGCATCTGATGGAAAGTTTATAGCAATAAAATATTAGATTTCAAAGAGAATAAACATGAAGATGGGAAAAGTAGAGAACAAGATAGAGTAACTTTCTTTCAGAAGCAGTTATGCAAGATAAGAAAGAAACTCTTAGTTACAAAGTCTGTGTGTCGGCAACCCAGTGAGTAGCCGGAAACCAATGGGTTTCTTTAGGATTCAAAGGCAATAAGGTTAGGTCAGAGTAAAATGCCAAAGAGGATTTTATTGAATAAATGTTCAGAGAGTTAACAGAGAAAAATATACCAATCTTTATACCTTTAGCATGCCAGGAATCCCCAAAAGAGCAGCAGAACACCCTGAAGTTGGCATTTCTGCAGAAGTCTCCCAGTACTTTGGGTCTACATTGCGATAGTCAACACTGAACTACTCAATTCTTGACAGACTGTGAACATGCAGGGCTTCCAGTGAGGCAAGGGAAAAAAATGCCTGATTTTTTTTTCCCAGTGTGTGGATTCTCAAAGCATTATGGCTGAAAAGGAAGCTGGATGAGAGATCCAGACTGCCAACATTCTCTCGAGAACAGAGAGAGATCTGGAGATTGTTGATATGTACTCCAAACATCTGATTTTGTGTGAGTAGAAATCAGGACAGCACCACAATCCTTCTTGTTTTCAAACCCATAATATATCATGGAAGGTACACTTAACACCTTGGCAAAACCCTATGGATTTCAGCTCTTTAGACTCCAAGCCATTAGGCCTTTAAAGAGATGAAGAAAGGAGAGGTTGAATGGTGAGCTCTGGAAAGGAAATCCTATCTACTGTAGTTGTGGAATGGTGAAATCCCATGCAAACTTATTGAGAAGTAATTTCCATCAAGTATTGGATTTTATTCTGATTGAATCATGCTGAACATCTATCAGCTGCAATTTGGCATATCCGTAAAATGACTATATTTGCATCTGGAGAACCTGACTATTGTTTTCAATCATTTTCACTTTATTGTTTTGTAGCAACTGTGATGGGAGATTACTTTCTTATGACTTGTGTTCAAATCTAAGAAGGGATATCAATGTGCAAAAAGATGGCCTTTGGCATACAAAGAGAAACATAGTCTGTTATCCATCTGTCACTGCTCTTTAGAAATGCATAACATTGTATATGTATCTTCTCTCAGAGTTACCATCTGTTTATACGCCTCATTTAATAAAACTGTGGGGAGGGGGCTGAGAGTGTACTGTACCTGTATGTACATTTAATTGTTCTTCCTCCATTCTTGTCTGATGTTTCTCCATGGGAGCATCTCTCTGTTCCTTTCTGAGCATTTGCAGTTTTATTTCAATTATTTTTATTCAAGGTCTGTTTTTAGCGCATTTGGCAGAAAAAAGATCTGGAATGTTTTAACAATAAAGTTATTTATTCTTGATGTATTACATGTACTTCCTGCCTTTCATTTCAGAGCATGAGTAGGCTGTAATGCTACCTGAGAATAAATTTGGGGAATGGGGGAGGGGGGAATTGCCTAGGAAATGTGAGATAAGAGAGGCCATAGCCTAGAACTGGGTGGAGGAAGAAGCTCAAAGAGCTTAAAGAAGACGGTAGGAGATTTGTACTTTCAGACTTTCAAGATTAATATTTTTAATTAATTAAATTTATATAGCTGGTCATCTCATGAGAAATGGTTCTAGGCAGCATACAACAGTCATCTGGGGATGACTAATATAGCTTTACAATAAAGTAGAATTCATTCATCTAGTTGTGTTTCCTGTCTGGTCTATCTGGGAAGGCTGACACGATGCATACATAGAGGTTCCTTCTATTTTTCCCATAACAATGACCAAGATGGTAATTTGGACTAAGAAAGTATGACTAGTTCAAGGTTACCTGATGATTTCTTTTTTTATATCTGAGAATGGACAGGAATAGGGATCTCCTCACTCCTAACATCTTAATCAGTACACCACACAAGCCTTATGATAAGCACAGGATTGGGGCCTCCTGTTCAACGTTAGGAAGTCATTGAGATGTAATAGCAATGTTCGTTTTCAGCCATGGAAGCTCAGTGGATACCTTTGGACCAGGCACTATTTCTCAGTCTATTCTTCCTCACAAAGCTATTACGGTGAAAAAATGAAATGAAATGAAATGAGAGAGTGCTATGTTTGCTCCCTTGATCACCAGCACAGAAAATAGAATAACCTCTAAAAAATAAAGGGAAGACCTTAAAGTATTCCTTAAAGTCTCAGGAAAACCTATTGCACTTAACATGGGTATAATATATTTAGGGGGAATTATTTACTTACAAAACTGTGGGGAACAATAGTGTTACAATCTAATAGATTCCTCTTAAGGTCAGTTATGCTATTGCTGTCCAGAGGCCTCAAGGTGCTGAAACACAATAATATGTAGTTCATGCATCAAATCTGTCCCTGTTGACAAAATAAGGCTCTCAAAAATCCCAGAAAGTTGCTTTCAAGCTAACTGAATAAATCCAAGCTGAAGCCGAACCAAAACTTCATTTTGGGAGGTATTTTATGAGAAGTCAAATGATTGATGGGAGCCAGATATCAACAGCAGAGCAAATGTTCTGCTTGCTGAATATCCAGATATTCAGATGAGTCTCATCTGAAACTCTAGAAAGTGAATGCTGATCAGCATACATAATACTGAGTTGGTAGGACTAAAAACATCTAACTTAATAAAAGCCAGTTTTCTATGATTCATCTGGGTTGTAGCTGCTGTGGTCCACAAAGCTTAGCTCTTATTGTGCAGCTGAGCTTTGTGTGCCAGAGCAGTTACAACACATATGAATCATCAAAAATTGGCTTTTATTAAGTTAGATGCTTCTTTTTTAAGTAAGACCACAATATAAACATTTGCTTTATCCAGTTCTGATCATTGGCCTGTCCTCTCTAGCACGTAGTGGCTCTTTACTTTGTGTAAATCACATGCTCTACAGATTTTATAGTGTTTGATTGCTGTTCCAGTCTACCATGAAAATTCTGATAAATAATAATAATAACATGTTACATAACATTATTCAAGATGATTTATTATCTACTATAAAAATATGTATTGAGATTTGCATGACAAGACACAAAAGAAAATCTTTGCCCTATGGAAATCTATGCAGCAATGCTTTGCGCTGGTGTGAACTTCACCAGTGAAATCATGTTTACAATTGGAACAAATTACTTACCATGGAGAGTGTAAATGTGAATTTAAACTAGTGAACATTCATAATTCTATTTGTCTCTCAAGCACCATTCACGTACAAAATATGCATAATGTGCCACTATAAGTGTCATATAAGATGCTTAGTTTTGGAAAAGTCAAACGTAAAACAGCCATGACTAATAAATCCAGGTGTAATGTAATGTAGCACTGTAATGTAATGTAGGCAAATTTATCAAGCAATATACCTACCCATTGAAAGATAACTTCACAAAGAGTAATGCTGAAGATATCCCAGCAGTCAGTCAATTAATAGGACACCCAAGCTTTTTAATTAGTTGTCACCCTTACATTAAGTATGATGAAGTCAACATATCAGTGGCATAAAAGAAGTTTATGCTAATATTGCGCCCTGAATTACACATATAGCATATTCTCATAACCAGACTGAACTCAATGCTGATGACATAGAGACCCATGAAGAGTTTGGATACATATTATGAAAAGCTACAATCAATGAAGCTTTTCACCTTTGCATGCTCCCTATAATTAAGGGATATAATTTCTTACACATACACCTGACAGAAGCCCCATTCTAATATAAAGCTCATATGCTTTGATGTCTGAAAAAGCTTTGAAAGCAAAGGAGTGGAAATGATTCACTGATGGCCAACTGCGTTAGTATACTTTGTGCCATGCCTTCTCCTCAGACATCTCCTCTTAAAGAAAAATTATGAGGTTTCTGAATTATAAAATTATGAAGCAGCAGTTACTCTTGGACACTCTGAAGTGGAACAGAAAGATCCTTGGAGGATAGAGGCATCCAACTCTGAGACAGGTCTTCCAGCTGAGACAATACTTGGGAGTATCAGATGCCAAGAAATTCCTTCTGGATTACCAATACAACCCATTCGTGGCTTACTGTAATAATCTTACATATAGCTGACCTTTGATTAAGTCTCTGGGGGTCAAAATTCAAAAGTCTTCACTTTCAGAACAATTGTTGGAGCAATATTTATAAACACTTTGTTTGTTGGCAATGCCTTACTAGCTATCTTTTCCTTTGGAGACTTTTTAAACTTGTTTCAAAAGTGTTAGTGGTGACCAGGTGCAGCTTTATCCTAACCAAGGTATCTTGACTAGATTGTTTCAAATATGCTCTACCTAATCTCTGTAAATGTTCAGAAGTTATAGATACTCCAGAATGTTATGCCTTTTAATTATTGTCAATTCTTAAGAGAACCTTGATAAATACTCTGATATCTGTGTGAGAACTTCTAATCACTGTCTAGACTTAAGTAACATTTCTGTTCATGTTTTTTAAAAAACTTTCCCTGACTTAAGAGGCTTTTTTCTTTTGCATCTCATAAACTTCAGGGTGCATTTGATGAATGTGTGAGGGGTTTTTTGCATGGATATGTCTCAGTTTAAAATTCTCTTTTGAGAAATAATGTCCTAGCATCCTTTTCATGAAGATCGTCTTTAGTCTTTAACTGGTAGAACTGATTGCTTAGTCTTGGTTCTCTCTGAAGCTGTGTTTCATTGGCAGCTTTTAAAAACATATTTAAATATACTATTGAGACACTTATTTTAATAACTTTGGTTTGTGATTTTATTAAGAGTCCTTTTCCTTGTTAACTGCACTGGTGCTTTGTATGCATATTTCCATGTGCATACGATACTCATTTGATTTTCCTAATTTCCAGTTCTGTGTTGCATCCCTACATATTTGGGATGCAGTTTATCATGACTGTAGTAGATATTCTCATAATTTTGTGTCCATCTCTGATACAGAAAAACTAGGTTATGCAGAGTGAGAGGTGCCCAAAATAGGTGCTGGATAATGCAGGATACTGTAATGGTAATGTTGAGACACACAATAAGAACATTAACAGAAAGTATCAATTAAAATTACTGATAAATACTAATGATAAAACTTCCAGTAGCAACAAAGTGGTCATGTCACAGCAGTCTGACTTATGGTAAAAATTCTCCTAGCTAAAACAGATTGTTGAGCAGAGACTCTATGTCACAAAACTGTGAAGTTCGTGTGTGTGTGTGTGTGTGTGTGTGTGTGTGTGTGTGTGTGTGAGAGAGAGAGAGAGAGAGAGACAGACAGACAGACAGACAGACAGACAGACAGACAGACACAGAGACAGAGACAGAGACAGAGATTACTGATGATGTTACCTAGTTGGGTAATGAAATGTCTGCAAGAAAACCACCAAGCTCAGAGAGCACCAAGAATCCACAATTCAACCCTGAGTTACAAACATTCTCTTTTATCAGTACAGAGATAGGAAGCCATTGACCAAGAGAATAATTCTACTTCTCTTTATACCTAAAGAAAACCTAGTCTGCTAAATCAATCGCTCAATGGCTTGAGACAAGCAGGCTTTGCAGGTAGTTCCATTTCTATTTTCATGTTTTCTATTACATTTAAAAACATACCTAATGTTCTTCAAAATCGTTACAGGTTAAAAGAAATCTTGGCACAGTCTACATTTGCCCCTCACCTAAATATCTAAGATCTGTGTGTCTTTACACAATTTAATGCATATTTGCATGTTGAATCAGGTTCACCATGGTAATTGTCAAATTACTAGGGAACTGGTTTGCATTCAAGTACAGAGAAAATTACATTGATAACTCACCATGTTTCAGTTACATCTCTGATGTAATACCCACTCCTGCTCTCTAGTACCTAAAAGTAGCATCATTAACTGATCTGCCTTGAATTGCAGATGTGAATGCCTTTAGCATGGTTCCCTCATGCTGTGAGTGAGGAACAAGCACCAGCAGTGAACCCTCCACAGACAAGAGCAGTGATTATTTCCATCCAGTAGGCATGCAATGCGTGTGAAACCTGAGGAGGTAAATGTTTGATGACAGCTTGTCATTTGGACAAAAGTGAAGAGGCAGCAAAGCTTTTCAAAATTATGTATTTTAGAGAGTGTTTCTTAAAAAAAAATTCTAGGCAAGTAAAAGTCAAAACACGAATATAAAGCACGAAATATATCTTTCCACTGATTTGTTCTTTCCAACACATTGCCTTTGCTATCTTTTCTAATAAGCTACTGTATTTTCAGTCTGACTAACAGTATAATGACTAAGAGCAGGGAGAGTTGTGGTGTTGCATTGGCAGCACTTTTCTCGACATGAAAAGCTCTGCCCCCCTCCCCCCACCTGTCAATTTATATGTCATATCAACAGTATGGGTGTTTTCTCCAAAATAAGCTATGTGATCAGAATATATTGGCCTCTCCTATTTGGTGTGCTCAAGGTGAAAGGACTGTGACTCCTTTCTTCCCCAACCAAGAGTAACGATTTAGTAATCCAGCAGAGAAAGAACACATTTGGTGTAATGGTTAAGCACCAGACTAGAAACTGGGAGACTGGAGTTTTACTTCTGCCAGCTGGGTGACCCTGGGCCAATCTCTTTCTCTCAGTCCTAGGAAGCAAACAAGGCAAACCACTTCTGAAAAAACTTGCCAAGAAATCTGCAGGGGCTAATTCAAGAAGTCACCAGGAGTTATGGCTGATTTGAAAGTACCCTCCCCCCACAAAAAAACACCCAATATAGTGAGTACCAAAACTGTACCAGATGAACATCATTCCCCCCCCTCCCCACACCTATTTAGGTCTTTTGGAATATGGTATATTAAATAGATTAAATTTATTTTTGCTGAAAACACTGATGTTTTACTCTGATAGATGTGTTGATTTTGCTTTCACTAGTTCAGTGTATTCAAATTATGTTCCATCCCATGAAACAAAATAAACAAAATTATTTCCCTTCAGAGGAAACCAATCATTTTTTGCAAGACGTTGTTCAAGCACAGTTCCTTCAATGGGTTTACCTGGAGCGAAAACCGACTGCACATTAAGGAGTACTGTATTGTGCATATAGCTATAAGAAAAGGCAGCTGTTTTTCCTCAAAGAAATTAAACTCTCAAAAGTTGTTATTGATTTGCTATAATGCATTGTTGACAACAGACTAAGTGGAAATTGTATTAGTGGAACTTAACAAAGCCAGCATGCAAAACAAGTTTGAGGGCCTCTATTTTTTCCTTAAGCAAAAATTCTGAAAATCAGTTTTATTTTGTACCTTCTTAGTTGCATGATACTACCAATAATATTCTAAATATGCTATGGAACATTT